>NC_134871.1:18140714-18463571 GCF_049852395.1 Peromyscus maniculatus bairdii
TCCTACAGTCTTCTAAAGTATTCATCTTTGGCAGAAATAGCCTGAAAGAGAAGGATACTAGTTTGCTATTTTTCAATTAGGGGTTTTGCTTTTTGTTGTTGTTGTTGTTGTTGTTTTTCCTCAAAACCACATCTTATTTTCTATTCTTCTAGTGTGTTTACATACAGACAAAGTCATTCAAGCTACATTGTATTGTGGGCTTATGTTTTAGAGGAAGCTTGAAGGACAATGAAACTAATAATAGTATGAAATCCTTTAAATTGCCCATTTTCACCACAGTCGATTTTCTTATGAAATTAGAAAAGCTTATTTTTCTTTAAATACTAGATAATATTGGTAGCTTATAACTAGAGCCCTAGTATTCAAATTGGGTCTCTAAAGGCTCAAAACACATGGTTCAGCGAGGTGGGAGAAACAAGGACGTAACACATCTGCAGTTTGTTACCAGCGTAAGCTGGAAAGAGCCTCCACTACTAAGTCTCTGGCTTTCTATGTCTGTTTCCATCTCTTCTCTCTCTTCCCCTCTCCATCCATCCATCTCCTAACTTGAACAGCTGTTTAATGTCTCTTCTTCCTCCTCTTTTCCTTCCTCCTCCTCCTCCCTTTCCTTCTTTCTCTCTTTCTCTTGGCAAAATTCTGCTGCTGTGCCAAAAAGCCCATTAGCCTCCCTGAATTCAAAGGCTTGTGGAATCAGGCCAGCTCTCACTTAGTCTCCTGGGAATCAGGAAAATGTCCAGAATGAACTTGAACTTTGGCATTAAAGATGTATGAGTTGAATTTTATTTTTTGTGGGAGTCACCATTCTCTACAAGCAATTTCAACACTTGGAGCTTCCCTTAACTCATCAGATGTAGGTTGCAACACTCACCTCAAACAATCTTTTATTTATTTTTTTTTCAAGACAAGGTTTCTCTGTGTTGCTTGGATTTTGTTTTTGTTGTTGTTATTTTCCTCTTTTGGCTGGGGGGGGGGAGTCTACCCAGCACACTGAGGCTTATTCTTAATTATGAATGTCTGGCCTTTGCCTTTGCTTGCCTTAGTTTCTTGCCAGTTTTTCTTAACTTTAAATTATCTCGTCTATCTTTTGCCTCTGGGGGGTTTCCGTTCTCTTCTGTAAATCTTACTCTTACTCTGTGGCTTGCTGTGTAGCTGGGTGGTTGGCCCCTAGAATCTTCCTTTTCAGGCCCCTAGCTCTCCTCTTTTCCTTTTTTCTCTTCGCCCAGGTTTTTCCTTCTATTTATCCTCTCTGCCTGCCAGCCCCACCTATTTCTCTTTCCTGCCTCACTACTGGCCATTCAGCTCTTTATTAGACCATGAGGTGTTTTAGACAGGCAAAGTAACACAGCTTCATAGAGTCAAACAAATGCAACATAAACAAAAGTAACACACTTTAAAATAATATTCTACTATACTATGTAGCGTTGGAGCCTGTCCTGGAATTCCCTCTGTAGACCAGGCTGGCATCAAATTCACAGAGATCTGCCTGCCTATGTCCCTGGAGGGCTGGGATTAAAGGCATGTGCCACCATAGCCAGGCCTTTTGTTTGTTTGTTTGTTTATGTTTTTGTTCTCAAGCAATCATTAAGTGTTAGATGGGTGAACATTTGTTTAGCCCAACACAGTACTCATCAATAAATGACAGCTTCAATATCAATACTTAGAATAATGACTCTTTATGGCTTTTGTCAAAGCAAACAAATAGGGTTGAGGAAGCTTGTATATATTGTACACCCCTGGAATATATCTAAGAGAGTTTAAACAGCATGCTACATCTTCTCAGGCTTTGCGGTATACAATAATTGATTTTATATTGAAGTTGACAACTTCTCATGTATACCAATTCCAGGTAAAAATCTGTCCATCCTTGCCTCTGCTATATTGCCATTTTCCTTGTCCTTTACTGCATTTATTAATTTATTCTGTCATTCAAAACATTTACAAACAAGCGGGGGGGGGGGAATGAGGGGTGGGCATGCCTTTAATCCCAGCAATCGGGAGGCAGAGCCAGGCAGATCTCTGTGAGTTCAAGGCCAGCCTGGTCTACAGAGTGAGATCCAGGAAAGGCACAAAGCTACACAGAGAAACCCTGTCTCGAAAAACCAAAAAAAAAAAAAAAAAAAAAAAGTTAAAAAAAATTTACAAACAAAATCAATGGATACACTCTTCCTTTTTTTTTTTTATTAATACTACTATTTTTTAACTATCTAAATTTTTCACAACAGGAAGTGGATGTGCTAAAATGCTTTGTGTGGGCTTATTTTAAGGGAACAAAGGAGGAAATTACAAACTTTGTTTTGAGATTCTGTTCACTCACCGTACTTTATGGAGGTAGAGAGGTTTGTGCTATTATTGAAGACACAGATTATCAAATTTTCTTATAGTTCTTCAAAATTGGTAGTAGTGACACACAATCATTGTCTTTATTTAGAAGTGCTGGTCACTGTCAACCAGTTTCAGTAAACACCCTTGAAATATATCCAAGAGAATTCAAGTAGCTACATCTTCTCAGCCTCTGTTGCATGTGATAATTGATCTAATATGAAAGTGGAAATTCTCGTATGTAAACCAATGCCAGATAAAATGAGGTATTTACAATTAATTTAGAAGACAAGGTGAAGGGGGAGCACTGAGATGAGAAGGCAAGAGAGAAGAGAAAGAATGCCCTGTGAGTCTATCGAATTTCCCAAAGGCTCTAAGATCTTAGAAATATGCTCTGTATATAAAAATTACTGAATATTAAAGTTAATGCTATATTTTAAATGTCTAATTTTTAGGCTTTGAATAAAGCCTTGGCCCTCAATTGAGAAGAGTCTTGTTTCCCAGAGGACATTTGGTGATTTGGAGGCATTTTTGACCTGTCAGTACTTGAGTCGTGGGAAGGTGGTTGATAATGAGCAGAAGTTGGAAGTGCTCCTAAGCATCCTCTGAAGCAGAGAACCGCCTCACAACAGGTATTATCCAGCTCAGTGGTTTTTATCGAGCTGAGATTCAGAACCTAGGAATGAAGCCATGGACTTTCAAAGAATGTGTTGAGCTGCTGGATTTCCCACTCCCAAACTCAGCTTTCTCCCTGTCGTTGGCATAGCTCTCTCCACTCAGAAGCATGGCAGCCTTGGTATTCATCTTTTATCTTAAAGCAGTTGCTCATGGCTCCTATTTACAGAGCGTGCCATAGTTACTTGGTTTCTAGTGGGAATTTAATGTGCTTTGGAAACTTAGCAAGAAATATGCAAGTTTCTCAGTAAAGAGAATTTGTGGAACAGAAAAGCTGAACAGCAGGCATTTTCTCCCCCAACTCCAAATGCCTTTAGAGGATCCAAAATTGGAAGTGTGAATAAAACTACTTTGTATTTTAAATAGATTTATTTGGGAAGCATTGGTACAGTGCCTTCAGCACATAAAATCTTCGCTGCTACATGATCGCTTATTTAGAAGTGTGATGGAGTGTGAAGAAACTGCACCAGAAGGAGGAATCAGTAAAATTTTTAAAAAGTGAAAAAGAGTTTCATAGAACATGTGCCTGGTTACAAGTCAGCTGACACACACACACAGGCAGAAGACTCTGACTAACTGTCGCAAAGCTACTGACTTTTCTTACCTCCTTAGATAAATCAACAGGGAGCTTTCTATTAATTTGTTTGCATTGATTAGATGATTTGAAGGGAGCATTGGGCTGGTTACCTTTTAACTAATTTGTCTCTCTTAAATCCAGTGAAAATAAGAAATGTAAATTCCTCCAGACACACAAGACAAAGATCTCTGCACATTTAAAATCATTGGTCATGGTAAAAATCGGTTAGAAAACTCTAGAAATTGACCCCCCTTCATCCAACTGATTACTGCTAATGCCTGGGGTGTGCTGTCCAGGGTAGTACCATGTGCCACATGCTCGCTAAGAACTTGACAGGTGGCTCAACTCAACTGAATCCTGTTTTGAAGTATTGGCTCCCCAAAACGCTCATCGGTTTTTATATTGAATATATATTGAAATGAACTCCTTGAGTTAAATTAAAATATATACTACAATAAAAAATATTTTTTTTTACATTGGAGTATCTCTCTTTCTAGGTATGACACAAGAGTAAATGTCAAGTTGGGGAACAGTGTAAGGTGCCATTAGTCAGCAAACTTCTCTTTTCTTTTGATTAGAGCCATTGTACAAATCAGTAATTTACTTAAATCTTCAACTTTTTCATTATTGTTGATACATATAGATTTACTAAGGCCAGAGAATACCATCATTAGCACTGCGCAACATGAGTAATTGCCTATTGAATTAGCTTAGGTGGTCATACTACATTTTTACTAGTCTCATTAATGATAATACTGATACTATTTGGACTATGTGTTAATCACTTGGTTCTCACTATTATCTAAGACTTTTTTGAGTCATGTGTATGTAAATGTACCTGCGCATGTGTGTGTATGCATGTGGACTCCAGAAGAAGACCTCAGGTGTCATCCTCAGAAATGATGTCTATCATCCCTAAAATAGTATGTTTCATTGGCCCAGAACTCACCAATTAGCCTAGCCTAACAGGCCAGTGACCTGAGGGAAATACATTCTCATTTGAGACATAGAAAATAAACATCAATTTGAAAATAGCTAGTGTGAATATTAAGATATTAGATAATAGCTGTGGACCTCAGTTGTATTACTTGAGATAATTACACTAACATATTTAACTATACAGTTCAGAAACTGTTAATTACGGTTCTGGTATAGATTATTAAAGAAACAGATTCTACCCTCACTTGCTACCTCTTACCATAGTACTGATAGAAACCATTTATTAAAGCTACAAATGCAACATTTTTTTTCCAAAATGTCAAAAGAAGGTCAATTGTAGTTCATTTGACAGGATGCTTGCCTGGCAATGCTAAGCTCTGGGTCCAGTCACCAATTCCGTGTAAACCAGGCATGGTTGTGCCCACCTGTGATTAGAAGTTGGTAGATAGAAGCAAGAGAATCAGAAGTTCAAGGTCATTCTCAACTACCTATCAAGCTCACAGTCAGCCTGAACTACTTGAGACACTATCTGAAAACTTGTAACTAACACAACTGTCTCCCCAACCTAACCAAAGTACCTTCTTCCTTTCTAATGTGCAAACAAAATGTCAGTTCTGGTTTTATTTTAAACTTAGAATGAATGTGGAAAAATACTTATCCATTTTTTTTTATTAAAATAAGCTAATCCAAGTGGGTAATGTTTCTCAGAAGAGCCCAAAGGTGTCTCAGAATGAGGTATATATTGCAGTCATTTTATCAGTGCTACCTGGGTAATTGGCTATTTGGTTTAAAACATTAGAATTTCTATAAAACCCTTTTCTGTCCTTCTTCCTGCAACATTTATATTTCCACATGACCAATGTAGTTGGGATTTTATCAATACACATTTTAAAAATAGATTGGAGAACTTAAACTTAGTTCTTAAAGAACTACCTGTATTTGAATTCGAATTAACAATTGTGAATATTTATTTGGGACCTTCTGACAAGTCACCAGATCGCTCTTGACTAATAATGCAAAAGAGCGGTAATATTTGGAAAAGAAAAATACCCGAGTGAAGAACAGAAAGAGAAGGGGGCAGCTGAATGGCTCCTATCATGGAAATAGTTAAAGTGGTGAGCAGATCGAGAGAGCTCCTGTGGGTCTGGTGGTTGGGTCGTGATGGGCAAATTTGTCTTTGTTCTCTGTGTGCCAAAGAAAAAGTGCAAATCGGACCAGTGTGAATACACAACTGCTTTTGCCAATAGCATCTTGGACTCATTGCTGAAAAAGAACAGCGCATAAGAACACAGGCAGTGAAATGCAACAAAAGCTGTAAGCTTTGGCATATCCTTACCTTGATCACATGGGAAACTTGAACTGGGTAATGTCCAACAGAAGTTCCACAGGCACTAATGCAAGCAAGAGGCATCAGATTGTCAGGTTGTTTGTCATTGCCTACATGGCTAAGAGGAAACTTCCCTGATTACTATTTTTCTATTGTTCAACTAGAAACCTATCATAGACTTAAGGGAAACTACCTTTTAGGAAGTAAATATGACCTCGTTCACATCATTGAGAGGACCAGATCTAATAGTCACTATTGAGTGACTTTTCCACTTATTGGATAAATACACAAGGCTATGAAAACAAAATGTGTTTTAGTGACCTTGAAGCCACAAAAATACTCTATGTTGGTGAGGTTGCTTTACCAAATGTTAAACTATGAAGTTGAAAAGAGACCAAGTGGGTGAATGCAAAAGGTTATTCTGTAAATTGAACCGAAAGCCTTATACAGGCCAGGTAAGTGATCTACCACTGAGCTACCACTCAAGCATCTTAGTTCTTTAGACAGTGTCCTATCTGTGCAGTCACGTAAGCCTATAATCCCAGCTATTTAAGAGAGTGAGACAGGAAGACCAAGACTCCAAACTCAGGCAACATAAGAAGATTTCCCCTCTCAAAAAAACATAAAATATAGTCTATGATTGGAGTGAATACAGTAAGTAGTACACTGGTTTAATACAAGTGAGTAGTACAATGTGTGATGGCCTTGATTCTTTATTACGATTTATTTATTTTTTATTTTATATGCTTTGGTGTTTTGTCTGCATGTATTTCTGTATGAGGGTGTGGGTCCCCTGGAACTGGAGTTACAGACAGTTGTGAGCTGCCATGTGGTTGCTGAGAATTGAACCGGCACCAGCATTGATTCTAATCTTCAAATAAGAGAAGCTTTTGACCCATTTGAGCAAGAAAAGTCTGTCTTTATTCCAGTCATTTGTTTTAGTAAGAGATTTGCTACCTATGAATACATGTTTCTATTTGTTGTTTATTTGTTTGCTTTTCTGAGATAGGGCCTCATATATAGCCTAGGCAGGTCTGAAAGTCTCTGCAGAGGATGTCCTTGAGCTACTTATCATCCTGGCCTCATTTTCTAAGTGCTTGGACTGCAGGCATGCACCACTACCTCTGTGTGGGCCTTCGATTTTTCCTTCCTTATTTTTCTTTTTCCTTCCTTCCTTCCTTCCTTCCTTCCTTCCTTCCTTCCTTCCTTCCTTCCTTCCTTCCTTCCTTCCTTCCATCCATCCATCCTTTCTTTTTTTCTTTTTTGTTGTGCTCAGGAATCAAATGAAGAACCTAGCACATATTAGGCAAGCACTCATCTACAGCCTCAGCATTCTGAACAAATTTAAAACACTGGTTCTGTTGACAGTTTTTGCAATACTAACTTCACTTACAGTAAATAGCCTCACTTTGCCCTTGTGAATTGAAAAATCTTAGTCTTTGCATATAGAAACAGGTTTGACCGTTCCAAAGAAACAGATGGGATAAAAACAGGGCAAGCAAGGGCATTTCTCTTGCATTTCCTGGTTCAGTGTTTAATTTTAAAGTCAGATGAAATAAATCCTTTCCTCCTTGAGTGTTTCTTGTCATGATGCTTACCACAGCAAGACAAAGCAAACACCGAACTTTGTACTGAAAGTAGGCAAGGCTGATGACAAGCCTGACCATGTTGTTTGGGGAATATGGTAAACTGTTTGGAACTTCGGGCTGAAAAATCAAAGCTGCATGAGGATGCTGACCAACATAACATTTGTCCCACACATTCCACTCATCATTGAAATATTGGACCTACTCTCCACACACACTGAAGCACAATGTGATGGGCTACCATCAAATAATTTCTTGAAATGCGCTACAGTACCTTAAAGAGAGTTGAAAAAGGGACCTTGCATGGAATATTCAGTGAATGAAGAATGAACATGAAGGCAGCATCTTCCAGGAGGCTCACACTAAATGTAGGTTAAAATTGTGATACAAAAAAAAAAAATAGGGAAAGATTCCTCATGTATACTAATGCTATTCAAAATTCTGTGGATCACATTTGGGAATCCACACAAAGGAGATGAATTCTAATGTTTAAAGTTATTGAGCATAAAATTTTATCAACAAATAAACAAGCCGTAGAAAGATGCAAAGAACTGGAAATGTTTATTAATCTCTTTGAAGGGCTGCTGCAATTCAATCATGTGGATGCCTCCCAGCTGGCAAGAAAACAGGATTGCTCAAAGGTTTCTGATTGAAAAGCCTCACACAGCTCTCTAGGCAAGAAGTTTGGCGGTGGTGCTGAAAAACCACAAAGACAAATTCCCAAATATTTATCATATGATTTGTATTCTGCAGCCATTCCCAGTCTCCGCGATAACAGTGGAAAGGATGAAGTCAGACTGCAGGAACAGAATGCTTGAGCAAGGACTTAGAGACTGAGCACACCACAGAAAGCCACAGCAACAGACCTGCCTTCTATTACTGAAGCTCATTAAAACAGACAATTTACCTTTGGGCAAAAATACAAGCAGAAAACCTTGATTTTAAAGGATCACCATAATCTTACTGATTTTAAAAAAAAAAAAGTAGCATTTTCTGCTAAAACCTCCTGTGGGAACTATCTCCCTTCATATTTCTTTAATTACAGAGAACTGAGTGGTCTGCAGCAAAGAATAATACTAGAGCTACTTTCAAAGAAAGTGAAGGAAGAGGTGTGTATCCTGACTTTAGGAAACCCGTATGCCTGCCTTGTTTTAATATTTATAGAAATAGCAATGCCCTGTGGAAAAGGGATTCAAAAGATTCAGCTAAGGACTTTTTTTTAAAGATATGTAATTTTCATATGATCATAATTTTTAACTTGAAAAAATGTAACATATTTCAGGTTAATAAATATTACTTTTGTCATATTTGTATGTGAATTCATTCTTGGTTTATCTTAAAAGAGTTTATAGATAGAAATGGGTCTCTATACTAATATTAAATGACTCATGTGTTCATCCAATGTTAAAAATGACTATAATTTAATATTTAATTAAAATATCACACAAAAAATAAATAAATGAATAAATAAATAAATAACCACTCACCCCACAGCATGGCTTAGTATTTGGATGACATTAACTGTTCCATCTATTTTCCATGATCACATAGGAGTCCCAACATTGCTTGAGCCCCATGCAGAGAAGTCAAATAAAATTAAGAAATTAGACTTGTTTATATTATCATGGAACATTGATTAGGTTTCTCCCAAATTTTATTGGAGTTCTTTGTAAATAACAAGGAAGGACTCAATTTATATTTTTAGAATAAATGAAAGTTACTTATTTACAAAAAGTCTTGGATTCAAGGTATAAGATTTGTATTTAGCAAAACTATAACTGTTAGTCAATTTCTAGACAAGGTTTAGGGATACTTAATAATTATTATTGGCTTTACCTTTATTATATTTACAGATGAATAGTCTTCTTGTTTTGAGACAATATTTTTCAAGTATCCAATTTTGCATTATTATTAAAAGGCAAAAAACAACAAACAACAACATTAACAAAAACTTAAATGATCCCTAATCCTGTATTTATTCCTCATTTCCTTCATTTCATGATCTGTTTCTATAGAGTTATTTTTGAACTTAGAGGTTTGTGGATAAGACTCCTGACATGAGGGTAGGCAGAAATAAAACCAGTAATGTAGATGCAAAGCTTTCAGGTGTTTACGGTGGGAACCACAAGCATGCTGACTTTAGTAATTCACACATCTATCCTTAGGATCCCAAGCATTGGAAAACTGGCTGCTCTCAAAGAATATTTAAAGTAGACTCATAGTGTGAAATTTTCTAATGCTCCCTGCCTTAGTAACATTTTTAATCTTTCCAAGCTTCAAAATAGGACTACTTAAATCATGTGTGTGTGTGTGTGTGTGTGTGTATGAAAATACTGCGTTAACCTGTATAACAAAATATAGCAATAAGACTATGTGAATATTTAAATATTCAAATGCTAGAGTTTTTTTTTAAAATAAACCCTTGTCTAGAATTGTTTTCTGTTTTAATACTAAAAATCTAATAAGTGACAGGAGAAAAGAGGAAGAAAAACCATAACAAGGAATCAGGGGAATAGTTTTTCAAAGCATATTCTTTGAATTCTCACTCAAGAGAATTGAACCCATTAAAAATGAAGCTAAGATTAATATTTTATAATACATAAGATAAAATAGATGTATTTTCTGAGACAGAAGCTTTTCAAGTTATACCAATTTGGAAATCATTATTTTCACTTGCTTACTTAAAAATTCCTTTGAATTGCTATTCAACTCATGTGACAAGCCCCAAAGCAAATCCAGCCTCTGATTATCATAGCTTGCATGTGGCTTTAGTTTTCCATTGTATGATACAATCATGCAAAAAATGTAGACAACGTTTCAAAGCCAAGAACTCATTCTCTCCTATATTACTCTCAGGACAAGACTATGCTCCTTGACCTGAGCAAGTGGGGTTGCCTAATGAGTGTACCCGAAGGGCAAAAGAGACTGGACAAGGATTGCGGGTGGAGACCAGAGGCTGAAAAGAGAGCTCTGGGGAGAGGGACCCTTTGTGAGCATCCAAGGTGTGGTGCCAGGGCTAGAACAGAAGGGCATATGCATAATAGTTTTATCTCCAAAGCACTGGAAAGCAGTGAAAGGATTTAGTTGGGCCTGAGAGAACCAGAGTAAGGTTGGGGGTGGTCAGATGTGCACCTTAAAGAAACGTTTCGGGCCACTATTTAAGAATATACTCTTGTGGAAAAGTCTAGGAGGCCAGGTGAGGGTTGGGGAAAGAAAAGATGTAGAGAAATGGAGACATTAAAGATAATTAGGAGATTAGAAAGAGAGGACAATTCTTTGTAGAAGTGCAGAAGACACAAGATTTAATAGAATCACCAAGGTCCCCAGGTTTGCATGGTGAAACCATTTATTACCTTAGGAAGCACGGAAGATTCACCTGCAGAGGAAGTGCCATAAATTCTACTAGGAATACAATGCATTTGGGGGCCTTTGGGGAAGGGAGCTGAAATATCCAAGTGGATTATGGGAAATAACAGAAATATGGATTTATAGAATTTATAGCTGATCTACCTATGAATAGTTATTAAAGCAATTGAAAAGAATTACCCAGGGAGGAAAGGTAGGAGGAACAAATGGAGGGGCAATACCAGTGTTTAAAGGATAGGCTAAAAGCATGCGGCAAAGTAGGAGATAATCAGAAGGGAAAGTTTATATTTGAAAAATGGAGTAGTGTTTACTCCAAAGGCTGATCATAAATCAAGATTGCAGCTGAAACTAGTCATTAAAGCAACCACAGAGAGATCATCTGTGACTTAGGGCAAGTGCTGCCAGCTAAAAATGCTTGGCATTGGAGTGGAGTGTCGTAGGGCAGGGAGGGTCTCAGATGATATGTCCAGCTAACCCTTCATCAGAAAGTTGCCGATATGGGAAGAGGAGCAAACCAGTAGTACTGGAACCCAGGCAGATAGAGAACTTGAGTGAGGCATCTTTCATTGAGGAATGCTGGGCGTTTACCCACCAACCCCACAGTTCCCCAGAGTTTTCTTGAGTGCGAGCAGCAGGAAATATTAGATAGAAGGATTTGGATTGTGGAGATAAACAGATAGAAAATAAAGGATAGCCTCGAGAGGACCTGGAACCTATTCCAATGAGCCCTGAATATGTCTGCCCCAGGGTATTTATAGAGATGCCAAGGGGTGGAGCAAAAGATGCGCCCCCAGCACAGCCAAGTGCAGACCATCTCAGACACCTGCACTCAGGCCCGTGGTCCTAATCATCCTCTATGAGGACCTGCTGGGTAAAGCCACGAGGAACCTGAAAATGGGCTCCCACAGAGGAATATATCAGTATGTTTAAACCCTGGTATGAAATGTCCAGTGAAAATGTATGTTGAAGTCACTTTTTAAGAGAATGACAGCTAATAACAGTTCACAGCCAATTGCATGATTAGAATACACTGGGAACTCTCCTCTGCTCTTTATGTGTATTAGTTCCACCAATGCTCATAGAAGCCAATATATAATTATTCTACTTTAAAGACAAGGAAATAAAATCCTGGAGAGTTAGAAGGGCTGACTGATTGAATAATTTTCTTTACAGGGCATGAAAGGCTGTCTTGTACAGGAATTTTCAGGTCTAGGAATTTCCCTGGTAGAGGGCAACAAAGATTGACAAGATAGGAAAGAAATGAGAGGGATGGGGCAGAGGCAGGCAGATATATGTGTTTGGAAGAAGGAAAGTTCTCTTGTACCTTCTATTTTGTCTGTCAATCAAGAGCTAAGGGCATCTGCCCAGCATGAGGGAGCAGTAGTAGGCTGGTAAGTTTGAAATATGGGGAAGGTTTAGATAGACACTGAAGTGAACAGGAAATACCACTGACTACCGAACATCAAAAGACTGCCACATATCACCAAGTCCTCCCAGCAGCCAGAGAGAGAGAGAGAACAAATAGTACTCTTCATTAGTGGGGCCATAGGGTCCCTTCTATGCAGCTTCGGGTCACAGCAGAGGTGGCTGCATTAAGTCCATTTGAGAAGATTCTGGAAGTTGGATCTTGACTAGACATGGAAGATCTTGAAAACAACCAAAGAGATAAGGAGATTGGGATGGGGTAGACCCGTTGAACCTGCACTTATTTTCTACTTCTTTAAAATTGGAGTATGATTATATCTAATCCAGCAAGCAAGTCGTGATTGAACTGCATCCAAAATGTGAAAGAAAAAGATGGAGTTTAGTGGAAGGGTTGAGGTTACTCTCTGTACTCCCTACTTAACCGATGAAACTAAAACAGCTTTAAAAACTTAAAACTGTCAAGCCTATTCATCTTATATAGAAGTAGACACATGAGAATAGGCAAAAGAGGGGCTATCCGGCGGTCACTTGCTGTTGGAGCCCACAGAAGTTTCCTTGTGAGATCTGAGTTTGCCTGACACAGCAGAGCTGCATAAAGGGATGGTTTGACCACCGGCAAGGTTGCCAGGTGTCTGGGATGGTCTGCACCTGGCTGTGCTGTGGGGAGGTTTTTTGCTTCACCCCTTGGCATTCCTTTAGAAACCCTTTGGTCGAGACAGTCAGGGCCTGATGGATAGAGGTCCAGGCCCTCCCGAGGCTAGTCTGTGTTTCTGTCTGTCTCTCTCTAGCTTTATTTCTATCTAATATTTCCTGTTGCTCCTGCTCAACAGTACCCTGGAGAAAAGTGGGGGGTCGGATGGCCCCCCACAACTTGCCATTATTGTTTTAGAAGGATTTAGCTCATTAATTAGCTAAAATTGAATCATATAGTTTATTCTCCCCCAGGCTATTAATTGGGAAAGGGGAAAAGAAAGGAAGAAAAATAAGCTCTCAGTTGAATCCCCAACCTGTATAAGTTTTCTGTGGGTGTTAGAAAATTAAATATTTGGAAAAATATTTAATGTTAAAATGCATTTAAAATATATGCATTTTACAAATAAAGATACAAAGATTTAGGAACACTGACTTGTCTGATACAGCTCAGCAGAGAGCAAAACAAACAATTGCCTAATGAGAAAAAGCACACCTTCATTCTCCCATACGCACTCACTGACGGTGATTTCACTCACTGACACAGAGTTATGTAGCCTTACATTCTGAAAGTTTCAGAAAATTTTCAAACAATGCTGGAAAGGTTTGAATATGCTATGAAGATTTCATTGAAAACACAGGTGCCAAAGGAAAAATTCACCAATGGACCAATAGGTGGCAGTATAACACGGGCCTTTTAAAAATTTTTAAATAATATTAATTAGCAAAAACTCATGGAGAAGCTACATATTGTACTCGGTGCTCTTTGTACTCAGTCAAGATTCTAAGTCAAATCCCTTTCTTCCCAAAGGTTACAGAAAGTGAGTAACGATTCAAGGGGAATCCAAAGCTGTTGTCTGGGATCGTCCATTTGAGTAGCAAAGGTTTTGCATAAAAGGAAGGAGCGAAAAAGGAAAAGGGCCAAAGGAGAAGAAATGGAAAGAATAGTAGAGGGCCAGAAGGAGAGAGGAAAGAGGGGGAGAGGAGAAGGGAGGAGGAGAGAAGGTAGCGAGGGAGACAAAGTGAGGAGGAGAGCAAACTAATGAAGGGGACCCTCAAGAAGCCAGAATCATAACAGAGCCTGTTTATCCTTCAAGACTCATCTCAAAATGTATGCCTGATCACCTCAGATCCCAGCCTAACTTAAATTCTGCCAAGCCCCTTTGGCATCTATCTGATACCAACACCAACATCCTGGAAGGTATGCCATGGTTAGGCCCTCTCTTCTGTTAGACCCTAAAGAACAGGAGATCCTAGCTCAGAGTAGGAACAGCAATAACCACAGATGGATGAGAGGATGGGCAGATGACTGGGGTGTGGCCTTTCGTCATCCCTTCTATTTAACCCTTTTTAATCAGACTTTGGTAGGACGCGCTTATCAATCTCTTTTCTAATATGAAATTCCATTTCATTCTTTACGTGTGACAATTGGTGGTAGGGAAAATGTCTTCCCCTTTGGTAAAAGTGAAGATGTTTAAGATGAGATCAAGCAAACAGGAAGCAGCAATGGTAGTTAGAACGGTCTGATCGAGGGAGACAGGCTATCTAGGAAGCTGTAACCATATGCTAGGCTTAAATACTAGACGTGTCTAATCCTTCTAACAGCATTACAAGCTAATTACTATTATTAAGTCTATTTTATAGGTGTGAACATGAAGCTGAGAGGACTTAATTTGTTCACAGACATTAACTGGTGCAGCGAGTCGTCGTCCTTTTCAGCTAACCTGCACTTACACCATGCTGGGTCCGAGGGGAGTCCCGAAACAGTTCCTATGAGGTGCACAGTCAGAAGCAGGCACACAGTTGACCGGAGTCCAGGGCTCTGAGGTTCAGGCCCTTGCATCTTTCATTGACTACTCATCACAAACCTCTATGCAGACGAGGAAACTCATTTCACTCTCCTGCTGGCTCTCGGATGAGAGCCACAGTGAGGCCAGCCAGTAGCTGGGCTTCTTAATGGAAAAATAGACACAGGTGTTTTTCTCGGGGCCCCTAATTCAAGGTCATTTATCCAGTCCTAGTTTCACTAATTTTCTACCAGGCCACTCATTCTAAAATTTCATATACTACAATTATCACCAGGGCTGGGGTTAGGAAGCCATGGAGGAGCTTCCAGGCTTCCCGGCAGTAGCCCCAACTGCTTGTCTGTAGGGGGTGGGGATTGGGGGGGTAGGGGGTGGGGGATGGTAAGCAGGCCTGAGAAGCACATCTCAGATCACCGCCCAATCAGAGGACAAGAGGAGGGGATCAACTTCTTGGGAAAACAAGGGACATTCCAGCTTATGGTAAAATGGCATCAACAGACCCCCAAATGCCAGAGGTTACTGAGAATTTTATTCTCATTGTGATGCTGTTTTGATGTACAATAAACACACCTGAAAAACAGAAGAAAAGGAAAGCTAACAGAAAAACCATGGGACCATACCTATTAGGCCAAAGAAATAATAATGAACAACTTCAGTCTTTCATTTGCCCATTTTCTTGGATGATGTCATCTCAGCCCCTGTAAAGCTGATAGGAAAGTTATCTCCTTTCAAAGGCAATTTTCCTTTGATTAAATAGCATTAAATTCCAGAAGTGGCTTAAGGAGACCCATGGAGAGTTGAGACAACACAGGACAGATTCCCAGTTTCTAGGTTTATTTTCTTACAAATTTTCCTGCCATAGCTTGGAGAGGAGAAAGGTCACAGCAAAGCTGTGCGGTTACTCACTAGATCACATGATGACAGGAATGGAGAAAACTGCTTGAGAACAATGGCTCGGCAGGTTTCAGGAATAAAGCAGCAATCAAGATTGCCCTCAGCTCTAACTCGGCAGAGGTGTACTTGGCTCTGCATGCTCTTCGGAACCCCAAGCTCCCATCTCCTTCCCTGTCCCTCAGGCCTGCAAACAGCTCCCCTAACTCCGGTGGCTCCTGCAACGGCTGTCATAGCAGTTGGCCGCCAGGGGCGCTCTGTTCGGTTTTTGCAGCAACGCTGTCTTTTTGAGTAGACATTTCAAAATCAACCCTCCCCCCCCCCCGCCCCATCTTCTAGCAGAAGAAAAAAAAAACAATTATTTTTAAAAGAGTGTTTACTAGAAAGTTGATGGTGGGAAAAGTACAAAGCCATAGACATAAACTATATTATGGAAAACAAATTCGTAATGTAACTCAGATCTAGCTACAGATCTGCTTTCTGAGAAGACATTATAAATGCCTTTTCTAAGCCTGGACTGATACGGGTGCCGAACTAATCCTCAGGGCTCCTAGATGAGGTACCTGACAGAAGTGTCTGGTCATCTCCCCCTCACCTCCTTTCTAGAAAGCTTTGCTGCTGGGTCAGGGGACTCACCACTGCCCTTCTCATACCTCCAATCTCTTAGGACCAGAGGGTACTTCTCCCTCAGGCCCAGAATTCAACATCTGGCTTTAGGCCTTCCGGTGCCTACCTCACAGATGATTTCCTGTGCCCTTTGAGTCAGTCTTCGAGGTCCACGTACTGTCTAGTCATCGGAGGCAGTTCATTAGGGAAATGTCCACACTCGGCCTCTCCCACCTGGATGCCCAGCTTTATACACAGCCGTTCCAGGTATCAGATTTTCAAACATTTCAGTCCACTTTCCCAAACAGTACACACCTGCTTGACCCACCCTGTGTTTCCATTTTTTTTTTAAATGCATTCACTGTTCCTATGTTTTGGCTAGTTCCTTACCCTGTTCTCACAAATGAACAAAAGGCCACAGATGCCAGATAGTGAGTGTGGTTTGAGACACTAACTTACATCTGATTCCCCATTAGACAGGCAGAAAAATACATCCTCCATGCCTCAAAGTCCCCAGGCCCAAACCTCTGCCAGTCCTCTTCACCTGGACTTTGATGTAATTTCTGTTCGTCACTTAAAAGCATCTCTAACTGAAAACTCATTTGCAGAGCCTAGATAATTGGCACACTCCAAACCCAATGAATGCTCATTCCACACTGCCTCAGGTTACCCACTCCCCTCTCTGCCCCAAGTACTCTCTGGGCCCCCTCCTCGGGGAGTGATCTTGCATAATCCCAGCCATTACAGTTTACAGCATCTAAACACCTTAACCATAGCTTAACAATAACACGCATACAATAAGAGGAGGGTGGGTCACTCACACAAGCTCTTACGGGAAAACAGGCAGCTCTCTCCCTGGTAAGAAAAACATGGGTCTCCACCCCACCACAAAAAAAAATCCCAGGATGCCCCAGAATGCAGTTTCTTTTCTTCATGACGTGTGGTAAAACACGTCAGCTGCTCCTTGTTGCTGTGCAGATCACCCAGCATCGGGTCACTGAGAGACAGCAGCGCTTGCTCGCACAGCTGATAGGATTAGGAGACGGTGCTTTGTCAGCCCCGATTGAGTCCAAGACAGCCCCAGAATCCGCAGGTGAGATGCGAGGGAGAGGGAATGCGTAGGACTGGGAGGTGTTGAGATTGCCTAGTGCAAATGTTTCTCTTTGGCAGTGCATCTGTATTGTCTTTTCTCTGAAGTTTGCAGTCTGGGGGAGGTAGGGTCTGTGTCAATAAAAACCTGTTTGTTCTTTAACATTCATCTGACTTCAGCAGCTGGCCACTTACATGTCACAGGATTTTTGTGAGACTCGTGTAAGATTATATTATGTGAGAGGGCTCTGAAAATTGTAAAGTTCTCTGCATATTAAAAAAAAATATAGATCATGTAATTCCAAATTTTACATAAAGAATCCCTAGATCTGGGAAGTAAGTATAGAGACTTTGCTTTCCTCCCAATCCATAACTTGTGATCTCCTATATTTCTTGCCAGGTCTGGGCAGGTATATTATTTAAAAGGGTTCAAGCCTTTAGAAAATATCAAGCAAATGATATTTTCTAAATATCCAAGAAACAGTTTCTTCTTCAAGAAAATGCCACAAAATTACAAAAGAAGACAATAAGTACTTAAGTATAAAATAAAAATGGTGCATAATAATAGGCAGATGAGAGATGAATAGCTTAAACAATATTAGATTAAATCTCTTTGATGCTGTAGCCAAATGTTAAATTTCTCCTAATGACATGAGAAACACTTCAATGAAATTAAAGGCAATGGAGAGATGATTATTTGTAAAACTTGCCTTTTAGAACAGCAGAAAAACAGGCTTGGTTTCCAAAACTACAGAGCCAAGAGGCATCTGAACAGTAAACCATCAGCCTTTCCCTCGGTAAGGTTGCTATGGCGACAGCGAGGCTACTGCAAAGCCTCTCAGTGCCTGCACTTCTGCCTTAGAAGCTTTCGCTGAACACATGTTGGATTTTTTTAGGCACACATCCCACCATTAAATACAAAGACACATTGGAGGCAGCTTTATCCGAGTCATCTGCTAAACACAAGTTTGTATCCGTGTTCTTCATCCTAGACCAGTGGGCCCTGGATGGGGTTGTGGAACTCATTCATTTAGGCATTCATTCATTTGGTAGTTATGCATTGCTGCTACTGTATGGAAGACAGAGTGCCAGGCACTGCCTACAATCCCCGGTGAAGTGAGTGGGCAGTTCTGAAATAGGATCATAACAACAGTTCTCCTAGGGTAAGCACAGGTGGCCTGAGGGGGGGGGGGATTGGGAGGTTTCCTGGAAGAAACTGACTAAAATGAAATGTACTGTCTTTCAGAATGGAGGAGGATGGGTGGATAGAGTGCAAGGAGCATAAACGGGGGGGGGGGGGGAGGGGGGCAGCGGTATGCAGAAGTCTGGAGGGAAAAGAACACGAAACCTCTGGAGAACTGAAGGGCTAGAATTTGAACAACAGTCATTTGTGGAGAGAGCGAGAGCAGCGGGCTGAGAGGATGTGCGAGGGCAGGGAGCACCTGTAGAGAAGAGAGGCAAACACAGCATCCAGAGCTTGAAAGTCCTTGGTGCCATCTTGAGGGGAGGGGTGCTCTGAACACTACCTGCTAGAAAACAGTGAGTCATTTTAGTGGGTTAATGGAGAAGTATGATTTGACTTAGCTTTGCATATAGGGGCCAAGGATTTGCTCAGGAGTGCTTACTTAGCAAACACAAGGCCTTATTCTCCAGCACTACCAAAATAAATAAATAAATAATAAATACACCAAAAACAAACAGGAAAAAAAAAACATTCAAACAAAGTAAAAATCAAGGAAGGCTGTGAGCAATTTGTTTTCCATAAAAGCTTTGTAGATGAAAAAAAAAATGAACTAGTTGGTTAGAAAAGAATATGGGTGAGGGACTGGAAGCAGAAAAAGCTCCAGCTGGCCCACTACCACTACTGAAATAACTCAGAGCAAGCTAGACTGCAAATGAAGATAAGGAGGATGGATGGTGCCCAGGCGTGGTCATGCACAAGTCCTGTTAGCAGGTAGGCAAAAGTGAGGTTTCAGTCCCTAGGAACAGTGATACGGGTCACAGTAGAAGAAGGGGGCTTTAGATGACGTCAGAACTGCCCCTGAGATTCGGATTGGAATAACTCTGTGGACAATTTCAGCTGTTAGGTCCCTACAACCAATTTTCAGTTCTTGGTAGGGAGTGCCGAAGCAACTCTTGATGTCTACAGTGCATTGCTAGCTCACCATTTACAGACTCCGGCACATAAATTTAGAAATAATAAATTGTATGAGTTCTCTTGGGCTGTACCTTGGTGAGGTCCATGGTTAAGACAGTTATGGGTATAGAAAGGATGAAGTAATCACCTCTTCTCCCCCAGAGAGTCCTAAGATTATGTCTCTGTTAAGTAGATAAAAAGGGGATAAGGATTTGTGGAATACAATCTCTTGGGGGTTTTAAGAAGCCAACCAATTGATTCCACTAATCCTCCCACTTCAGGATCTCTGGGAACGCAGGCATTCCTGGGTTTCAGAGTTGGTACCCAAAGGAATACAAACAAGAAGTTGTACCATGTCACCAATAATCACAATCCTTGCACACAGGACCCTAGGGTGTTGAGATGGCTCACCACTCACATTGCTACCTAGAATATTCTCTACCTCTGAGTAGAGGGTGTGTAAGTCATTTTACAAGTTTAAATCTATCACCAGGTAAGACCTGAGCATAGCAAGGTTATCAACTCTTCTGTCCTCAGAGACATTTTGAGCTTTTTAAACATATTTGGCTACACCACAAATGCTTTCTTCTGCCTGTCATATAAAAGACACATGCAGATACTGGACCACCTAAACCTGACCTAGCTGCCCTTGGGGACGTCTGCTTTGTCAGCTGGATACAGCTACTTTGTTTTCCTTCTTTACCCCTCCCAGCTGCCTTCGGGTGGGGGTTATTAGCCCCCGTGTTCACCAAGACGAATTTGAAGAAGGGTCTCTGTTTGGAAGGACCGACGTGCTGCCTTCATCTTGGTTCCCCGGTACAGGTGTCCTGTCCTCTCTACAGTCCATATCAGGGCCTTCTCCACTGTGTCGTCCGGGAGCAGTTGTAGAGCTGGGGTTGGAGCTGTGTGCTCGGCTAAAAAGCCTGGGTATGGGCGCTGGGCTCCTGCCTCCTGGTGTCAGCTGGCTTTCACTACCACCGTAGACCCTTCTGACGCAAATCCCTCCAAGGAGAACCGCAGCCTTGGAAGGAAGTCCTGCAACCCAGACGCTGTGTCAGTCCTGCAGCATTGGTTTGCCTGGGTTCCAGCACCAGGGTACGAGCGCCCCACCTCCCTCGGGCGAGGCCATGGTAGAGAATCATATGTTGACTTAAAACCTAGAGGTCACAGAGGGACAGCGAGTGCGGAGGGTGACTTTCCCTCTTTCTCCATCTTGGCCATCGGGTGTCGCAGCTTTTCTCACCTTCTCCATCCAACTTGCACCACCCTGCCCATCCCGGACCAGGTGCAAAAAAAAAAAAAAAAAGATGGGGACACTCCTGGGCTGGCGATGCTGCGCCTAAGCCTCAGCCTGCCCGCAGTGGGTCGGGCTAGGCTTGCAAGGGAGGGGCGCTGAGAGCGAGACGTGGCGGGCGACCTGGTGGGTGAGGCTCCCGGAGGTGCCGGGCAGCTGTTCCCGGGGCCGCAGGTGAAGGCGGCGACCGGGAGGCGCCTCCGGAGCGGCCGCGAGCGGCGGCACCACGTGTCCGGCGGGGCGGGGCGGGGCGGCGGGCGCGCCCTCGGAGCCGAGCGCGACCGCTGGCGGGGACGCGGCGGACCCGCTGCTGCCGCCGCTCGCAGCCTGGGGCTCACACAGTCTCCTCCTTCGTTCGGTGCTCACAGGTGCCTCCTCCTGGAAGGCGGCGGCGACGGCGGCGCGGGGAGCCGGCAGGCAGCGGCGAGATGGGGCCCCTCCGGGAGAGCAAGGTAAGGAGGGACCCGGTGTGTGGGCACGGTGACAGGGTCCGAGGGGGCTTTCAGTAGAAGAAGACAAGGTGGGTACAGCCTGCCTAGGGGTGAGCCAGGTGAGAAATGGACCCTGGTGTTCAGAGTCCAAGCAATGCGGGGGGTGGGGGAAGTAGGCACTGGAGACAGCAGGGAAGCCCAGGGTCATCGGATGGTGATGGGATGTAGCAGATGGGGAGGTGGCACTACAGGAAGAGATTTGGGGGATTAATATGAGGATTTAAAAGATTGGGTTTAGAGGGTTAATCCTAGCTCCTGAAGATGTGACTTGAGGTGAAGCTTTTAGCGGGTGTCATGTGTTTGCCTGTGCGTATATGTGTGTGATAGTGCAAAGGGAATTTGGTGTATTCGTGACTGAGAAATAAAGACTGCAGCGTGACAGTGACCCAGCTCAAGAGTCTGCAGTATGTATGCCAAGCAGAGTAGCTGGCGTGGGATACCTGCTGGGTGACTGATGGGGCTGGACAGATCCGGAGTCTGGGTGTGGCTTGGATGCAGCACCAGGATGGCATGGATGCCTGAGCCAGGTTCCGGGCTGCAGGGGGTTTTCCCTGTGGAGGAGGCCTCCCAGAGGTGTTCGCTTTGGCCTTGACCCTTCCTGGTAAGCTGTGGAAACAAGCAGGAGGTCATGTTGGGAAATGGCATCTGCTACTTAAGCCAAAGCCTTCCTTCAGTTACAGAGGTTGGAAGGAGCTGTGGAATTTTTGCATAAAAAGCTCTTCCTGGGAATCCAGTATTAACAAGGCGGAGTAGTGGTGACCCTGAAAACTGGTCTGAAGTTCTCTTCTAGCTGATGTACATACAGCCTTTGCCTCTTCCAGCCTCAGCTTCCCCATCTGTTCAGATGAACTTGAATATGTGTCTGTGTTGAAGATTGAGGTGTAAGGATCCATTAAATGAACTAATGGTGGAGAAAAACTTGATTTGTATTACATTTATTTATTTGTGTGGGGAGGCAGTGTGGGTGCCACAGCATGTGTGGAAGTCAGAAAAAGACTTGCAGTCCTCTTCCTCTACCACGTGGGTCCCAAGGGCTAAGCTCAGGTGGGCTGGCTTGACGGAGTACCTGTATCTACTGAGTCTTCTTGGCTATTAAGAAAGAGGACTTGTACATGGAAAACATTGTCAAAATAGACTTCTTATTCATGTTTTAAAGCCAAAGCGTGGCAAGCTGTTAGACATGCCATTTTAAGTAAAGAAAATTTTCTTCTCATGGTTGCCCTTTTGGAAAAAAAACAAAAGCTAGATGTGATGTAAAAGGTGGAGCCATTTTTCTGGGTATTGGATGTGTTTGCTTTTTCTGTTGGCAGCCAGCCTTGTGTACCAGGATATTAATGAATAATTAAGACCCTGTCCGGAAGAGGAGGGAGTTTAAAGATAAGTGTGTATGATCCATTATCTAGTTGGTAAGGAGACAGAAAAACAGAAGTGAGATTGTTAGCTAGTTCAGGCACAACACAAGAATCTAAAGGGAAAAACCAAAAAGCCGGGGTGCACTGTGAGTGATACAGAGCCTTCGAGACCCTCGGGCTTGAATGTGATAGAAAAAGACAGGATGAGAAGGTGAGGCAGGAACGGCTTGGGAGGTGTGGGGTGGATGGCACTTATGCTGATGGGTTCTCTCTCTCTCTCTCTCTCTCTCTCTCTCTCTCTCTCTCTCTCTCTCTCTCTCTCGTGTGTGTGTGTGTGTGTGTGTGTGTGTGTGTGAGAGAGAGAGAGAGAGAGAGAGAGAGAGAGAGAGAGAGAGAGAGAGAGAGGAGGGGGGGAGCTTGTAGACTTGCACTTGTGCTATTTATGGGATCAAAAGGCAAGACTTGGGAGCCTAGTTTCAGCAACTGAGGTACAGACTGCTTGTCTCTTCTGGGAGGGCTCGGTGCTCAGAAATACGACCTCTCAGAAACTGAGCCTTGCAGGAGCAGAGAGAAAATGATTGTTTTCTTTTGGCTTTCCAATTTGGAGAAGGAGCCGAGGGTGCAGCATCAGGAGAAGGAGGTTTCCAGGAGCCGGATTCCCCGCTTGATTCTGCGGCCGCATCTGCCTCAACAGCAGCAGAACAAGGTTTCCCCAGCTTCCGAGTCTCCCTTTTCTGAGGAAGAGAGCCGGGAGTTCAACCCCAGCAGTTCTGGACGCTCAGCGAGGACAATCAGCAGCAATAGCTTCTGTTCAGGTACAGTAGCACTGTGGGCGTCCATGGCAGGGAGACGTGACCTGCAGGTAGACTGTGGCTGATCCTCGAAGCTACAACTAGGCGCTTTGCCAACCACCACAACACGTGCGCTGCCCCTTTCTGGCTGTTGTAAGCTACCAATACAACAGTTTCCTATGCTTGAGCCCAGTTCAATTTCTTATGATTCAGAATGTAAAATTCAACTTCTTCTTTCTATACCTTTAAAGTGTGTTCTTTTATTGAATCTAAAAATTATATTAGTTTGGGTTTTATACTAACAATCTCTATAACTCCATGTACTTTTGATTATGAAATACCTCAAATAAAATAACTTCTAACGAAGTCAAGACCAAGGAGAACTATGCTGCAGGCCTGGCCCTGCAGTGTAGTGGGGAAGAACACAGGCTTATTACCAGCCAGACCTGATTCCCAAGGTGGGCTGGAATCCCAGACCTACCACTTAGAGGCTGTGTGATCTTGATTAAGTTGCTTAAGCTTGGTAAACCTTAGTTGTTACAGCAATAAAATGGGACAATAAATACTGGTTGAGGATTCCTTATCAGAAATGTTTGCTGTTTCAGAGTTCTCAAATTTTTGGAGTATTTGCAGAGAGAGATAGATTGGGGATAGGAGCAAAATCTGAACACAGAATTCATTGATGTTTCATACATACTTCATACACATAGCCCAGATATTTAATGTGCCTACCTTTTATATGTAATCTGTTACATGAACCTAGGCATTCATTTTTCTCCACTCATGGCTGATGGCCTATTTCATTACTTAAAAAGTCCCACATTTTTATAGCATTTTGGATTTGGGTTATTTGTATTATGGATAGAGTTGTTGGGAGGCTCACTCAGTGAGACTGCTCACCTAAGTGCATCCCTAGTGTAGAGCCTGGCTTATGGAGAGCTTTAATTTCTGATGGTTCTTAATGTCATGAACTACAGTTGTCTCTCCAACACATAATGAAGAGGGTTTTTTGTTTTGTTTTGTTGTTGTTGTTTTTTAAGTCAGAAGCATCCTTAATGGACACCACACAGTTCCTCAAATGCTGCTGGTTCTAGTGGACAGCCCCTGTGGTACTGAGGCCTGTAACTTAAAAGGGCATGGGTCCTTTCTAAGGAAATTTGGATGAAATTTAAAGTATTGACTGTGTTATTACAACAAGGATGTAATTTTGTAATGCACAAAGTTTTCAAACTTACTAAAAGAACATGTGTAAGAGGGGTAAGTGGATCTGTATGCTATGACCAATGCTCTAACTTAGCAGGGCGGAGCATTCCACTATGTGTAAAGCAGAAATTGCACTTTTTTGATCAATGCAACTTTGGCCTTATGGCCTTCATTCACAAGATGATCCTATTTTGTATATATGTTATATTTTAGGAATGTAGCCATCTACTGTTTAAACGCTGTTCCCCTGTGAAGCTTCAAATCCTTTCCTTCATTCTAAAACAAAGACATCACCATGTTTTTTTCTGAAATGTATTTCCTTCCATTTGAATGAACAAATCTAGTTAAAAGAAAACTCACTTGTGGCTGTGTGATACTCTCCTGAGATGAAGAGGATGAACGTAAAGCTAGTGGAGCCATGGTTGTTTATTTGAACACCACTGTAGAGTTTGGAGTGCACTCTAAGCATGGATGGGGCATGACTTCCAGCTTTGTGTGTGTAACTGGACTCCAAACTTATTCCTGTAGCCTTTTCACATACTAGCACTCTCTGCGACTGATTCAAGGTGAGCGTTTGTCAGAAGCTAAGTAGTTAGTCAACACAACAGAAAAGTGAACAAACGTATTTTACAAAATATAAAAGCAAACCAATGAAACTGTTCATTTCAGTTATGAGTCTTGTCTCTCCCAGACTTTATTTCCCGAATCATACCTTCTTCCCCGAAGACCTGTCTCTCATGAAGACCATAATGGTAGACATGAAAATCGAAAGGAGATATTGATTTTTCTGCCATTAACTGGCTGAGAATTGAGTGGCAGACACATATAATTATGGGTGTCCACAAACCAGCTTTTCAATCCTTAGCCTTGCGCCTCATCTCCAGATAGGATTCCTTCCACTCCTGAGTCCCTCCCTCATCTCTCCCCAGCGTCCCATGCTGGCAATTCCCGGAGGTTTGGGTCTGCTGCCTTCCCTGTCTTAAGTTCCTTTCCTGCAGAGCACTGATGAGCTCTACAAAGGCTTTTGAGTGCTGAACTGACTGAAATTGACAGCAGCAAAGCCTTTGGGGGCATGTTAATGATGCTTCAGGAGGTCAGTCAGCGGGTGGAAAATAAATGGGTTTGGTTCTATGGGGAACACTAAAGCCGCCGAAGGCAGTGAGGTAAAGAATGTAAAGCATGTCCAGCCAGCAGGGGGAATAGCTGATTTCAACCCAGACACTGGAATACTGAGGCCAGAATATGCCCGACCTAGTCACAGCAGTTATACCAGACAACAAGCACCAATGTTGACACAGGTTTAACTATGCCATTATCTGCCCACATGAAACCAGACCACTTACGGTGGTCAGCCATGTATGAGCCTCTCAACATTAGTATTTGTTCCTTATGAGCTCTTACATTCAGTACTATGAAGGGACCATGGGGAGTTATAGAAATTCTAAAATTTGGAACTGAAAATACAGAGGAAGGTGTTACTCAAATGTCCTTTCTGAGATTTAACTTGAACATTACATTTTTTTTCCTAAGTGTGGTATCAGAAGCGTTAATTGCAAAGAGCATTATCAGTTCTAAAATATTCAAGTTTTGAAAGATAATAAATTTACAGGATAATAAGTTTATATACAGCTAAAGTTACTTAATATACAAGATTATCCCTTATTTTGATAGACTGACATTCCTATCATTAATATAAAAAGTTTCATAGCAGATAATCCTTATACTTTGACAAAACAATGAGAACTCTGTTAGTGTTTTCTCTATGCCCACTATATGTTTTTCTACTAAGTTTGTTGATCAACAAAATTAAAAGTCTGACACCATTTCCAAAGTGACCAGCACACCTTTACCTAGGGTCTCTTTTCCCTCCTGGACTCCACTGTCATTCTCCTTTCCTCCCAGGGGAGCCTTGGCAAAGGAGCATTTAATGGCTGGATAAGAACATGCTAATTTGCAGGTCATGTCTGTCTCATTTGGAGGGAAGGAATTGTGTGTGACCTTTCCCCAATCATTTGGGGTGTGTCCCCAAAGAGCTTTTTCTCTGAGTGGCTGCTTGTGGGTGGAGTCTCTGAGGATGAGTATATGCTTTGCATTTCATCAGCACATGGATGTCTTCATATATGGGCATCATTCTAGAGCTAAAGTAGACCCTTTGGAACAGTTCATATCCTGTTGTAGGCTTTGACTGCAGTTGGAGACGGCTAAGGCCAGGCCTTATTTTGTATACTACAAATAGAATATTGTGGATTCTTAGCCTTATGTAAATAATACACAAGAAGTACAGTTGATATTGTTAGTGGGAATGCAACACCTGCTTTCTTGTGCTGCTGTTCTACTCAAGCCAGGGTTTTGTCTCATTGAGAATATGACTTTGGAAGAGCATCACCATTCCTCTGCCGGGGTCGTCTTCCTTGTTTCTAACGTGCCCATAAGAAGTGGTGAAGCCCACAATGGCAATCTGTGTTTTGAATGTAGCCCACTGAATCTAGGCTTCTATTTATTTTTTCTCCCTTTTTGTGGGGGTGGGGGGCGTGCTGTTTTTATTTATTTATTTATTTATTTATTTATTTATTTATTTATTTATTTATTTATTTATTTTAATTCTTCAAACCCGTTATTTTATTTTTTTGAGATTATAATGTCATCATTAACCCCTTCCCTTTCCTTCCTGCAATTCCTCCCATATACCCTTCTTTGCTCTTTCAAATTCATGGCCTCCTTTGGTTTTGGTTTGGGGCTTTTGTTGGTGGTGGTGGTGGGGATTGTGGTTTTCTTGTTTGGTTGGTTTTTGTTGTTGTTGTTGTTTTGGTTATTAATGACTTGTTGGTCATTTTATCATGACCCTGGCTGCCCTTAGGAAAGCTGGTGATGTAGGTGAATGTGAGGTACAGCCATCAGTCACCTGCCATAGTTAGCAGCCTGCTGTGCATTCCTCCTTGCTTAGTTGAGGCAATAATTACCCCCTTAGAATTGGAGGCAGATGGACTGCTGGGTTTTAAGCTAGTTCTCCACAGGGAGCCTTGTAAACATGGCAGGTGGAACAGATTATGCATACAGAACACTGGTTGTTTTATGGGATACCAATAATTTCTCAGAATTCCCTTCATGCTTCTGATTGTACATGTGGAAATGAGATACATGGACAAGTTTATAAGTTCTGCCAAGGAAAACATCTACCAAAGAATCAGATTCAGACTTTCTTTGCCATCTAATCTCAGGTGAGGTATTGGCAGAAGGTATTTGAGTTTTTACAGTAGCTTGGGTGAAATCTTGGACTGGCGATGACCTCGAGGTAACCATCATTGCTGTTTGCCGCAGAACAATTAAGGCAAATTAAAACCTGCTTAACACCGCTGAGGCATGGCAGAGCCATCAGAAATTTGCCAGGCCTTGCCAGGCAGAAATAGTTTCTGCTTTGCTTTTGTCTGGCTTGAGAATACTCAACATCTGGATAAAATGAGCCTTTGAACGTGATGATTAGAATCGAGATGAACTGCTTCAAGCGACGTAAGCTGTAATACCAAATTATACTATCATTGAATGACTGCCAACCTGCTGTGAACTGAAAAACAAAGACCCTAAGAACTGAATAGCACTTGAATGGGTCTGGGGGCCTAAACACCATGGTGTATAATACATATTCCAAGTACACAGCTTCTTTGGCCACATAAACATATACCTAGTGGAATAGGTTATGAGTGTTAGGCTTATAGGCAGTATTTCTTGTTATTACAAACAGAGGAGATAATAACAAACTTTTTCCATCCAATTAAAAAAATCCTTAGAAATGGTGACTGGTTAATCATACTGAAGGAATTGAGTCACATCTAAGGGTAGAAGATTGCACCCAAACTGAAGAACCAGTACATTCTAAAGCTCTCATCATGACAGTTTCAGATTATGTTGCCTGTCTGATTTAAAATCCCCAGTAAAACTTTACTTGTTTAAAATGTGGACATTTGGGCTCCTTCCTAAGACTGTCATCCCGGACCTTGAGAGCCTGAGAATCTACATTTTACAGGCTTACTCGATTATTCTCATGCATGCTGAAGGCTTGGGCTCATAAGCTTATGGTCTGTGTCATGTGAGTGTATGCAGGCAGCAGGGAGGGGGTGATGCCCCAAATCTCACTGTGAAATACACAAATATGGGAGATGGTGGAGCTGGCAGCCACTGGCTATGGGGTAAAAGAAACGCTCCAATATCCCCCAAAATTACAGTTTCTGGCTTTGTAGAGACAAACATCTCACATACCTAGTCTTGCAATGATGGTACTTACATTTATGTAATGGGTTTAATTTGTGCCAAAATGGTAGAAAAATAAAGGTGGGAGAAAGGATTTTCTTTCTCTTCCTGTGTAATCCACTCTCTGGATTTGCCTTCTGTACCTACACTTTTTATTCTCTCACTTTTGTTTCTTTGAGATGAGAATGACTCGTAGCAGACTTCTAGTGAGTGTGTGGGGCACACCTAGAAAGAAGCCCATACACTCTGTGGCTACAGTGAAAGAAGTAAAGGAAGAGAAACTGACACCAGATGTATCAGGACATCCATCCATACAAGTTCCCGACAGCACACATTTATCCAGTAAGCATTTATGAGATGCTTGCTCAGGATGAGGAGCTGTGCTGAGACTACAAGATTGAATGAAACACAGGGATTAAAAAGACCATTTTTTTTTTTTTGTCCTTAACTCCGATGCCTAAACAATAGGTCGATCAGTCTTTAGATGTGATTCCTATACTGTTCGTTTTACTTGCTCATTTCATGTCCCTGCCCTTTTACCCATATCCACACACACCCCTGCCCTGTAATTTGAACTTCTTCCACTTACTGTCAACATTGGCCTCTCACATTTCCTATGTCCAACCTTTCAAAGATGTAACATTTGCTAGCATGGTGTGCTGAATAAACATAAACTTTGACATTAGCAGACTTCACTAAAAGCTTGAAATGGGATAGAAGCAGCTTTGACTAGACTAGGAAGGGCTTATATTCCATGTAAAGCACTTGATGTGTGAGGTTAAGTGTCCGTACTAAAATCAGATCAATGGCGTAGACTAATGAAAGACACTAGAGGGGACTTTAAAACTAGGTAGTATGTGTGTTACTTCCACGGGCATTCAGAATCTTAATACAGCTTTGTAATTAACTCTATGGGCCAGATAACATAGATCAATAGCCAGCTATGGTGCGTGGGCTGCTATTTCACAGTTCTCAAATATCTTGCAAAACCAATGCAGAGTTTTTAGCAGGGAGGAATTATGGCCAGTTTTCTAATTTAGAAAATTCTCTGTTTCTGTGGTGGGTCAGTGGATGTAGGGGGCATGAGATAATGGTGAAGAGCTTGCCTGGCTCTACAGTTACTGTGGCAGTACAAGCAATGATGAATCAAATGATAGGTGTGAACTTTGGAGCCACAATGAGTAGGTCTTGGATACCAGTTGCATGTGGAAGGGAAAGGAGTGGTCTTATCTCGATTTCTACTAAATGAATACAGTGGAATAGCAGGATTGGGAAAAAGGAAGAAGTTGAGTTAATTGTTCACTTTAGATTTGATTGCATTAAAGAGAAAAGCAGAAACCTTCAATACTATTCTAAGATGGCAACAGCTGAACTTCATGGATGGGTACGCAGAGAAGGAAGTTTAGGGGGCAACCTTGAGTAGAATGCCATAGGGGGAAACAGGCAAAAAAGGAAAGCAAGACACCCCCACCCCCACCCTGCCCAAGGCTGGATATGTAGAGAGAAGAAAGAATCCAAATAGTGGTGTCTCTGAGTCCACAGGAAGGAGAGTTTCCAGAGGAAAGGGACCAGCAGGTTCAGAGGCCACAGCTAGACTAGAAAAAGGTGGGCTGTAGCCAGAGAAATGGCTCACTGATCAAGAGCAAGTACAGCTCTTGCAGAGAACCCAGGTTCAGTTTCTAGAACCCACATCAGGCAGCTCAAAATTGCCTGTTACTCTAGCTCTAAGGGACCCAACACCCTCTTGTACACCTTCATGTGCATAAGTTGACATATACACAAATAATTAAAAATAAAACTTCAAGAAAAAGTTGCACTAAATAGTTATCCAGGAGTAGACGTCAATGATGCCATAGTTACCCAGGAATAGGTAACAATGATCACCAAGGAAAAACTGTAGAAAACTGTTGTGAAGCCCAACCCAAATCACAGGAGGCTGGAGCCTGGGTCCTGAGAGAAGGGTGGTAAATAGAGAAAGCTCAGTTTATCCAGAGCTTGACTGGGGAGGGAGCAAATAAAACATAATAAATATTGCATCATTATCAGACAACAAGTACTTGATGAAGGTTTTAGACAATAAAGGAAGAGGAAGAGATACTAAAAGTAGTGGTATCTATAAAGCTGGATATGGGTCTGAGTATATTGCTGGATAGCTATTCCTAACCCAAATCTGAAGTACTCCAAAATCTGAACCTTTGCAAATGTTTATGCACATTCCAACATCCAGAGAAAATTCAGAACATAAAATACTCTGGACCCAGGCATTTTGGAAAAGATATATTGAGACTGGAGTAGCAAAATATAGAGTGAATGCAATTCAGAGCCTGGGTCATTTGCCCATGTTATGCTTCTTCTATCATATTGCCTGACTCCCTAGAACCGTGCATTCATGAGCACACTCAAGGGAAGAATTATCACCAATTTAAGAAGGTCTGTTGAGAAGGGGACCCAATTCCAGTCATTCTTGAAGTAAAAACCCAGTGTCCGTATTAACGCTTTTGTCAAATTAAGGCAACATTCCTGTGTTGGGGAGTCCAGTGTCTCCAAACATCAGAAGACTTAAATTCCATAGAGAAGTTACATCTCAGTGCTGTGGGTAACTGGTAGACAGAAATTCAGAGAACGCTCCCCTCAAAAGTTGGCATGTAAAACTTTGATGCTATGTAAGAGTTTGAGAAGCAGAGAGTGGCATGACAGAGAGGGAAATCAATGTATGTAAAGGTCCAAAGTCGTTAAAGTGTTCAGTATATAGAGGGAACTGTGAGGAATACTGCCCTCCCCGCTCAGTTGCACAACCCCGAGCAAACCCAACAGCTCAGAGTATAAGCCAGATGTTCAGCAACGTATTTCCCAGGCTGACTTGACATCAGCCACCATCCTACTTCACACGCAGGTGGTTTTATTCTCAGAAAGTTCTCCCAGCTGGCTGATTGGAGACAGGGCAAGTTCAGGTAGACAAAGCTTGGGGGCAAAGCAGCTGCCCCAGACCTTCCCTACTCTTCTCCTGGCCCATCTCCTGCTTTGAGGGTGCAGCTCAGCTCCTCTCTGCATGAGAAAAGATCCCTCTGACTGGATAGTCTTCAAGCACTGATAGATCAGCAACCTTGCCTGGGAGTCTCTGTGTGTGTGTGTGGGGGGGGGGGGGGGGGTTGTAGGAGAGAGAGGCCAGAAACTTGTCTTTACAGAGAACTCAAACCACTTGGCAGCGTCTGCCTGAACTCATTCTGAAGCCCATCCCAGAAGAGCCTACCTCCTTCGCTTAGCATGCATGCTCTTGTGTGTTTCTCTGGGTTCTTCCCCTTCAAAAACGAATGTCATCTTCCTTCTGTCTTCTGTGTGGTTGCCTGTGTGGGTGGGTGGGGGAGGGGTGGGTTTCCCAGGAAGCGCTAGCCAGACTTTCAGAATTCTAGAGGCCCTGTGGATCCTAAAGCTTTCCTCCTATGTAATCTGTGGTATTTGAGGGGAGGTATTCTAAGTCTCATGAAAAAGTATTTTATAATTAAATGGAAACTGACAAAAATGTTCCTTCTTAAGTGTGGAAGGGCGTCTATCAGAATAAGATAAGGTTTCACTTCTAAAACTGGCTCTGTCTTGCTTCTGGCCAGGCTGTGCTCATTGGTTGGGTAAATATGTATAGAGCTCATGTTCTAGGAGAGGCATTGTTCTAATGGATAAACTGGAGCAATGACAATCCCAGCAGGGCCCCTGGCAGGTGCATTCTGACCAGTATCCACACCTGCCATTGCTTGTCAACATGCAGAAATCCCTTCATTCACATCACTCTGTGGTGACACAATGGTCTGCTAAGGGGCATCTCTTATCTAAACCATTCTTCTGTAATTGTTCATTTTGTCTCTGAAGCTACCTTTCATAATTCTGACTTTTGCTTTATGACTGTCATAGGAATTAGACTCCTTAGGAGCATGTTTCTTCTTTCACTTTCCTCTTTCCTTTTCCTCCTCAGTTTTTCTTCCCCAAGACAGAGTTTCTCTGTGTAGCTTTGCACCTTTCCTGGAGCTCGCTTTGTAGACCAGGCTGGCCTCAAACTCACAGAGGTCCACCTGGCTCTGCCTCCCAAGTGCTGGGATTAAAGGCATGCACCACCACCGCCCGGCCCTCCTCATTTTTTAAGGTCATTTGTTTAACATGAGAAAGGTCCAACTCTTATCCTCCATCCCTAGCATTCACCAATATAAGCATATATTAGGGCGGGAAGATGGCTCATTGGTTAAGAGCACTTGCTGCTCTTGCAGAGGCCCTGTGTTGGATTCTGGGCACCCACATCAAGTGGCTCTGGCTCCAGGGGATCCACACCTCAGACCTCTGCAGACACCTGTGCTCATATGCACATACCCACCTGCAGACACACACATATACACATTAATTAAAAATAGAAAAAAAAGCAAATCTTTAAGAACGCATTATTACCTAGAACAAGTCTTTGTTTCCAAAAACAAGTCTCAAATCTTGCAAATGATGAGAATACCATGAGCATTCTAGTTTTTCCTCCTTTCTTCTGTTTTGTGCCTTGCTTTATTTTGTCCACTGCTGTCTTTAGGTTTTCAGTATGAGAAGAACTAGAGGGAAGGGGAAGTACATTGCTACAGCACAGTTTACTATGATCTAGGCAGTCCCAGAAAGGTTTAGGGCTTTCTTAATATTGAGTTCTGGAGACTTGAGAACTGGCTTCCTGGTCTATCTCCATCTCTTCCCTTCTGTTAGCCCAGGCTTTCCTTCTTCCCACACACTCCTATCTATTTTTACTTTTTAAAAATAATTAAAGAAAAAAAATCTGAGCCTTGAAGAAATTATGAGCTAGAAAGTGTAAATGAATGCACATTGATAAAGAGAAGGAAGTTCAGGAAGATCCATTACTGCCTAAAACAGCAGTTCTCAATCCATGGGTCATGACCCCTTTTCAAGTTGAAAGACCCTTTCACAGGGGTCACCTAAAACCATTAGAAAACATATATCTGCAATTCATAACAGTAGAAAAATTGCAGTTATGAAGTAGCAAGAAAAATAGTTTTGTGGTTGGGGGTCACCATACCATGAGGAACTATATTAACAGCATTAGGAAGGTTGAGAACCACTGGCCTAAAGCTTTCATGACAGGTGGATTCAGCATCCCCCTTCCAAGTTCACCTACCTCTCCAGCTTCCTAGTTTCAGCTCCTTCTCCCCAAGAATATCTAGGTAAATGTGTTCCTCATACTATATTAAATATTTTGCCATGATATTTTCTCACCAGATTCCTTTTCCAGGGACAAGTTAAGCAACCTGAGTCTTGGGAGGAAACCAAGTCACAGGCCCTGTTTTGTGTAAGGTCCCTGGTCCTCCATCTGAGAAAATGAACAGACTTTTTCGTGTATCATCCCCTATGCTGCCCAGTACTTCACCCAAGGACTTTTAAGGGAGAACCCAGGGCTCCAAACTAGCTCAGAAATCCTGGGAATGTTCACATGTGAGATGATTATTTTTGTCTCCAAGAAACAAGGGAAGCGTCCACTAAATAATTACCCCAATGTCCACTTGTTCTGGGAGACACAGGTTCCAAGGCTGAGGGTGAGATGTTCATCTGAGTTACTTGGACAAGCTATGTCCATCAGCATCCACAAAGTTCCACAGCATTAAGAGAAATAGAGAAGTTCCCCTAGCCCCTCCTCTCTGCAGCTACCACCCCATCCCTCTGCTCTTCCTCACAGTCACCAGAACTCTTGTCTCAACAATTTGCCCTCAACTAATGTGTGAGTGGCCATGCTGCAAGCCTTATGTTCCCTTGTCCCGCCTTTCCCTTGGTCCCTCACTGATGCTCCACACAACCATCTTCTGCCTTAGCCTTTGTACCCCTTCCTCCCCTGGGGACCTCCTGCCTGTCAGGTCATTCCTTAGCCACCCTGTTCTCTCACCCTGGCTTACCCCAAGGGTTTTTATCTAATCTGTGTTTTTATGTACCTGTCCTGTGTGATGATATTCAACCCACCCTTGAGCTTGAGGCTCAAGCACCCAGGTGTCTGTTCCACATCTCAGTGCTGTGTTTCATTCATCCCTCAATTTTACCACAGTAAAATCAGAATATTTTATTTCACTATTGACAGTTTCATAAACTCATTTTTCTTCATCCAGGAATGAGCCACCACATTACCACTTCAAGAAAAAAAATATAGAATATAATCTTGTTGCTTTCCCATTTTTCATTGTCATAAATAAGTGTTTTCCATTATTTTTCCAAATATAGTTTTCAATACATCTACTTTTCTCAATTTTTACTATTAGCATCCCAATCAGACCACTGCTGCTCCTCATTTGTACTGCAGGAGTGGCCCTTCGGTGGGTTTATTTGCCTCCGATCTTTTGTTCCTAAAGCAGGCACACAGCATAGTGTTGAAGGAGACCCAGGTCTTGCCTCTGTGGATTCAGACCATGGCTTTACCCACTCATGAATCACAAGCTTGGGAAGGTGCCAGTCTTGTATGTGACCAGGAAGTCATGCTGACAATAGTGACTATCTGAGGGGGACATTGGATTAAGTTAGTGAAGATCTGTATTAAGTGCTTAAAACAGTACTTAGTCCTTATCATGTATTATCACTAACGCAACCTGCTCTTCATCAGCACAAACCAGATTGTGTCATTTCATGCTTAATGTGCTGAGATACTTGAGATGTGCTTAATGATTCCTACAGGCTTACACATGCTTGGACTTCAGCCTTCCTCCAACTTCAGTATTACCCATTGTTCCCATCAGCCACCTGTCAGTTTCCTTAAGGTGCCATATCCTTTATTATCTCAGGATTTCCTTTGCCTGGAACTAATTTATCTATCTATTCTCTCTCTCTCTCTCTCTCCTCTCTCTCTCTCTCTCTCTCTCTCTCTCTCTCTCTCTCTCTCTCCCCTCCCCCCCCCATCTCAACTCAAATTATCTCTTTCGGAGCTTTCCATGACAAGCTGTCTAATGAGGCCCCTCCTACTGTTTAGTCTATACAATGCCATCCAGTGTGCATCATTAATAGTACATTACACTCCTAAGTACCCTCTTTACATATTTTTCTACTTCCTTATCTGCTGTCTGTTTTCACTACTACAATGCTAACTTCCCAGGGGAGAGCTTTCAATGTTGGTCCTCATGGCATCTATATAGAATACCTGACACCCACTTGGAAACCAGGAATTATTATCAGAAAGGATGGATTGATGAGCTTATCATATCTGAACACTGGACAATAATTATACTTCGTATAATTCTGAAACAAAATTAGTGTAGAGTCTTATACACATGTGAGTTCCTACTATGAAAAGATGCTGATGCTATGTGAATAAAATTAAAGGTCAAAGTTTTCTACAAAAACATTGAATGCAAAAGTATGCTTTCTGTGCAAATGGCTCATATGTGGAGGCAGAAACATTGCCTTCACAGAAATATGGAAGCATTCCTTGTCTTAAATTTTTGTGGTCTGCTTATTATGGGATGACTGCTTTCTGACAGATTGCTTTGTCTGTTTTTAATTTGAGCATTCTGAGAACTGCTGGTGTTTCCTCTCAGAACAGGCTCAAGTACAAAAATGAAAAGAAAAATAAGAATATGGCAATGTTTAAAAGATACATGTTTTTTCATACAACTCTGAGTCAATTTCTGAGTCTCCGTAAGTAGAAAATTCTGTTCTCAGAGCCCCAGGTCCTCCATCTCTAAGACATTATTAGAATTACATGATAGATGTAAGTGTCCTACTTTCTTGCCTCACCAAGACTGGTCCCTTCAGTGTATGGTGTGTGGCTAGAATTAGACCTGGTTCATATTAATCATGAGTTTAAGCTTTGATATTTTATATATATTCATCAAACTACCTTCAAATATAAATATAGCATTTGGCACATAGTCGGTACTCAATAACCACTTGTTGAATGAATGTAAACCAATAATCCTTTGTGAGAATGAAGCAGATTTCCATAGTATTCCAAGTAATGCTCCCTTACAATGACAGTGATTCTCCCCGAACTTGCATAACCAAGTGTAACCGAATGTCTCAGGACATTAGGGTACAAAAGCCGCATTTTCTTCTGACTGATGTTAAACTTAAATGTGTCTCCTGGGATTGTTTAGTTCAACATCTTGGAACGCAAATGAGCTCTGAGATTTTCTATTTCAAGTGGGGACCAGGAGGTTTAAAGAGATACTTCTAAGACTTTGGCAGAGTGTTTTCTTTGTAATCTCTGAGAGTTTGTGGGTTTGCTTTGGTTTGCTTTAGTTTCCTTTTGTTGCTTTGGTTTCTCCAGACAAGGTTTCCCTGTGTAGCCCTGGCTGTCCTGGAACTCACTGTAGACCAACCAGGCTGGCCTCAAACTTAGAGATCCATTGCCTCTTGATTGCTGGAATTGTGGCTTGTACAACCACACCCAGGTCTGGGAGGTGGTGATTTAGTGTTGTAAAATTCTAACAATTCTATGTAATTGGTGCAAGAGCATTTAAGTAGGGCTTGGCTATCATAGTTCCTACCAGATATGTTTGGTGATACTGGTTGTTAGGCATACTTGTTAAAGATCAGGAAATTTTATAACACAAATCCATACACACATATAAACATTTTGGTGATATTAAGATTTAAATTGTATAAATTAACTTGCCAAAATATTTGTTTCTTTCCAATTTCTATGTAAAAGCATTGGAAACATATTAAAATGACTGATTTCCTAAAAAATATAATAAAATAAAAGTTACTATCTAACATTGACATTGAACATTGTAATAGATTCCAGATAGATTTAATAAAAATGAAAATGAAACTATAGATATCTAGAGAATAGTATGGCTCTTTATTTAGATGATCTTTTTTTAAAAAAGATTTATTTATTTATTATGTATACAGAAGAGGGTGCCAGATCTCATTACAGATGGTTGTGAGCCACCATGTGGGTGCTGGGAATTGAACTCAGGACCTCTGGAAGAGCAGTCGGTGCTCTTAACCTCTGAGCCATCTCTCCAGCCCTATTTAGATGATCTTTAAGGATAAAAATATATTCTAAGCATGTAGAATTATTGAAATTAATTTAATAAATTTAAATAAATTTAAAATAATTTCAAAATTATTGAAAGAAAACACAAATGAATAAATGTAGAGACTTGACAATATACCAAATGTTTGAATATTCAAAACATTATGAGGGTACAAGTTAATATAGTATGTTAATGCCATGTGTATATAACATATGTAAATTTTAGGAAAGCCTGAATATTCAAATAAAAAAGACATGAACAAGCCATAGGATACAGAAAGAAGGATAACAAATATATGAAAGACATGAAGCTTTACTAAGAAAAACTTGAAAATTATGACATCAAAATATAATGTGTAATTATTAATGAGAAATTATAAGCAAGAGAATATTTATTATTGTCAGGAATTAAGTGAGATACTAAATAGAGAAACTTAAATTATCTCAAAGTTCATGGAAATGTTGGTAATTCTATTAGACATACATTCTATATTCTAATAAAATTTGACTAAAAATATATCTGTAAGTTGTAAAAGCAATTTTAAAAATAGTGAAAAAAAATGGGAGCCTAAAGCCGGGCGGTGGTGGCGCATGCCTTTAGTCCCAGCACTTGGGAGGCAGAGGCAGGCGGATCTCTGTGAGTTCGAGGCCAGCCTGGTCTACCAAGTGAGTTCCAGGAAAGGCGCAAAACTGCACAGAGAAACCCTGTCTCAAAAAACCAAAAAAAAAAAAAATGGTCTTTAAAAATTCACATTCTTATCTATTTTGACTAGATTCTTGTTTAAAATAATACTTAAATTAAGTAGCTAGGCATAATGGCACATGTCTTTAATCCTAGTACTAAGGAGGCAGAGACAGATGGATCTCTGTGAGTTCAAGGCTAGACTGGTCTACATGAAGAATTTATGACCAGTCAGGACTAAATAGAACTGATTTCTCCCAGAATAAAAGTAAACAAGAATTTAAATATTTCACATTTTTAAAGGATACTCAAAATCAGACTAATACAGTATTTTATGGTGATATTTTATTTGTGCTGAAATGTGATTTTATTTGTATGTTAATAAATAAAAGTGCCTAGGGGTCAGAGCTAATAGCAAGCCATAGCAGAAGTCTGGCAGTGTTAGCACACGCCCTTAATCCTGATCACATGACAGGCAGATCTCTGTGTGTTCAAGGATGCAGCCAGCATGGAGACATACGCCTTTAATCTCAATACCAACCATAGAAGACCTGGAGGTCATGTAGTTGGGTTTACAACCAATGAGAAGGCAGAACAGAAAGTCAATAAAATGACAGATCCACAGGAAGTAGGTATCTTTTTCTCAGGGGAAGGATGGTATCAGCAGCAAAGGGTAAGAAGGTGGTTTTAAGTCTCAGCTCTTAGCTACTGCTCTGACCTCTTGGGCTTTTAACTCTGCATTTGGCTTTGTGTTTCTTATTTAATAAGACCATTACATCTACAGTATTTTATGCTTGTTGACAATTTCATTCAGAGTAAAATGTGGTGGTTCCTAATTCATTGCATCTATTTCCTGTTACACATTACAAAGCAAGTCTTGAGGCTTCATGTCACTTTACATGCCTTCACACCATTTATAAAAGCATGCAAGCATTTTATGATGTAATCACAGAATTATTTAAATCACTAATAGAATTAATGTAATGGCACAGAACACTAAAATATCCCTAATTATTTCAAAGGTATCTGTTTACTTCCTTATGGGGTCAAATTTTGTAAAAAGCCAATTGGTGAATATTTTCAACTTTGCTGGGCAGGCAACCTATGTTGCAGACCTGCCATTGTTGCTGGTAAGCCACCCACACAGTGGAGAGGAGCCGGGTGTCTGTGCTCCAGTAACACTTCATTTTTACAAGCACTCAGAACTAGATGTGGCCTGCAGGCTAAAGTTTGTCAACCATTGGTTTAGCTGTCTATTTTGGAAGATGGATGTTAGCTTTAAAGTGTTGAATAGATGTAGGGACAGTTTTTTGTGTGTCAAGAATACTTCTTAGGAAGTCCTTTCCTCTGACTCTGTAGCATGGGGACCCTGCACTTGGCAGAAAAATGCCCTATTATTGAGTTGTATCCCCAGCCTCTCTCATCTCAGATGCCCTCAGATGGTGCATGACTGACAGCGCATTATCACTGTACCGCTCTAAGTGGGTACATTTGCGGAGTGTCTGTTCTTACTGTAAATTCTTAGCTTTTTGTCTATGACTTCATTCACTAAGTTTATTGCCTCATTCAATTATTTCATTAGAAGTTGCATAAAAGCCATTTTCTATTATTCTGACTACTTTCATTAGCCAAAATGATTTTGTAAAAGAAAAAGAACTTTGAAATCCACTGAGAAATTTCAGGTTCACTGAATGAAGCCCAGCATTAGATTGTTTACTTTTTGCAGTCAGTATATTTGATGGGTCTTTCCTCTTCATGGACAGTTTTTGTTTGAGTCAGTGTCTCCTGGAGTCTAAACTAGCCTCAAACTTGCTATGTAGGCAAGTATGATCTTAAAATTCTCATCCTCCTGCCTCTGCTTCCTGAGTACTAGGATTGCAGACATTCACCACCAGGCCTGGTTGATGCCGTGCTGTGGGTCAAACCCAGGGCTTCATGCATCCTAGATAACCACTGAGCTGCTCCCAGCCCCAATGGACAGTTTCCCACAATTTCCCATTTCCAGTGATTTCCAGGGTATTGGGAATTTAAGGAATGAAGACCTTCCTCTACTTATTTTAAATTTGTGTGTGAAAATGTATTCATAGATTTTTGTACGATGATTATCAATCACTTATATTTATTACTTTTTTTGGTGCTCAAGTCACCCCATCCTCAGCTAACGGAGCCAATTTTTGGTCTTCTTAGTTTTTCATAGCTTCTTTCTTGATAAGCTACAAGCTCCAGGTGAAACTGCTCCATGGTATAGTAATAAGCTTGTATATTAATATTTATTAAAATGTTGATAAAGAACAACCAAGTAAAGCCTATTCATTGTCATAGTTTTTTAATCTAAGAAATCAAATAGGCCAAATTATTCATTTTATTCTGAATAACAATTAGAAGAAAATATTTTTTTACTATTTATTGACTTATCTGTACTGAGTACTAATTTTAGAATGGTAAAATGCAATCCAAAATTTTAACAGCAATAGATGATTTTTTTAATTCCTTTAATTTTATAAATTCCCACAGCACATTTAAAATAAAATTAAAATTATTTTATAAAATACATAGACATACATTTTTTTAATAACTGTAGGTAGTCATGTAATTTTAACTATACTGCATGTTCTCAGAAAGGAAAATAGCTCTCCATACCCAATTAAGATTTTTAACATCAAGGCAATAGAATTATAATAGCTGCCAGCTTCCCCTGCCTGTCTTTATAGACCTTAAGGCCTTTCTCTCCCAATCAGCAGTGTGGAAAATGCTCTATGGGTGTATTTCTACATTTATTACCATGACTTCTATAGACAGTGGCTTCTAAGGGTTCCTCAGGCTCTGTATTCTTTCCCTTGCTCTTTATTCCATATGGACAGATTCTAACTAAATGAACAATCACAGATACCAACCCCCCCTCTCTACCCAGAAGTACCTCTAGCAATGCTCCTGCCTTAGCCTCTTTTTTGTTTGTTTGTTTGGTTTTTTGGCACAAGGTCTCTCTCCATAGCCCTGGATGTCCTGGAACTCACTATGTAGACCAGGCTGACCTTGAACTCAGAGTTCCACCTGCCTCTACCTCTACCTCCAGAGTTCTGAAATTACTGGCATTCACTCCCATCCCTGGCCCCTGGCTTAGCCTCTTAAGTGCTCTGATTTGAGACATGTGACAACAAGCATGGTAGACCCATTTCTGAGTACATAAACTAAACAAAAAAAATTTAAATTATTCTGCTTCATTGCAGGTGGCAATCACTTAGGTATAGTCTCATTGGAAATCCAAATCCTTTCTTTCAGAAGGAAATTACTCCTGTCTTTTTAATGAATCTCATTGTGTAAAGTGATCCTGGTTCTTTAAAATATAGGAGCTGTGCTTGTTAGCCTTTATTGTCAACCTGACATGACCTAGAGTCATGTGAGATGAGTGAACTTCAACTGAAGAATTGCCTGGTCAAACTGGCCTGGGAGCATTTTCTTGATTCCTAATGGATGTAGGAGGGTCCAGCCCACTGTGACATCCCTAAGCAGGCAGTCCTGGGTTGTATAAGAAAGTCAGCTGAGCGTGAGCCAGTGAGTGAGTCAGTAAGCAATATTCTCCCATATTTTCTGCTGCAGTTCCTGCCCTGACTTCCCTCTATGACCCAGTGACATGGAAGTGTAAGCTGAAATAAACCCTTCCCTCTCCTAAGTAGTTTTTGCTAATGGTTTTTATGAAGCACTCTAGGACAGGCATACTTACCACAAATCAAAGGAAATATAAGCATTCTGTAGCTAGAGTTTTCTGCCTTGCCCACAGTCAGGACAAATCTTTGTCACCCGCCAGTCCCACAGCCGCTCAGACCCAACCAAGTAAACACAGAGACTTATATTGCTTACAAACTGTATGGCCGTGGCAGGCTTCTTGCTAACTGTGCTTATAGCTTAAATTAATCCATTTCCATACATCTATACCTTGCCACTTGGCTGGTGGCTTACCGGTGTCTTCACATGCTGCTGATCATGGCTGCGGCTGGCAGTGTCTCCCCACCTCAGCCTTCCGCTTCCCAGAATTCTCCTCTCTCCTTGTCCCACCTACTTCCTGCCTGGCCACTGGCCAATCAGTGTTTTATTTATTGACCAATCAGAGCAATTTGACATACAGACCGTCCCACAGCACTTCCCCTTTCTTTTTTTTAAAAGGAAGGTTTTAACTTTTACACATCTCCAAAGTCAGCTTGGTATATTTGGGAATTTGGGCGTAGCTTCTCTTACTACTTCCTGCTGGAGGGGGGCGCTGTATCTTATGGGGACGCTAAGAAAATTTTAGGATCATGGAGTAGTCCTTGAGACTGTATCATCTGAGCCAGTTGCCTTGAAACAATTCTGGATGTTGGATCATCTGGGCCATGGTGTCATCGGAGACCTTTCAGGGGGTCTTGGCTGGTCAAACCTGATGTATCTTAATCTGGAACAAATCCATAGCCTCTGGCTTTCTGTAGAAACAAAAGCAGAGCCTCTTTTCCAAAGTAACATATCCTTACATCCAAATTTTGAAGTTAGGGTACCTTTAAAATACACATTTTGGCATAACTCAACAGCTTTTGTAATCAAATGTTTCTCTTCAGTTATGAATATCAAAGAGAACATAATCCAGATTCTCTGTGTGGTAGCCATCTTTATGTGGCTTATGTTTTATATTACCTTGAGCCTATTGCTTTAAACTGCAGCCTTTTAAGCCTGAAACGGCACTATGGCTGCTGGCTCCGCCCACTTCAGCTTCCCAACATGGCAGTGGTACGTTTTCCACCAGCTCTGGGAGCCATCAACTCTCAGAAATAGTGGGTCTATGCTTTTATCCAAGCAGTGTAGAGCCCAGAAACCTTTTTTGTTTTGTAACTAGCAAAGGCTAAATCCACCACTCAGCTTAATGTGCCACTTGCAGAGGCCTCATTCCCGCCATACTGCAGGTCAAGCTCACACGCCAGGAACCCGCCAGTAACTCAAACCGGCAGCTGCTGCTCATTTGAGAGAGACAATGAGGAAGCTGTTTTTAGCTCCGTTTTAGAATCTTTTCTCAGGTTTTAGGTGGAAACTCTTGCCCTCTCGTTGGGCGCCATTTGTAGCTAGAGTTTTCTGCCTTGCCCACAGTCAGGACAAATCTTTGTCACCCGCCAGTCCCACAGCCGCTCAGACCCAACCAAGTAAACACAGAGACTTATATTGCTTACAAACTGTATGGCCGTGGCAGGCTTCTTGCTAACTGTGCTTATAGCTTAAATTAATCCATTTCCATACATCTATACCTTGCCACTTGGCTGGTGGCTTACCGGTGTCTTCACATGCTGCTGATCATGGCTGCGGCTGGCAGTGTCTCCCCACCTCAGCCTTCCGCTTCCCAGAATTCTCCTCTCTCCTTGTCCCACCTACTTCCTGCCTGGCCACTGGCCAATCAGTGTTTTATTTATTGACCAATCAGAGCAATTTGACATACAGACCGTCCCACAGCAGCATTCGATCAAATAATAGTTGTGTGTGTGTGTGTGTGTGTGTGTGTGTGTGTGTGTGTGTGTGTGTTCAGTCCCTCCTCCTCCCACAGACCAACAATTGACTACAGCCTCCTCATGAAGCCATGACCTATCTATCACAGGCATTCTCCCACAATTTGAACCTGTAAGGATTTCTTCCATTTCCTGACTGGAAATAGTTCCCTCACTTCTATTATTCAGAAATGTTTGCAATTAATAATTTCTTCATATTAATATAACCAATAAATGTTACAATTATAAATACCATGATTATGAATCTATAGATTGATTACACAGGCAAGTTTAACAGTTAGTAGCAGTAAGAAACAAGACTCACTCTAATAAGTACAGTGGATTCAATAGCTACATCTCTCTTTTTTTAAAGATTTATTTATTTGTATGTTATGTGTATGAATGTTTTGCCTACATGCATATGTTTGCCACATGTGTGGCTGGTATCCAAAGAGATCAGAAGAGGGGACAAAATCCCTGAAATTAGAGGTATAAACAATTGTGAACTGCCATGTGGGTTCTGGGACTAGAACCTGGGTCCTCTACAAGAGCAGCAAGTGTTCTTAACCACTGTGCCACCTCTGTAGCCTCCAGTAACTGTCTTTTTAATATATGCTTGATCTTTAAGTTCAGAATTGTAGGACTGAAAATGAACATCCAAAGGACAGCAGCTTGGCTCTGCCATTCTTGGAGTATCATTGCAACAAGTGCTAGGTCTCGTGAAGGTCTCTCCGCGGTTGTAACAAACCGAATCAGACCGAATTGGAAAGCCCAGGTTTAATGAGTCAAGTGTTCCTGGGTGATTCCCTGGCCCCGCAGAGAGGAGACAGGGACTTGAGACTGGAAGAACCACAAGTCTGTTTTCTGGGATGCTGTTGCATACCCTGTGGGAGTGGTCTTGAGCCTCTCTGGGAGAGGAGCTGTGTTTTGGCGGGCTTTGAAGGGGCGGGTTTAGGGAAAAAGATGGGGAGGGGAGCCGAGATGGACCTTCCACCAGACTCCTTCCAAACATTCCAGACTCTTTGGGTATAGAGTGCCAGGGGTTGAGGTGGAGCTCCCACCCAAACACATTGTAAATGACAACTGAGGATATTTTGCACAGATTTTGAAAGTATTATCTTCACCCAAACTGGTAAGAGCAGAGAAATAGCCCCAGAAATAATTGTTGAAAGGATGATTACTTCTTCAGTTCTGCACAGAGGGAATCCCTCAGATACCACAGGTGACTAGGTGATTCTTTGGCACATGAAGTTCTGATTCTATGCTGGCCTCCTCCTTGCATAACATGTCCTATACCATAGCAGAAATAATAGGCTTTCTTGTTCACAGCTACATTCCTTTGTTAGTGTTGGTTCCACTAGAAAAGTCAGGCAGATAGCACAGGCCACTGTGAGCACTTATTGATTTTTTTTTTCCTATGCATTGACTCAGACTTCTCAGTTGAGACAAAATGTGCAAAGTGACATACACAAATTCCCTTTGCTGCCTTTGTAAGTGGCATTAGGATGCAGGCTGGGTACAATAACTGTGAGCCCCTTCAGTGCCAGAATTTGATACATATTTGTTAAGAAAATCCCTATTTTCTATTGCTATTGTTTACTCAACCATGGTAGATAGAGATTCAAATGCTTTAAGAGGTACCCAAAGTTCAAGATTGATTTACATATTCATCTTCTCATTCCCATCTCCTGGAGGTACAAGCTGTAAATATTGATGACAGGTGGACCATGGACTGGGGCTGAAAAATTGCTTCTGCCTCTCCCACAATGCCACCAGTTTCACATCCTAAATTTTGTCTAGACCATAGCACTTAATCCCAGCTGCTTGAGAAGCCACAGTACTGAAAAAGATGCTTTGTACATACTTTATTTTTTGTTTTGTTTTTTTGTTTGTTTGTTTGTTTTCGAGACAGGGTTTCTCTGTGTAGCTTTGTGCCTTTCCTGGAACTCACTCTGTAGCCCAGGCTGGCCTCGAACTCACAGAGATCCACCTGGCTCTGTCTCCTGAGTGCTGGGATTAAAGGTGTGTGCCACCACCGCCCAGCTATACTTTATGTTTTAACTCCAGAAAGATGTAATAGAACCAGTCAAAACATGTTTGATTCCTGTTTATTTAAAACACAATTTCAAAAGCATTTCTCAGCACTGTATTTTTCTACTAGAAATCACTTAATTTTATCCCTTTGATTTTGGGCATTTTCAAGAAAAAAAAAAAGACATTCTAAAGCAATAGATTTTTGTTTATTTGAACCCAGTATCTTTCAAAAGAAATAACTGGTGGGTCTGATTCACAAGAAAATCATTGTAAAGGCAGGAGGTAATTTTGAGTGTTTTAATAACATTTGTTTTGAGTTTATCTGCTTTGGAATAGGAATTAAGGAAAAGTTTCTCTGGGGCAATGTGGAGATGTATTAACTGCTGGAGTCTAGCCCAGTAAGCAAATTTGCACCCTGAGAGAGGAGCTCTGATTTTTTTCTCCTATTTTTTTGCACTGAAACAAGGGCATGTAAATGCTGGGGGTGGGGGTGGGGGCAAAGAGATCCTGTGATGAGACAGCTGAAAGGTGGCAGCCCGGAGAGGTGCTCACCCTTAGATCACAGGACCTAAAGCCTCTGGCAGCTCAGGAAGGATGTAGCACATCTGCAGGCACAGTGTGCTAACAACCATTCACTTCTAGAAACAGATCATGGAGGTCCCATAAACAGTAGTATGTCCAAGAGCTTTAAAAAAAAAAAAAGCAAGAAAAAATACATGGTCTTGAAGTGCCAAGTTCATTTTGTTCCAGGGACTGGGACATTTCATCATAAAAAATGAAGTCAAAGCCAGAAATGAAGCAATGGCAATTCCTTTTTAGACAAAGCCTAGGCATAATTCATGCAATCCATTTATTCTGTCCAGCTCTACTTCCAGCCTGTCATTATTTCAGATGTTGAGTCCCAAGATAGCCTATGGTAGATGGCAAATAACTCTGACAACTCAAATACTCATAGAAATACAATAATTCTAGGATTGTTAGTGGTGTGGCTCTTTTTTTTTTTTTTTACAACCTTTTGTTTAATTGGTAAAGAAATTCTGGTATCAAAATAATTTCACCTAGTAAAAAGTGTTGAGTAATAAAAATTTACTATTTTGCTGAGTATACATACTTTAAAGTAACATTACTTTGGTTCTAAATTTTCATGCAATTCTCATTAAAGCTTAAATGCATGAATCAGCAATCCTAAATAAATTAATAAATATTAAAAGCATTTATAAGAAACAACAATGTGAGTTTTCTGTTTGCTTAATAGACATCTGCACTGATAACCTCACAATATACACATTAGTCTAAAATAATAACCCTGGTTATGTTTAGCTATAATCGAAATTTAGTATTTATTTTTCCAGTTTACTGCAGGTATGATAGATCTAATTGGCCTCTTTTGGGTTAGATGTATGTGTTTAAAATAGGATCACTTCTTTGTTTCTTTGAACTTCTAAAATCCAAGGCTCCCTATAAATTCTATTGACCAGAAGATGGGCCATGTGATCCAAAGCTTAGGTAATGTCAGTAATATTCAAAGAATTTTATTTTCTTAACAAAAACAACTCCAAAAAGTACATGCTAATTATCTTGAGTTTTTCTTGTAAATTTTATATTAATCACCCCATCCAAACACTGTGGACAACAAAGCATGATGGCAAAGCCTGATGGCGCACACCTTTAGTCCCAGTGCTTGCAAGGCATAGGAAGATGGATTTCTGAGTTCCAGGCCAGCCAGGGCCACATAGCAAGACCCCGTCTGAACAACAAAACAAAAAGCAAAAAACAAACAAAACACAAAACTAAAATCTGTGAACAGATATGAACACAAATCATAACATAGAAAATATTCAAATAGACATATGCTTTGATTTTTAAAAATGCATGTTACAGAAGTCTTTAGGATGAAAAGGCTTATGAAGTATATCTGTATAGTGTTCCCTTAGAATAGTATTTTCTTTGCCAATGTGAGTAGCCAAAATATGGAAAAACCTCCCAGTTCACTTGGGTTTTACAAGCAATTCATTCATGAGTGTGGGTATGTGTGCCTGGCACACTGCATGACTGGCTTCTCGAGTCGTGACTCAACACTCAATGATTTCTGTCTCGTAGATGACACAGGTTGTCCCAGCAGCCAGTCGGTATCCCCTGTGAAGACTCCCTCAGACACAGGGCACAGTCCCATTGGCTTTTGCCCAGGAAGCGATGAAGACTTTACCAGGAAGAAATGCAGGATTGGAACGGTTGGTGAGGGAGGCGTCCAGTCAGCTCGTTATAAAAAGGAATCAAAGGGAGGAGTCATAAAGCCAGGTAAGTGCCCTTATTATTCATAGTTTTCAAAATTATTTCTTTTATTTTTTCATATTATAATATAATAACATCATCTCCTTTCCCTTTTCATGCCCCAAACTCTCCCATAGACTCCTCTTTGCTCTTTTTCAATTCATGGCCTCTTTTTTATTCATTAATTGTTGTTGCATACATATGCATATATATATATATATATATATATATATATTTCTAAATACAATCTGCTTAGTTTGTATTATATTTGTATTATGTTTGCTGGGATGAGCATTTTGTATTGGATAACAAATTGGTGTGCTCTTCTTTAAGGGAGATATGGTGCAGTAAAAGAGATTTCCATTGGAAACCTCCCTATCAAGTCAGAACTGACTGTCAGGTACCCAGGAACCAGAAACATTTTTAAAGGAGGTAGCATGTAGAGTGTTTAATGTAATAGCTGCTAATCACTAAGTATGCTGGTATACCTGTCCATCATAGATAGGTTTTTTGTTTGGTTGGTTGGTTGGTTGGTTGGTTTTTAAGAAAACAAGTTGGGCCTGGTGTTAGTGATGCACGCCTTTAATCCCAGCACTCGAGAAGAAGAGGCAGGTGGATCTCTGTAAGTTCAAGTTTTGTCTACAGAGCTAGTTCCAGGACAGCTAGGGCTACACAGAGAAATCCTGTCGAAGAAGAAGAAGAAGAAGAAGAAGAAGAAGAAGAAGAAGAAGAAGAAGAAGAAGAAGAAGAAGAAGAAGAAGAAGAAGAAGAAGAAAACAGAAGAAGAAGAAAGCTGAAAATGTATAAGCTTGATAGTTTAACAGACATTTAAATTCTATAATCAATTCTAACCTGCATTATGAATAAATTATAAAATAAAAAGTGACAAAAGATGTGAAGAGAGATATTGCTCTTGATGCCAATCTCTATAGCTAGGCAGAATTACTAAATTAGCATATATATATATGTATATATATTTTTTAAAGGTTAACAAGTTTACATGTAGATGCATCTCTTCAAAAATGACAGAGTATTAGATGCTGTAAGATGACATGCAGATAGCTATTGCAAAGATGGAGAAGCCGTGTGCTTAGAAGAAAAGGTGAAGTCTCAGAACCTACAATATATGAATAAATACATTTTGTATCTCAAAAACATAAACAAATATGTTAGAAAAAATACTAAGATGACATAAGACTTTAACACCTATGGTTATGCTACATACACACACACACACACACACACACAAACACACACGAGAGAGAGAGAGAGAGAGAGAGAGAGAGGGGGGGGGGGGACGGGTCTCCACCTTAGCTAACCTAGTCAAGATAATCACTCACAGTCATGCCTAGCATCTCAGGTAATTCTAGATCTCATCAAGTTAAGTACTGAGATTCACCATTACAGAGACAGGATTCAAATATCCTAAGTCCGTCTATTTGAATTGTATAATTTAGTTGCTTTTACTCTGCTTACCTGTTATGCAAATATCACCACTATCTTTGTCCAAAAAATGTTTGATTACCACAAAGGGAAACCTTAAGTCCTTTAGCAGCTGCTCTGAGTCCTTCTCTTCGCACTTCGTGGCATCTACTTTCTGTGGATTTGTATCTCCTCAGACAATGAAATCATACATGTGACTTTTCATGTATGCGTTTTTCACTTAAAATAATGTCTTCAGGGCTCATCAGTGTAGCCTGTATTGGTATTTTATTCTTTTTTAATGGCTGAATAATATTCCATTTTGTAGAAATTCTAATTTCAAAGTACCATTTTTAAGAAGCAGTTTTAGATTTACGAAAAATAAATGAGTAAATAGTATTGAGATTTCCCATTGGCTTCCTCATCGCCCCTCCCTCCAGGTTCCCCTCTGGTTAACGCTTTGTGCTAGCATGCTAAGTCACTCCATTAGCTGGTCGGTTCATAAGCTGATGGACATTTGGGCTGTGTCTACATTTTAACTATTATGAATAATGGTGCCATGAATTTTTGTATATATGTTTCTGTGTGAACATGTTTTCAGCTCTTTCAGATATATAGTTAAGAATAAAAATGCTAGATCATGTGGTAACTCTATGCTAACCATTGAATGAACTACCAGATTTGTTTCCAACATGACTGAACTATTTGACATTCCTGCCGGCAGTATATGAGGGGTCTAGCAACTTTGGTTATAGATTATCTGTATTTAAAAACAGTAGTCTTTTTTTTTTCTTTTTGGCCTTGGTCTGTCATGGGTCATTACAACAGAATACCTGACATGAGATATTTATTACTAATGGTTTGGGAGGCTAAGGAGTTCAATGTGGAGAGCCTTCATCTTGCTTGGGCCTTCTGGCTGGATTGTATTATGGTGGAGGGTGGTACATGCAGAAGTTGGGTAGTATATCATCCCAGGTGTCTTTCATCTCTTTCTTTTTTTTTTTTTTTAAAGATTTATTTATTTATTATGTATACAGCATGTATGTCTGCAGGCCAGAAGAGGGCACCAGATCTCGTTACAGATGGCTGTGAGCCACCATGTGGTTGCTGGGAATTGAACTCAGGTCCTCTGGAAGAGCAGTCAGTGCTCTCAACCTCTGAGCCATCTCTCCAGCCCTCATCTCTTTCTTATAGCCCAACATAGGGTTGTTTATGTTCCTACAGTCCATAAAAAATGATCATGTGCACAAAGTACCTGGTGCTGTTTCAGCATCTTTATGGATCTGGTTTATTGAGATGTGTGAATCCTGATTTAATGACCCTTGCCTAAAGGTGACTCTGGAGACAAAACTTTTGTCAACTGCTTTTGATTGCATTGTTCATAGGCATAAATACCACCTACGCAATCGTTTCTTGATCTTCATACTTGTGATAAAGGGCTCCTTCCTTCAATCTTCTGAGTCAACAAAAATTTCAAACGTTGTCACTGAAAAAGTCCCTGCTGCTTTTGAATGGAGCCCAATTCTGTACAGTAAATTCCTTCTATGAGAAAAATCTGCAGGGTGGCCAACAGAGTCTCAACTTGTGGCTGAGTAAACCTGCCATCTCAGGAATATAAAGGGAGGAAATGCAGGAAGCAAGGCCTTGGATGACTCTTACAATCGGTAGCATGCAGAGACAGTTGGTTAAAGAGCCAGAAGGTCCTGCTCTCAGGCTAAAACCATCTGCTCCTCTGTAGCCATCTCCCCTCCCCCAACCCTTGCCAGAGCTGGTCATCAGCCCTAGATGTATGTTCTACTTTTTTTTTTTAAGGGCCATTCATTAAAACCAATACCAGTTTATTAAAATAGCAAGCAATTAGTGGCTGTTACTTGGGGGCTCAGGGACTCCTTGAGTTACGATGAAGTAACCTAAGCCCATCTAATTTTAAGTCCGTTGCTCTAGATTTGGGAATGCTTGCTGTCCCTATCTCAGAAAGTAGTCATTGAAATGTCACTGACATGAAGAACTAATAATGGCTCCTGGGCTTTGAGATGTAGACCGAGCGGAGAAATATGCCAGGGATGCAGGAAGGGCTTGGGAAGGTGAACAGCCAGTCATCAAGCCTGCTCTTTGCCAACAGAATCCTGAGGTGCCCTCAGCAGGAAAATCCTTCCTGCCAGGCAGAAGCTCCTTCTGGAAACTTCTGGGAGGCCATCTGTCATTTTGGCTTCTGTTGCTTACTAACTATGCAGATTTAATTAAAAGTTGTATCAAAGGGTGAAAGCAAAGCATTCCTGCGGTGCTATTGGATGATGATGCTGCTTTCCAGTTTTTCTTTTATTCCCATTTTGGCAAAACCTTGGAGGATGCATCTGTGTTTGTCGTGAGCTAAGTATCCAGTGGACACTTCAGTGGGAAATGGACTGTGTTCTTTGTACAATGAGTTCAGTGTGAGGGGAGCGTGGAGGTGATGAGCAAGTGTGACCCCATTTTGAGGGAGTTTGTAATTCAAGGCAGAGCACTGTATGATAAATCTGGGTGATAACACAGATCAAAAGGAAAGGAATGGAGGCCTTCCTCCCTGGTGACTTTCTGAGGAATCAGGTGATTGCAGCCCTACACACACACACACACACACACACACACACACACGCACGCACGCACGCACGCACGCACGCACGCGCGCACGCTATCGAGTGTATGCAGTGTGTGCTGTCAGGATTTAAAACTACCCAGAAGTAAAAGCCCTAACTGGCTTGCTGCAAGTCCATTAAAATATTCCAGAGCTGCTTGTGGTTGCTGGTTCATTACTTGGAGAATATGTTAACCCTGGAAAGCAAAGGATCCACTGTAATTATTTTACAAATTGGGGTACTAAAACCTTTGTCCACAGATTGGCTAGAGAGGTATATGGGGGTGGTGCACAATTATACAACTTAAACAAACCATCAGAGGAAAAAGTACTAGAGGCAGTTGAAGGGCTAAGTACATAGTGAGTGGTTAGGGCCACAATAATGGGAAAGAAATCTACCTAGGAGCTGAAATGTTGAAATCTGCATTTGAAAGATGCCACTGTATCTCCTTAGCCTGTCATCAGATATCAGCAGCTATTGAAATTAGAGACCTGGCTGGCTGAACTATAATAACCTCAAAACAATGGCCTGGGATTGGTTACCTCTAGAAAAAAAAAAAAAAAAGTTTTCCTGTATCCAAGAGGCATTTGCTAGAAAACTCAGAAGGTACCAACTGTGTCAGTGATTCGGCTTAATAGAGGCCTTTGCCCAGTTCAGTCCAAATGTGTTCCTTGTCGTTTCTACTTCTGTGTGCTGAAATAACAGCTTGGCCGCTTACCTGAATCCACTCTTCTAAACCTCAGCTGCCAGAGCACCAGCCTCAGGCCTGGGAGTTGGCATGCCAGGTGCAGGTCTTCCTGGTGCCACTTTGGAATTAGAATCCCTTTCACTATGTAGCCCAGGTAGGCCTTGAACAGACAGCAATCCTTTTGCCTTAGCCTCCCAAGTGCTGAGGTTCTAAGCATTAGCCACCACATGCGGTTTATAACTGCCATCTTTTTTAATAGATTTTTTTTCCATACAGTATAATATGATTACAGTTCCCCTCCCCTAACTCCTCCCAGATCCTTACCACCTGCCCTCCCATCCAAATCTACACCCTTTCTCCCTTTCATTAGAAAACAAACAGGCATCTAGAAAATACTAGCAAAATAAAATAAGATAAAATAAAAACATCCAAACTGGAATAGGACAAAATGAACAAGAAAAGCAGCCGAAGAAAATGCACAAGAACCACATATAAATGCACATTTGCGCATACAGAAATCCCATGAAAATACAAAACCAACTGAAAACCAAAATATAGTCACAAAGACCTGTAAAATAAACAAAACAAAAGAAAAACAATAACCCCCCCCCTTGACAAAATATTATGAGTCAAAGAACCTCCAAAAATGCCATTGAGTTAATTTTATGTTAGCCATCTACTGCTGGACTTGGGGGCCTGCCCTTAAGAGTAGTTCGTATACCCAATGAGGCTCTGTTGTAGAAAACGATTTTTCCTTTGTGAGAAGTTATCAATTGGTAATAGCTTCTGGGTTAGGGATGGGGCATGTGTCCAGTTCCCCTCTCAGTGTTGGGACCTCATCTGGCTTAGACCTGTATAGGCCTTATGCATGCTGCCACAGTCTCTCTGAGTTTATATGTGCTTTGCTCCTGTTGTGTTTAGAAGTGTTTGTTTCCTTGGAGTCTTCCATCCCTTCTGGCTCTGAGGGGAAGGATTTGATGAAGCTATCTCATTCAGCACTAAGTATTACAAGGCCTCTCTTTCTCTCCATATTGCCCTGTTGAAGGTCTCTGTATTTGTTCCAATCTACTGCAGGCAGGAGCTTTTTTTTTTTCCTTATTGAAATTTTTTATTCATTTTACATTCCAACCAAAAATTCCCCTCTCTTCCCTCCTCTCACTCCCCCCTAGTTTTCTCCTGTGGCGGTATTGTGTTCCCCAAAATATTGTGTACCTTAATAAACTTATCTGGGGTCAGAGAACAGAAAAGCCACTAGATACTTAGGATAGGCAGTGGTAGCACACACCTTTAATCCTAGCATTCCAGAGGCAGAAATCCATGTGTTCAAGGATACAGCCAAGCATGGTAACTCATGCCTTTAATCCCAGGAAGCGAGCCTTTAATTCCAGGGAGTGGTGGTAGAAAGCAGAAAGTTTTATAAGGCGTGAAACTAGAAGCATTTGGCTGGTTAAGCTTTTAGCTGGTTAAGCTTCAGGCTTTAGAGCAGCAATTCAGCTGAGACCCATTCTGGATGAGGACTCAGAGGCCTCCAGTCTGAGGAAGCAAGACCAGCTGAGGATCCGGCGAGGTGAGGTAGCTGTGGCTTGTTCTGGTTCTCTGATCTTCCAGTGTTCACCCCAATAACTGGCCTCAGGTTTGATTTTATTAATGAGAACTTGTAAGATTCATGCTACATTCTCCCCACAACCTTTCCCCCATTCCCTCCTCCAAAAAGGTAAGGCCTCCCAAGGGGAATGAGCAAAGCCTGGTACATTCAGTTGAGGCAGGTCCAAGCCCCTCCCCAGCAGAAGCTTTTCTGATGGTTGCTGAGCAAGAAAATGATCTATTAGTATAGCAGAATGTTGTTAGGAGTCATTCTGTTGCTATGTTCCTTTAGCAGAAGAATTGGATTTGGTTTTCCCCTGGGTTCCTGGCCTATCTAAGTCTCAGGGTCTTGGCAACCCAAGTAGTGCAAAGGAGGGGTTCCATTTCATGGAGTGGGCTTTATAGCCAATCAGATATTGGTTGGTTACTCCCACAAGCTTTGTGCCACTGTTGCATCAGCATATCTTACAAGCAGGTCACCATTGTATATTGAAAGTTTTGTAGCTGGGTTGCTATTTGCATTTCTCCTTTGTTGGTCTGCAGAATACCTTCCAGTACCGTGAGCACTAGTCAGTATGGGTGAAGGCTCTAGGTAGGCACCAGCTCGACTCTCTGTGTTCTTTGACGTGGAGTTAATTTTCTCACATCTTGTCGGCCATAAGCAAAAGACTCCAGCAGCAAGGTGCAGCCTCAAGTATAGACTGCAATCTGTTTCTGACATGGAAATAGGTAGACTGGAATATTTGAAAGGATATATTAGATTTACTTTGGGGCTTGGATAGCATTCTGAAATAAGGCATTGGATAGCATTCTGAAATATCAGTAAAGGCAGTAGTAAGAAAAGCTGAGACTTTTACTCAATACTCACTCACTGTCTTTGGCAAAAGCCCAAGCTCATAACTCATTCAATTCTAACTTTAGTACAAAAACAAAACAAAAACAAAATAAAAAAAAAACAGATGTCATTATCCTACATTTTTCAATTAGGGACACTAAGATACAAACATGTTTTGTAATTCATCTCTTGAATAGATTTTTAGATGAGGTACCTATGCTCCTTACTTTTAACTATTACAAAAGTTCTAAGGTCTGCCTCCAAAAATGTAATTTCAAATAGAGTACAGAAGGGTAACAATTAGGAAAGATGTACTAGTATAAGATATGAATTTTTTTTACTATTTTTAAATCCTTAAAAATTCTTATTATTTTTACATCCCCTGATATAGTCATGGATAGATGGCGCTGACTGTGCCTGATAACAGTGTAGCATCAGTTACATCCGTAAGATTGAACATAAGCTTTTTTGAGGCAGACCAGTAAAATAAATCATGAAGACAGGATGTAAACATCAAAGGGATGTTAAGGTACTAGGTTATTTCCACTTAATCATGAGTGAAGCCATTCTTTGCAAAATTTGTTACTGTGAATGGACACATACCACAGATACAGACAGAGAGAGAGAGAGAGAGAAACAGAGATATACACAGAGAGACTATAAAGATATATATAGACAGACAGACAGACAGAGAATATGAATATGAGAATAGTTGGAATTTAGAGTATTGCATTTGCTAGATGTCCTGGTTAGTTTATACCGCCAACTTAACATGACCTAATGTCATCTGGGAAGAGGGAACCTCAATTAAAGAATTGCCTGGATCAGTTTGGCCTGTGTCAATGTCTGTGAGAGATTGTCTTGATTCATGACTGGTATGGGAGAGTAGACACAACCAGCTGTGGGTAATACCATCCATAGCAGGTGGGTTTGGAATAGATAAGAAAGTTAGTTCCACATGAGCCAGAGAGTGAGCCAGTAAGCAACATTCCTCCATGTCTTCTGCTCCAGGTCCCTGCTCTGACTTCCATATGTGATAGACTGCTACCTAGAATTATAAGCTCAGCAATCCTTTCCTCCCACTAAGTTGCTTTTGGTCAAGTGTTTTATCATAGTGGGAGGATGAAGCTGGAACATTAGGCAGGAGCTCTACTTAATTTCCTAGATTCTTGAATGACGATCATTACTTTGTCCAAGAGAGCATTTGAAGTTATTGTAAATGGGACTCTGAAGTTCTCATGCTGAGAGAATATGTATACAGAATACAGCAAATAATGCTTTGTGGTGGACAGTTTCATAGACTATCCCAGCAGGACCAAAAGAGCAGCATCAAGCATGAACATAATGAGCATACTTAAGTGTTTATCTCTGTGGCTGGTTTACGTATTTACTCTCATGTCTTTCTCCCATCTGTGCCTTTGATGACGTACTCAATCAAAATAATGGTGCCAAATGGGCCTTAATGGGCTTCCCCTAAGAATTAGTAAATCATAATCCTCTTCTCAAAGGCAACTGCTGTCCAAATCCCAGTCTCCTAGGATTTATTGCATGGCTGGTGTTCTCAGCCACTGAGTTGGGGGTCTGCCAGATGCTCACTAGTTACTCTAATGTGTCAAGGATGCCACACAGGTCTCTAATACTTGGTGAAAGACTACACCCACCATTGAGCATACTCATTGGTCCTCAGCTGACAGACATAAACCCAGAAACGTCTTTCATATGCAAAGTTAACAAACACGAGCTATAATAAATCATACAGATGAATGCTTTAAGTTGGACTTTGTATTTCCTCCATACAGGAGAAACAGTTATTGAAAACTGTCTGCAAAGGAGAGGGCATACTTGAAGGGATCCCATACTTACCTGCATGGTTGTGATTGATTGGAGCCAGTCCCACAGCCTGAGGGAACAAGAGAAGAGGGTCATGCATTAGTCAGGGCTCTCCAAAGGAGCACCCCGATAGAATGAGCTAATTTATATATACAAATATACATTAAGAGGGGATTTATTTGAGTGGCTTACAGGCTGTGATCTGAGTAGTCCATTGGCTGTCTCCTGACAGAAAGCCCAAAAATCCAGTAGTTGTTCGGTCCACAAGACTTGATGTCCCATCAGTCCCAGTCTGGTGCTGGAGTCCCAGGGAAGTCCTATCGAGCTGCTCGTCTTCTATCTGTGTTGGACTCCTGAAGAAGTAGTTTCTAACACCAGTGAATGAATAGCTCAGGATAGATGAACTTGCCAGCAAGAGTGAGGGCAAACAGGGGAGCAGGGAAGGCGTGCTTCTTCATTTACTTGCGTGTGGGTTGCCACCAGGAGGTGGCCCACATTTAGGATGGCTAGGACCAACACTTTTATCCTGGTGTCGGATAGGTGTTCCGCCTCAAATAACCCAACCAAGAAAATTCCATCACAAGTGTGTCCAGCTACTTGCATTTTAATTAATTATAAATGTAGTCAAGTTGACAACCAAGATTAGCTACCACAGGTCACATTCCCTAAAGTCCACAGAGAAGGAGTTTGGAGGCTCCATGTGAAAAAAAATGTGAACTTGGATGGGGGAACCAATGAAACAAGTTTATTGTTTTCTTCAAAAGTGCATTTGTAGTATAGCATTTGGTCGTGCTTCTATAGTGCTCCACAAAAATGTATGTGTTTAACAACATCGTCTCTTTCCTTGGGTAATTCAAGTAGTAAAATTCTCCTACCATATGACCTGGATCTGGAAGCTTGTAAAGGGCATCAGTAAATAAGTACATGGCCCCAATCAGGGATTAGCTTCTGAAACATGGCTGGCTGTAAGGCACCTGAGAGAACATTTGTAGCATTGCATAGTTTAGAGGGAGGAGATCCTCAGTTTACCATGTGATTAAGAGGTTTTGGCTAAACCTAGGTTTGCCTTCTGCCTATACCTTCATTAACTTATTCATTAATCCAGTACACATATAGGAAGTGTTTTCAATGTATTGAAAGTGTTCTCATTCGTGAGTAGAGAAGGGGAAAATGAGTGTGGCCTCTGTTCTCATGTCACCCACTTTAAATGTGGGCATGTGGCTGATGCATAAGCACATATAAGATAAATTATGGGAGTGAGAATAAAGCAAGGTGTTGGCAGTCACCAGGAAGGACAGGGAGCTGTCTCGAGATGAAGAACGTAGGTAGCCTGTTCCTCCCAGTTTAGGAACTGCACAGGTAGTTGACAGAGTGGTGAGTCAGAAGGGGAAGGGTGGAGCAGGTGAGGTCTGTGTGTCAGAGTAATGGGAGGCCATTTCAGAACTTCAAGAGAGGAGATGCAGTTTGGTTTATGTGTTTGAGACCCCTCATGTAACCCATGGAGCCTCGATTGTCCAGGAGTGAAACTGAACAGGATGTTAAATTCAGACGGCTTAGCCTAGGATTTGGATAAAGTAAACAGACGGAGCATATACGACTTAGCACGAGGCTCCCATTTTCTTCACAGCACTATTTCATTTGCCAACCCAAGTGAGTCTCAGATATATGAAATCCTAAATAACAAGTACTTTTGAATTTATTGTTTCAATTAAAAGTATTGATGATGTCTTATTGATTTATAGATAAGGCTTTAGATATGACATATCATATATAAACATACAATTTTTTAATCAGGGTCTCACTGTGTACCCTTGGCTGACCTGCAACTTTGTATGGTAGACTGGCTAGGCTTGAGCTCACAGAGGTCTGCCTGCTTCTGCTCACAGGTGCTGGGATTACAAGTGTGTCCCACCATGCACAACTGTTGTATTTTATTTAATACTTGTATTCAGTTTCTTTCATCTCTTGAGCCACTCTTTAATTCATCTAAGTTTTTCAATCAAGCCATCTTTACTTTACAATCCAGCCTAAATCCTCTGTTAGAGCAATTTTCAACCCATGTCTTGTACGCTCACTGGTTGTTTTTATAAGCCTACATTTATTGTGAGGCTGTAGGTTTTTAGTAGGCCTAAATATAGTAATTAAACAGACACTGGTATTTCTTTGTCTTTTACAGACTAACACGTAGGTATTTGGGTGATCCAGGCTGATCGGCACTCAGGCTGCTTTAACAGTTATCTTCTCCTTGAGTGGCCATATTGCCCGCTTTGCTCCAGGCAGAAGGAAGGGGCAAAGGGAGCGTGAAGGCACCTGGCCATCTTAGGGTCAGAATAAAGAAGTGGGACGTGTCATTTCTAATTATATCCCAGGACATCTTAGTCACATGGACACCTGTTGTCATAGAAGAAGGGACTGCAGAGATGGACATTAGTAAATGACCAACAAGCTGCCCCAGTGGTCCCTGCATAGCAGAAGGACAGCTGGCTTTTCTGTTATCCTGGAGGTATCTGAGTGCTTTTCACTACCAGGAGCTATTCAGTGCCTTAGAGCACACATAGCAAGAGGTGTAGGGTTACATGATCTCTACAACCAATCACTGACGGTATTGCTATCCAAGGGATTTGCAAAATGTGGAGGGTATCATTCCTTAGGAATAATTAGAAAATGAGTTGTTACTGCTGTTGGTGTTTTTGCCTAAACATGAGCTGAACAAGAAGAGCAAAAACACACATGCCAAAGTGGATGGGGGAAAGACCACAAGGCCTCAACCTCGTACAAAGAATTGCAGCCAGCTGAGGAACACTGAGGAGAGAGGGAGAGATAGTCACCCCCAGGGAAGAGAACACAAACTGATTATTCCAACTAAATGCTTATCTCAGAGAGCATACACACAAGTAACATTATACAGACCAAGCAGGTTACATTTAGGAATACATACACACATACACGCACACGCATGCACACACATATACACACACACAAATTAAAGGGGGAAAAAAGGGGACTATAGATTTGAAAAAGCAAAAAGGGGTATGTGGAAGGTTTTGGACAAGGAAAGGGAGAAAGAAATGTGATTATATTGTAACCTATAATTAAAAAAAGAAAGTGAGTTTTTACCACTTACTATCCCAGATTCTCATTTGAACAAATCCCATCAGATGAGCTCTGAAAGCAGCTGAGTCAGCACAGACTTGGGCCATTTCAGACTGACATGTGGCTTTCAAATGGCACTTTCTGTTCAAAGAAGGTAATTATGAGAAGCCTACAATAAGAGGCTTGGGGAAGGCTCTACACAAAGAGATTCCTTCTTCTGTGAGAGGTAATTGTGGGAGGAGGCACTCAACTTATATTTAGACATTGAAGGAGGGTGATCTAGGTCACCCGTGAGCAGGTGGGGGAGGGATAGCAGAAGGGAGACTATAATGTCAAGAAATGTTTTCCATTTTTCTCAGTTGCATGGGGAAATAATTACTACTTGGTTTTTTTTCTAGTGCTATGGGGATCATGAGGATGTGAGGCATGCAGCAGAGCATACTCAGTGCCTCATCCCTGCATGGCACTAGGAAGAGAGTGTACACAGCCTCCACCTTTGTGATCATTGGTGTCAGTATTAGACCGGATGCTGTATCATAGTGGAAAGGCTTCATCTGTCAAACAGCATTTGTTCAGTGGATGATCAGTTCCAATGTGATCCAGAAACAGAAGTTTACAAATGACAAAATGTCCAGGCATTTGAATACCACCCCCTCCTTCTATTAGGCCTCTGTTGTCTCTATTGTCTTGTTGGTATGAATCACCCTGATTTGAGGGAGCACATGGATGGAAGTGACTGTTTCGAGAAAGCTCTTGTTTAGAAAGACTGTTCCTACAGTCTTTTTCTTCTTCTCAGGACAACAGAACTCCCCAGCTCTTCTCTGCCTGGCAGCGTGGTGAAGTGACCTGCATACTTAAATAGCTCTAATTCATGAAGTGCCCAAGCTTTTCCCTCAAAATGTCACATGCTTGCCATTGAATTTAGAGCTCCATGGATGTTTAGTGTCACGTCTTGCTTACTCACTGGGGCATTACAATCAGAATGTGTAAAATGGCTATGTGCTTTTGTCCCAGTATTGCCGACGGATTAGCCATGACTGTCGTGCAAGCATTTACTTCCATTTGACAATGTGGTACTTCTGCAAATGCTTTGTGCCCATTCACAAGGGCGATGCTTTCATTTGAAATGCTGCAGTCACCAGGGAAAAGGCCCAGTGCTCTTCACTGATAGGCCAGCTCTCCCTCTGCCTCCTGTTGCTATGGTGCCCAGCAGAGTAACTTCCTTGCCCTGCACATGTAGGAGGCTCCGTCTCCATGGATACCCCACCCTGAGACTGTACTCTGCCGAGAGATGTGCTGCACACACTGTATTTCTGCAAAAGACATACCCCAGCCTGTGGTGGGAGGCTGCTTGCAGTGTTTGCCATGAAAGTCTATGGAGCTTACTTTCTTAGTAAGTAGTGTTAGTCACAGTAAGTAAATGATTATATTGGATCACAGTGCATATGCTCTGTGTGTGTGTGTGTGTGTGTGTGTGTGTGTGTGTGTGTGTGTGGTGTTATAATAGGGTAAAAATATATAGTTAAAACAAATGTCGACTCTGCCATGTAGGCCATTCAGATATTCTGAATGCGGGGACAATATCTAAAATTTTTATTCTTTCTTTAATGCCTACATATGTTGTTTCAAATACCTCAGTCTTTTATGAGTCTGTGTATGTGAACTAATGCCAAGAATAAGTTTAAAATGACTCTGGATGGCTATATTTTGACATGTTCTTCTCACTCTGAGCATTGCATGCACATTTATAAATACTGAATGTAGCACAACCAGTGTCTGGGCTAGGGGAATAGACAAGCATGGCCACAATTAATGCTAATTGGCACCTCACACGGTTTGCAGAGGGCCTCTGTGTAGGCCGAGATGCGATGCATTTATTGTCAAGAGAGAGTCTGCTTCTGTGATTAGTGCGAGAAATGCCCTTGTCTGCTGTTTAACTGTGGAGAATATTCAGGGCACGTCTGTCTGACCTATTTCGATTTACTTTTTTTCCATGACATCCAGTAGACATTCTCAAACTCTTCATGTCCATGGGTTGGGGCGTGGAGGATTTTTTTGTGTGGTCTGAGTTGATGGAACACTTCCTCTTTACTGTACATTCTAGGAGCATAAGAATTGGGTTCCTGCTGTTGTAAAAACATGTGAGTCATCTTAAAGAGGCTTTCATCTGCTGGGCAAATTATTAATGCCTGTGGCATTAAAATTAACTAGTAGAAAAGTAAGGATGGCTATACATATGGTTACTATGCCTCTAGCTAAGTAGTCTTAAAACTGTAAAATTAAGATTTTTAGAATGTCTTCAGTAGACATGTGGCATCTAATGACTCCAAATGAAAAGCAAAAATAGGCCATGAAGTGTTAAGATGCTGATGTTTAGTCAAAATAATAAAAGTAAAAAAGAATGAGCACAGAGCTTTGGGCCAGACTGTAAAGTTCTTTTGTTTTCCATAGTTTATGGCCATTTAAGCAAAACACATACTATGTTTGATATCTTTTTCAACAGTTAGTCATGAAGAGGTGGTTGCCCCAAATGGCAGAAGGTCCCACCCTCTGAGAGCATGAATGGACTGATGACTATTATGTTCCCAACTTGCCACAAGGGTCAAGCTTTAGGTCATCAATTTAATGTTTTATAAAAAGTTTCCATAGTTGATGAAGCAATGAGCAAAGCTTCTTAGGACAAACTTTGCAGAAATCATGATGTTGGTAATCTGGAAGTTCTGTCTATGACACTGTCCCCAAAGTTTTCACTTCATCAAGAGAGTAAGAATCCATGTCCCTTTTTCACTTTATCTAACGAATTCTGTTATTTGCATATCTTTGAAAATGGTGTGTGTGTGTGTGTGTGTGTGTGTGTGTGTGTCTGTGTGCGTGCACGCGAGTGAGTGTTGTTTTAATTTTGACCTCTAAATGTCTATGTATTTTACCTAAAATGTGCAGAGAAAAATAGTGCCATCAGCTAAGGTTCTTTTGAAAATCCGATGACACATGGCACAGAGTAACTATTAGGTGGTATTATATAGTATGACTACTGTAAGCATAATCATCATTATGGCAACACACAGTGGTCAAAGGAGGTTTTAGATAACAGCTTGAACAATTCTTTGATTTTTTCAGTTTATTAAATTGTATGTTAAGTACTAAGAGCTTATATACACTTGGCATTTTGAAGGTAGTTGTGAGTTCCAATGTACAAGAGAGTGTAACTATCCCAAATTGAAATATTTAGACTTTTTGTTCACTTCAAATATGTTGATTTCTCTTTTGTTAAATTGTTACACATGCATAACAGAATACTTTCCAACTAATTTTGTTCCTGCTAGCAGTAACTATTTAGGCTATTACAGTGTGCAGGCGTGGTGGATGAAGCTAGGCCATAGCACAATTTCAGCCCATATTTATAACATGAATTGAAAATGTGACAATTAAAACCTTGGCTTGAGGTTTTTAATCTCACTTCCTGAAAAGATTTCTGTTCAGGATTTAGTGGATCAAGTATTTTGAAGAGAGAATCTTTGCATTAGGTTGAAAATTCAGGGAATGACAAGAGAGAGATGGGAAATGACTGATTAATCTGTATAAAATAGGCCTCATGCTGGGATGTTTCCTCTTGCACTAGTCCCATGTGACAGTCAAGCAAAAATAAATAAATAAACTAAACGAAAAAAAGAAATTGGTGCCATATGCCCAGAGCCTGCTGGTAGTTATTTAAAGCACATGCAGAGTTGACCTTAGATTATACTTTGCAACTTTATTTTTATTTTAATGTCATTTTCATTTCTACTTTTCTTTCTGGCATATTCTCTTCCCTTCCATCTGTTTGCCCTGGAAAGAATGTAGCATGTGTAAAAAAGACGATACCACCATCTCACTTGAATAGAAAATGGGGTGGGGTGGGGGCTCTAGAGGTTAGGAACTCGGAAGCAGTGTAAGTCCACACACCCCACCTACGTCTTGCTGAGTATAATCTGAAGTGCACATCACTCAGATGATCTAGTAAGAATAAGTCTCTTTTCTAATGTTCCAAGACAATAACTAAATCTTTAGCATCATCCCTACTAACCAGGCAACGTTCAGTTTTCTTCTACTGATCTGTAAATGAAAAAATGCCCTCATTTTTCCCATTGTTGTTAGTCACGCATGCCCAGGCTGTGGGCAGGCTATCACGGTTTGTGCCTTAGGTCTCTGGGCTGCTGTCACATCCTTAGTTGACCCCTGGGAGCATTAGGCAGTTGTGGTTAACAGTTGTGTATGCCAAGTCCTTTTGCAGCAGTGGGAGCTTGTGGCCATGCAGGTAGAGGGGTGTTCCCTTGGCTGATGCAGTGGTGACATTGTTCATGGAAACTGGATATTCCTGAGTCTGGTTTCCTGTGCTCACCTCAGCTACTAAGATAAGCAGCTCCCCAGGTCTCTTCCAGGAATATCTGATTTCCACTCAAGACTAGGGGCGGGCCTGACTGTTGGGAGTGGTGGGGGCTGTGCTTTAACCCGATACCGGGTTGCAGCGTGATATCCAATGCTTCCCCCCAACTAGGTAGTAGTAGAAGTGAGGGATCCCAGCCACAGGCTTAGAAGAGAGTTAGTAGAGAAAGATGGATTGGGATCCACAGACCATGCCACTGTCTCCATGCTGCCGAGCCCCGAGCAGCAGACTGCAAAGGGGTTTTGTCTGTGCCTTGAGGTTTGGCAAGGGTTCTGCACTTAGCATTCACACCACCAGTGTGAGCCACCATTCAACAGAACCGAGCCCAGCTCCATTCACACGCTAGTGGTGCTGCTACGACAGTCTTTGTGTAATCGGTATTTCTAGGTTGTTCTTTATTGAGATGTGAATGGCTCTAGAACAAGAACCATCTCTTCCCGTTCTCCCTTTACCCTGCCCTTCGCCCAGCCACCCTCTATCTCACACTCTGTCAGTCATTTCAGTGTGTTTTTGTTCCTTCTCTTCCTCTCCACCACCTCATTATATTTTGTTTTGTGTTAGATTTTGCCACATCCCTTCTGCCTTCTTGAGCAGTGTCCGTGATGTGTGTATAGAAAAGGGCATTTATAGCATGTGTGTGAGCTACACAGCACGATGACAATGACCTGACTCTATTTGAAGAGCTACCACCATGAAAGCTCACCTGCTCTTCCCAGATTCTATTCTCTGCCTCACAACAGGAGGGACCACCGTACCAAGATGTGCTTTTTTCCTTTCTTTACACTTAACGATAAGTTTACCACCTTAGACACATATCCTTGAAAATATGATAGAACTCAAAGGAACATTTTTAAAATCCCTAGAGCCATTTCTCTACCTTTGTGTTCTCTTTCATTGCACAGTACCCGATACTTGGTAGGTCTTCAAGGGATGCTTTTGAATAGACCTCACGGAGCCTAGGAGGTATTTTTGTGCTTCTAGATTGCAAGGTAGTATTAACTGACTCTATGGGACTTGGTCCTTTGGATCCTTGTTTTATCTTATTGGGGTGCTTGTAAATGTAACACACACACACACACACACACACACACACACACACACACACACACACACACACGTCTTATCAAATCAGATTGCTTGGGGGCATTTCATACTAGCATTTCCAGATCCTACTTATCTTCCTTTTGCTGCCATGCCAACATTCTCCAGTGGCCTTAATATGTTTGTAAGGCTCTGCTATACTTTTCTGCTCCCTGTTAAATTTTCATAAGACATTAAGAAGTAAGAAGGGAAGGAGTAGAGAGAACAGAGAACATTGAGTGCACTTGAACTTAGAAGTTAACTTGTACAGGGGGTAGGGCAGAGTAGCTGGACAGACAAAGGCTTGGCCTGAGAACATGTCCTCTGTGCCAGCTGTCACTGAGAGTGAGATCCTAGGGATGGTTCCATTAAAGCAGTCCACAGACATGCAGAGCTAGTCACTGAGCTGAGCATCATCCAATTGTGAGTTCACTTCATTCTCTTCAAAGGCCATAAACCCCATTAGGATGAGTAGAAAGCCCTTTCACAGGAAAAGAAGGGGCAAGGGGGTGTGCCCAGAGACTTGAGAGTCTTAGGAACTTGAGGGTAGGAATGTTTTTTTTTCAGTTGATAGACAGTGATGGGAGGTGCAGAACTGTTGCTGGAGATGGACTAATTCCCCTTCCTTGCCGGCACAGCAGCTCCAGAAGGAAAGCAGAGGTGCAGCACAGCATCCCAGGTGCTTGACCCCTCAGAACCAACTCCTCTTTGTTCCCCCGGAGGAGGAAAGTAGAAAGGAAACGGCACATGCAGAGTTGTTGACCAGGGAGGTTGTGAGCACACAGAGGCTAGCAATATTATTTTCCATCATTCATTGCTCCTGGCATTCCCCCACCCCGACCCAGAGACAGTGTAATCTTTAGCCTGATGACAACATCATACCTTGAACAGGTGTCCCAGAGTGGGAGAGAGGAGTCACTCTACCTGTCTTGCACCTGCTCTCTTTTGAGCCCTTTCCAAAATCTAGAGCTGTGGTTCTCAACCTTACTAATGCTATGACCCTTTAATACAGTTCTTCATATTGTGGTGACCCCCCCCAACCATAAGATTATTTTGCTATTACTTCATAACTGAGATTTTACTACTGTTATGAATTATAATGTAAATATCTGATATGCAACCCCTGTGAAAGGGTTGTTCAACCCCAAAAGGGGTCACAATCCACAGGTTGAGAACTGCTGATCTAGAAGCTCTGATGGTAGCCAAGCCCTCCTCTGGAAATATTTCTAGATTACTTCATTATCCCACCTCTCTCCTTTTTACTCAACCACCCTGAGAACCTGCATTTCTCCAACTGTATTTGTTCCCATATTCTGTACAGATGTCAGGATCTGCCCATCCTGTTTTATTCTTATTGGAGTATGCTTTCAATGAAGATTGCACAGGGGTAAACCCAGCACTGATCTTGGAGCATCTCAAACTCTTTGGATTGAATCATTCAGTTTTTTAAAGCAGTTCCTCAGGCTGAATGCCAGATGGTCTTTCCATTTACTGAAATAATTTCCATTTTGTTGGGGTTTCCACCCTTTGATTGAGTAGATTTATACATATCTGTTGGGGCTGCTTGTTTGTTTTGTTTTGTTTTTGTGTTTTTTGTTTTGTTTTGTTTGCTTTTTTATGTAGGCTTCACCACAGCCAAGTGGGAAGTATGAGACAAAAGTGTTTTTAATGTTTAGCTTTTCCTGTTCAATCCTTTTGTTCACCTGGAATTTTACATGATTTTTGCACTATGAAGTTAATTTTGTGAACTTCGAAGCTATGCATTAAGAGACCCCACAGTCATCTCCTTCCCCTTTCACATGCTCCCTGTCTCCTAACTGTAACAGTTGACCTGATTTCTGTCCAGTCCCCAGCCTCGGCTCCACATTGTGCTGTCCCATGTCTGCATAAGGCATCAGTTGATTCATATCCCCGCCCCATTCACAGACGGCCTTCGGTTTGGCCTGCGTCCCTCTTTCTGAAGCATAGCTTTCTCAGTTTCCATGATTGCTGCAGTGCCAGGCATTTCGACTTGTTTTTTTTCATCTGATTACTATACTCTGTTCAAACAAGGGACTGCATGGCCCGCACAGGATCTCTGCTTCCTTTCTTCCACATTTTAGTTTGCACGGTTCCTGTTACTTGAGCTCAGCTCCCTTCCCTGACTGCAGTCTACTCCATGCTCCAGGACCATCTCAAGTAGTGCCTGTCCCTACCGCAGAGCCCCTTGTCCTCCTGCCCTTACAGTCACTGAGAGTTTCTTCCTCTGCTGTGTGTATTGTGCCCTCTGTGAGTACGTATGCTGCACGCATCAAGTAGCCTAGCTGCTTGAGTGTGAGCTCTGCCCCCTCCCCGAGATCCTGAGTGCTGGACCTGGGTTCTCTACATTGCCGCCCCAAACGGAACCTCGGCATGTACAAGACACAGCACATACTTGAAATAAACTGAGTTAAATGTCATCACCCCAGAACCCAGCTGTTAGCTCTTTGTGAATTGTGATGATCAGGTTCCAAACTGGGAGGAATGCAGACTCAAGGTCAGACAAGTCAGTTGGCTCTGTAACTTGGGGAGACTCATTCTCACCCCCTGAGAGCTTCAGTTCCCTCATCCTTAGCCTTTCCAGGATTCAGAGGATGAGAGAAAACAGCCAAGGCGGGGTTCTTGAGCAAGAAGGCTCTGAGGACACAGAGCTTACAGTAGCATTGTTATCTCTCACTGTCATGACTTGTCTGTTATCCCTTCCAGGCGTGTGTAATCTGTAGTCTGCTGTCAGCACTGTGCCTTCCACGTTTCTGTTCATGTCATCAATTAAGCACATTAAATGGGATAAGGACAAGGATAGAGCAGGGTGACATACTGCTAGAGATTTCCCTGGAGGTGGGCGGGCAATCCATTAGTCAGGCCCCTCTGGGTACTGAAGCATGATATCACCCAGTGCACATGGCAGCTTTGTTTGTCAGAGTGTCTTAAATATTTGTATCAAATGTCCACTGAAGTCCAGACATGTGCTTTATATGACATTCATAACCCTGTCAGAAATGAGGGGTGTTTTTCATAGGTGGCTCTCAGGGAACTACTGCTTGCTCTTTTTTTTTTTTTTTTTTTCCGTTCACGTGGTACTTTTTCTACAATTTATGGTGATCAGCACCACTGTCAATATAGGGTGTGATTTTTCACAGTTTGTGTTTTCCTCTACAAGCTGCATATCCCCACCCCCACCATTCCCAACTTGCCACCACTTTGTAATTTTACAAAAACTGGTTGTAGTGCTGAAAGTGGTCATATCACTAAGTGTTCTCAGTGCCTCTCCTCCAACACCCAAGGAAACGTTCTTCCAGCCTGCCATATCCCAGACACCATGCTTGCTTCTGGGTATGCAATGATGAGTAAGACAGAGGCCATCCCTGCCATACGCTAGTGCCCTGAGCTACAAACTTGAGTTTTTAAGAGAACTGGGCAAGGTAGGTGAAGGTAAAAGTTAGGGAATATTGATTTGTTATCAATAACATCAGATTACCAACTCTGCCTAGAGCTGGGGACATAGAAGAAAAGATTTTAAACTTGGTCATGACCAGGAGATATCACTGAATTCCAACAAGGGAAGAATTTTAGTGCTGTGAAAATTTTCAGGATACTGTGCTTCCCACAGGCAAAGTGCAGCACTGGTCTCTGGGATGTGATGATGAGTAAGTTCAGGGATGGATGTGTTAAATGGCATCCTCAATGGCCATGTAATCTGACCACAAAAGAGGGGCACCCACTCTCCTCTTGAAGGAGGTAAAGGTCAAAGGTAAACTGAGACCTGAAAAACAGGTAGTGGTTAGACCAGCCTTGAGGGAAAGGAAACATTTCTGGCGGAAGGGACAGCATGTTCCTTGGCATCATAGATCATGCTAAGGACAGTGAACTTTGTCTCAACACAGGTGGCATGGAAGACTTTAAGGAGGGAATTAACTAAGGAGATTTATGCTCTAGAGCAATGTGGAAGACAGAGTATCTGGAGCCATATCCAACCGTTGGGTGTAGTCTGGAAATTTCAAGTAAAAAGCAAAAACAAGACAAAACAAAACAAAATGCCTGATGGTTTCAGGTCGAGCACACAGGATGGGAAGAAGCAGGCAGATCAATATCCAGGGTTGAGCAGCTGACTGCAGCATGTAATGGCACACTGAGAACAAGACCCTCTTATTGTCACAGCTCACCATAAACAGTCACAAAGGCCACTTGCAAAAGAACAAAGGTCAATTATGGCATGATGACATTTTCACAGGGAAATTTCCAGCACCTCAGGCAGAAAAGGATGTCAGTTGCAGACGCACCTCTCACTACGCTCTTAAAAACCCTTATCTTTTTGGTGCTCTGGGTACTGACAATTGTTTTAAAAATATATTTATAATATGTTATCCTGTCTGAGAATGCTCATTCCTGTTATGCAAGGGTTCCTAGAGAAGCAGTTGAGTAGCAGACATGCTAAGTGTGGATCCCATGCATCCACTGCCTAATAATGCTGATGAAGAGTCCTGACTGTGCACTTAGGAAAACATCATGACAGTTAATCCCTGCAGTAATCCCAAGCAAAACGAATTCTTTTGTTCCTTTCTTGGCGCAAGGAAACTGAGGCACAGGGAGGTTAAGCAATTGCCTGAGCTCACACTGTCATTAAATGGCAGAACAGAAAAGCAACCCCCCACACCCCCACACCCCTGCCCCGAACCTGCTGGCTAGAGGCCACTTGAGCAAAGTGCAGTACGTGTTGCTGACAGTTGCGTGAAGCACAGTCGGTATGAATCAATACTCTGCCAAGTAAAATTCATTAAAATTTCACATTTTGGATACAAAATGTGTAAAAACAATTCCCAAAATATATACTATAGTGTACAGCTATATTTGAAATAACAGACAAACCTTCTGTCCCACTCTGTCAGAGGCCGCCTCTGAGAAAATTGCCTTGGGAGTCCTCTCAGGCACAGGAGTGCCTTCGAGCCGTGTTTCTGGAGTTTCTGGACCCAGAGGGCTCATTAGCACTGAGCCGGGCCCCACCTGTAAGTTAGTGAACTTCACCAAGACCATTCTCAGTGAATCAGAAACATGCTTCCAAGTGAGGTCAATGCATCCTCCAAGAATCACAGCATAATTAGAAGGATGATCACCGGTGACTTTGAGAACAGAGGCTGGTCTAAAATTGGTCCCGTCATCACCTCACCTGCTCTGCAAGCAGTTGCTCAACTTCCCAGAGGCATGTTGGCACAGCGTCAGCTTTACCTCACGGGTGCTTACGTGACAATCAAAGGGCAAGCTTTACTTTGGCTTTAAAGCAGGTCAGGTGTTTTCTAATAGAGACTTTTACATGGTGGCTCTCTCCTCTCAAAAACTAAAACCAAAGAAATCAGGCCTTCATTTAAAACTCAGACATTTCCCTCACTTTCCACTCAGACCTAGTGCTTGGCGTTAAAAGGAGGATCAAGTTCTGAGCTGCTGTGGTCATCTGCACACACACTGGTTTCTCTTTACCTCCCTGGAACACAGTTATCTCCTTCAGAGAGAGATTGTGTACAAAATCTAGAGCTTAGCTGGGTGTGGTCATGCACGCCTTTAATCCCAGCACTGAGGAGGCATAGGCAGGTGGATCTCTGTTGAGTTTGAGGCCTGCCTGGTCTACAAAGTGAGTTCCAGGACAGCCAGGGCTACACAGAGAAACCTTGTCTTGAGAAATCAAAAAACAAACAAACAAAAATCTTCTCACACCCGTTGATTTGCCTCCTTGTCAAGGCACGAGGCAGAGTCAAGGAAACAGGCAAGGCCACCAAAGCATGAGGAACCTCTTGATGTTTTAGGACCAAGCGGGATAAGAACTACCATAGAAGGTAGCATAACAATATCCATGTTGTACCCAGAAATTGGGATGGAGTAGAGCAGAGCTTCTAGGTTTTGTTTTGTTTTTGTTTTCTGAACTCTTGGGTCTCTATAAGGAGATGGAAATGGATTTAAGGACAGATGCTCTGTAGAACATTTCTTTTTGCCAAAGGATCTATGATACATATGGATTTGTTCTAGATTTTTGTGGGGAAGAGTCGTATTCCTGGAACCATAAATAAATATCAGATTGAAAATAGGGGCTGAGGCATATCTCAGTTGCTAGACAGCTTATTTGGTATGAACAACACACTGGGTTCAGTCCCCAGCGTCACATAAAGCAGGGCATGTTGGGGCACACCTCCAATCATAGAAGGTAGAAGGAGGAGATTCAGAAGTTCAAGGTCATCCTCAGCTACATGTTGAGTTTGAGGTCAGCCTAAGCCACATGAGACTCTGTCTCAAAGGACAAAAGAAAACAAAGAATAAAAAGTATCTAATAAATCCATTTCATTTTCTTACCAACAGAAGAATGAAGTAATAAGGTTTGGTATAGATTGTATAATAAAATATTAAGTAGGAATAGAATGAATTCAGTGCAATTATTTGGAGAACTTTAGAAAATTGTCCCCAAAGATTATACATCTGATGGTAATCTACTCATTAATTACAAAAATGAAAACAAGTAAATGCTGAACAGGGGTAAGATTGGAAGACTAGTATTGACATCAGGTTTCTGGGGCAAGTGGTGGTGGTGGTTTCTTCACTTGTTAAAATAAAATTAAGCATAAAGAAATAAAGCGTAAGTACATACATTACTCGGTAAATACACAGGTTTTGCATGAACCAATGATTTCAAGATCTAAAGACTGTGTTTAAATCAATTCTGTGCCTCTGAGATTCATCATAAAAATAAATTAACAATATAGATTTTGGGAAACAGAAAGAATATAAAATGTCACTCTTCCATAGAGAAATGGCATGTTTGGTTTCCACACTGGGCAGTATGACCTAATTCTTTGAGTCTCTATTTCCCATCATCCCTGGCAGCTGCTTACTTTCTAAATAATGACCACTAAGGACTGATAAGAGCCTGTCAGTAGAACCCTTTGAATTATGGTGATGGTGTTACAGGTCTAGAGAAATCAGGCATATCCTTCCTTTGGTATCCATCTCTCTGAGAATGGTGTTCACATGTTTCCTCAGAGAAGACACCAGGAAGGATCTCTGGGTCAAGTAAGAGCAACTCCTAACTCTACCAGTCACAGACTTTGAGTCTCATGGCTCAGGAGGATTTTAAGCTCAGCTGTCTCTAAGTCACCATTGTGGCCTTGTGAGTGTTCTCTCTCCTCTTCCTGTTACTATTTCCACACTTGGCTCCTCCTCATGTCCACTCTTCTGCTCTGGATGCTGAGTCTCCAATAGTCCTGTATAGGTTCCAAAGCTGGCTAGTTCTGTATTCTTTCTGCTTTATGTCCTAATCCTTTAGGTAGAAATAGATTCTGTTGCTTTCTTTGTGAAAATTTTGTCCCTGCTAAGATAGCTGTCTCTTCCTGAAACAAAGACCAGGTATCAACCTGATGTCTATTAAGAATGAAAAAAAAAAAACAAAAAAAACTGTGCGGCATGAACTAGTGATGTCTCGGCCTTGATGAGCTCTTTGTTCCTACTGAGAACCACAGACTCCTCCAGAAGGTTTCCCTAAATGGGTCTTCGTTGTTTAGCATGCCATAGGCTTTCTTAAAATAGTGAAACATTCTGTCGACCGATATAGATGAGATCTAAGGATTCACATAGTAGTAGCTCATACTCTAAAGGCAAAAAGAACGGTCCTTACTGTCCTCTGCCAGACGGTCTGCTTTTTTTCTTTATGTGTCTGTTCTGAATTCTCCCTTCCCAGGCATAGGCCATGACAGCCTCACTGTTTCCTGAGTTCCTGCTCTAAGTCCTTCCCCTGGTTATTTTCATACAGGTTGGGATCCAGATGTGATTCAGGTAGGGTGATTGTTAGAAGGAAAAATTAAGATATTAGCAATACTGTGACATAGACGCTATGTTTATTTACCTACACAACTTGCATGGTCCTTAGAACTCTATTTGACACATCCTATGGTAATCTTCCCTTTAGGAATGAATGCAAGGAACAGAGAGGTTATGAACTTTTTTCAAAGCCACATAGCTCGTGCATGTGGCAACTCATTTGAAAAAAGAGAAAAAAAAAACCAGCTTCATGATAAGTAAACATACAAGTGAGTAAAGAAGAGATCATTTATGAACCAGGATGAAAGAACACTGAGATGTGGGAACTGGAGCCTGGCTGAGTTCAGAGTTAAAATGCTGGCCTATGGTGTGAATGCAGAGGCCAGTGCTCCTGGAGATGTTAAGGATTTGATCCAGTGTGAAACTCCTCTGTTTGGTAGGCTATGGAGTGTGATGCTCTCATTGCTGCTGCCAAGGGTGAAGAGTGTCCATAAGTAGACTGAGATGCCCCCTGGAAGTTACCGACCAGTAGAGACAGAGATGAGGAGAGGCATTTAAGGCTGCTAGATTTCAGAGCTGATTTGTAAATGTGCTTAAGTATAGCAGTGAGACGCTATTTCAGAGTCCTGGTGGATGCCTTGGCAGTGAGTTGTAAATTATACCATCTTGTTTCCAGCAAGTGGGAGTTTTTCTTCTATTGAGATCTAGCAACACAAGCCGACCACACCCCTGTCCTCCCAAGACAAGAGTGGATGGAGAGGTGGTGCCAAGACATATGTCAATCCTTTCCTTCCGTCTTGTGTTCTGGACTTAGGGTCACAGCCTTGCTCTTGCGTTTTGCCATTGCCAGCATCTCGCCCACATTCTTCTCTCCCAGGCCTTCATCACCTTCCTCAGCTCCCTGCCCCTACATGGCATTCCGCTTCCACTCATCATGGCCACTTTCTCTGCTGCTGCTCCCCGATGTAGATTTTCCTGCTCAATGTGCAGAGCCATCTCATTTTGGGAAACACTAGATGAATACTTCTTAAAGAGAAGCAGCGTCCTTTCCAGCGAGCTTTGTAGAGGGGCAGAGAGTCCATTCCGCCCAGCAAGCTGATGGATTGGAAACAAGTAGCATGTGAGTCAGAAAAATACTCTGAAGGAAGATGTGCCATTGTCACCAGGTCCTCAAGGTAATCGATTAGAGTGAAGTTCGTGACCACCTGGATGGGGCTCTTCCCAGACCTGTTTAGTCAAAGGCAGTATGGATGGGGCAACTCCTGGAGCCCACCTGCCATCAAGCTTCCTGCCATCAACCTCTAGTGGTATGGGTTCCGCCCATGACCTTGGGCTATACAACCCAAAGGAGGTGGTGCTTCCTGCCCCTATACATGACCTCTTAATAGGGAAAGGAGAAGGGTCACATGTCCCTTCTCCCTGCTCCCTACGCCTCCCAGTCAGATCAGAGGACTACTTCAGCTGTCTATTCCATTCTGTATTCATGAGTGTATTGCCTCAATTTATATCTTAATAAATTCTGACGGCCATTTAATAAGCTCATGTGGATTGATCGCAATAGTTGCCAATGCTGAATCTACAGGAGAGGTAATAGAGACCTATTTGGGGTTGGTTTTTTTCTGTTCAGTATCTCTGCCATGGCTACATAGGCTACATCAAAAGAAACAGCCTAAGGTTTACAGACTAATCCAAATCTAGTATAAATCCAGAATACTAGCATATACTAGATAGTAAGATGGTTCCCTCTGCTGGTGTTTGAAACATGCAGTTGCATGTTGGCTATCCCTCCTTTTAAAACAGGATCATGGGAGCCTTAAACCATGGGTCAACTGAAAAGTATCATATTAACTTTGCATCCCAAGTTTTTATATGAATTTGCCTGGAAGTGGCCCAGTTTTAAAGAACCTGCACCCTATATATTGTTCCCATATTGTCTTAGCTATGTTTTTTATTTTTATCTGTGAAAAGATACCATGACTGCGGCAACTGTCATAAAGAAAAACATTTATTTGAGGTGGTGGCTTACAGTTTCAGAGGTTCTGTCCATTATCATCATGGTGGGGACATGGAAGCATGCAGGCAGATATAGTGCTGGAGAGGTAGCTGAGAGTTCTGCATCTTTCAAGCAACAGTGAGTGGCCTGTCTCACTGGGCATGGCTTGAGCATATAAAAAAGCCTGCCTCCACAGTGACACACTTCCTCCAACAAGATCACACCTGCTCCCACAAGGCCACACCTCCTAGTAGTGCCACTCCCTTTGGGGGCCATTTTCTTTCAAGCCACCACCATGCATATGTTCTTCCAATCCTATAAAAATGCACTCAATGCAGGAGAGTGTTCCTGAAGAGCCATGAAAGCGCAAGTTACTGTACAAATTAAAGTCCTCCCTCCTGAGGATATGCCACTAGACGCCTCCTTTCCTCCATGGCCTCTGCCTAAGCTTCTGCTCACCCCACTGAGAAAAGCTCCAGAAATTTGGCAGACCACGGAGAGAAAGTCCACTTCTCTTGATTATTGGAGCTCCATTCCATGGGCCCCACAGTCAGCTATGACAGCTATTAAAAATATGCATTCCTAAACCTCTTCCTCCCACACCTTCAGAATTGGAGTATCTGTGGGTTTTTCCCAGGAGAATGTACTACCATGCTAAGATGTAGAAATCATTAATTTATTAGCAATATGAATATTAATGATTATATCAAACACATGCTATGCACAAACTCATTTCTCCTTTAAAAACAACCATTCAAGATTGGAATCATTATGCTCTTATCTAGAGCAGAACCTGACACATGGACAGGACAAGTGTTCAACAAACATTTGCTGAATAAATAATATATTAACCTTTAAGTGTGCGTGTGTGTGTGTGTGTGTGTGTGTGTGTGTGTGTGTGTGTGTGTGTGTGTGTGTATGTGTGTATAAGGCTTAAGAGATTTTAAAACTTTAACCAAAACCAAATATCTAGTTAAGGGCAGTGCCTTTGGCTAAGAAGTATTCACTTTCCGCTCCTTTGCTGAGCTTTCTTTTTGCCTTGTTTATAGTTCTCCCATTCACCCTTGTTCAACAGGTGCATTGCCTGTATATCTGCCAAACGCAGGTAGCCGAGGCTGCAAAGATAAGGGGACAGGCTGTGCAGAGCAGCCCGTGACTTCGGAGCTCTCAGAGAGACTACTTTTGAATACCTCCCCGCTTATATTCTTAGACCGTGGCAGCCACCTGGCCAGGTTGCTGAGTGCTGTAGTAAACTTGCTAGCACTTTCCCTGGATTTTTCTGGAAGCAAGACTCAGACCTAAGGGCAATTCTACAGCTTCTTGGAGCAGCCTGTTGGGAGTCTGTTTTAGAATCTTCCATCTTTAGAAAGTGTTTTGTGCAGGTACACACACCACACGGTTTTGTTTTAGGAACTCTTCAATGAACAATTCTAGTGAAAACTACCTTTTTATCAAGTGATTATAAAAAATATGTGAGTTCAGCACAATATTTATTGTGGATCTTTCTCAGAGGCAGGCAGGATATTGTCTGCAATATCTTTTGATCCTTGTACCGTAGTTGTGCGTCTACGGAAGTAATGACAAAAATGTGTTTCGCTCTTGCTGTATACCTGACCCTGTAGTCCTTCCTTTGTAAGTTTCCCATGAAGTCCCACAATTGTTTAGTAATACTATTAATATCTTCATCACCATTTTATAGATGGGAAAACTAAGGTAGGAGAGAGCTCCATAACTTGCCCAAGAATCCACAGAGACTATCAGTTAGAGAGCCTGGATTCAAAGGTTTCTTGACTCCAGAGCCCTCAAAATGCTACATTCACTGTCTTGATTACTTGTAAAGTAAAACTTAACACAAGTCACCATACTTATATTTTTTTGATAAGAGTAATATGCATATGGCCCAGGAAAACCAAATTACTCGGGATAATCGTAAAGTGAAAATGTGTTTGTAGTTGCCCTTTTCCAAGTTCCTTTATAATTCCCAAGGGAGACCACGACTGACAGATTATTATCATCCCTTGAGAAAATATTCTAGAATATGGTAAATTGCATGTGATTTTAAGATTTGCTTACATATAAGCAGACACCCCACACCTACCGTCCTGTTTTTAATCTAAATAACACTCCACAAGGTCTCCTCGTTTCCACACACCCACGTTACTCTTCCCATGATTGCAGTGTTCTCAGTGGCTGCTCTACTTCCTGATTCAGCCTCTCACTATTAATAGACACCAAGGCTGTCTTTCAGGTGCTCCTGTGAGACGCAAAGTCTTAGGAGTCCAGTGTTCTTCCTTGTGCATATAGTATCAATACATACTCTGACCAGCTCTGTTTGTCTTCACACACTCTTAACAGAACACAGGCATTTTTTCCAGTTTGATAAATGCAAAATGTCTCCTTGTTTTAAGTAGCTTTTCATGCACATTAACTGTTTCTATTTTTCTGTCATATCTTCTTATGTCCTTTGCTTATTTCTTTTATTATTGGTTTGTTTTATTTCCCTAATTTTTATAAGTTTTCAGTGAAATAAAGAAATTAAAAAAAAAAAAAAAAAAAAAAAAGAAATTAGCTTCTTATCCCGTGCTAGATATTTCTTCTCAGCTTGTCATTTGTCTTTGACTTTTATATTTTCCCCTTGGCAGTTTTATTTTAATATACATTATATCTAAATACTTTAAATTTGGGCTTTTCTTTTGCTTCTAAGTGCTATCAATTATTTTTAATAATCTAGGTGTTCCACCAACGGAGTGTCACTCATAATGGAAGTAAATCGTTTCTGAACTTAGAATAATATAAATGGAATTATACCGACAGCTTTTAAAGAACATTTCTGTTTGAAGATATAAGAAAGCCTTTGCCTTTAATGGATTTGATCACAAGTCCCTTTTCTGAATAGCATTTGCGGCAGTCTTTGATGACTGGACACTCTGCTTGGCTATGGAACATTTCTCAGTCGCTGTTGTTAACCCCCCCACCCCCAGCCTTCCCAGCTAAGAGTGATCTTTACCAAGTGGCATAGGGCTTCAGTAGTGTCTGGGGTAACCTTGTGCATGCTGCTCCAGCTGTTCCATTATGGGTGTGCTTGGCTTCAGTGAAAGTGACTCCTCTGTCCTCACCAGAGGCAGTTAAAGAGAGTAACTGTGTATTTGTGGTGATGGAGGCATGAGAATGGGAGTGGAAGCCGGCCTCGATTTGAACAGGGGATGTAGATGGCTGATCTGAGTTAATTTGATCATTGCAGTGACAAAGGACAGCAGAAGACTTGCAGGCACTTCCACTGGTGGTTTAGAAGGACTTGTCCATGTTCACTAGATCCTAAGACTGCTCTGTGCTCAAATGCATAAGGACTCTACAGTGTTCCAAAAGCCTTTCGGTCCCAGCTTTCAAACAGGAGATCATTTTGAGTGCTTTGTCAGATTATTTCCAGTGACATCAGAGATTTTCCAGCTGGGCACCCACACACAGGCTGATGAGGCAGATATTCTCTGGCACAGAACTGCTTCGTGCCAGTACCAGTTCACAATCACTGTGGAGATGGAGGAGGTATTAACTGCTTCATGCCAGTACCAGTTCAAAATCCCTATGGAGATGGAGGAAGTATTAGCTGTTTCATGGCAATACCAGTTCAAAATCCCTGTGGAGATGGAGGAGGTATTAAAAGTTTTTCAGTGGAATATATCTTTTGCCTCAAAATTCTTCGGAGAATTTAATGAAATCAGTCAATAAAAAAGTATATGAATTTATATGACCAAGCGTATTCACTGAATATTAGATATGTTTAAAAGCACAGTTCCTAGGATCAGATGACCTAGACTTCAGCCTTGAATTATTAGTTGTGTGCACCTCCCTGCTCATAGAAGCGATTTCATGACACCTGTCTCTACTTCATAGATTATTAGGGAAAGGTGTTTGGGATAGGTCTTCATAGATAGCATTTTTTTTCCAATAACAGGAAAAGGTATAAGGAAAGTAATACCAATTAATTTCATTAAGATGTACTACATTTCAAAGACTTTACTTTATTAAGGGGGAAAGTAGCCTACACACTAATGTGTGAAGTGTGAATGCTGAGTAGTATATAGTAAAAGGTTATATTTCAGGGTAAATTTACAGACTTACTTTTTCCCTTACTAACCAGCACCATTTTCTAAATGTTCTGAAAAAGAAATATATAGCAAATAGAAGCTACATTTTTAATTACAACAAAATAAAAACAATGGTTAATAACACTTATTTAGAGCTTATGCTGTGTCTGCCAAGAGCATTTCTCAGCTTTATGTTATGTATATCCCAGTGGCTTACAGTAAGCCTGTGCATGATGTTGCTGTGAAGAAATCGATGCACCTGGGGGTGGAGTAATTTTCCTAACATCCTCATGTAGAAAGCAGAGGTGGGATGTGAGTGGCCCCATGCCACTTGACCAGTTCTGCGGTTCTAGTGAGATGCTCTCTGTAGAAACTCAAAGGAGCTACCATGAGGTGCCTCTTCTTCCTCAGATTTTTGTTGCCTAGTAAATTGGCTGGGCATATTAGATAATTTACAAAATTAGCTTTCTTAGCTGGGTATAGCAGCATGTGTCTGTAGTCCCAGGGTACACTAAGAGGGGAGAATCGACTGAGTTCAGGAGTTCAAGACCACCCTAGACAACATAGTAAGACCCTATCTCAAACTAAAATAAATGAGCTTTTTTAAAAAGCTCATTGATCTTATATTTTATCATGTTCACCAAATTGTAATTTTTGAAAACTCTGTGTATGTGTGTGTGTGTGTGTGTGTGTGTGTGTGTGTGTGTGTGTATGTGTGTATGTTGTGCGCGGCAGTAGAAGACAACTTTATTGAGTTGATACTCTCCCTACACTTCTACACAGGGTCCAGGGGTCGAACTCAGGCTGTCAGGCTTGTGCAGCTTTACCAAGCTTGGGTACCAAGTGCCCCTACCCACTGAGCCATCTCACCAGCCCCCAAATTACAAACAGTAAAAAACAAAAGTCATTACCTGAAATCATTGTGAAGTGGCATATGCACTATTTCACTGCCGTATCGTTCAAATGGTTTTGAGCAGCTGCAACTATGGGCCACCCCGAGAGTGGCTCTTAATCGCTTACAGATGTGCAGGAGATAAGATAGAATGTACTGGAACAAAGAGACCTCAGGCTCTGCAAATATGGGAGAGTCAATATATTGTGTTCCGGTAGCAATAAAATGTTAAACCAAGTTAACCATTTAGCTTGAAGATGTAAGTACTAGAGGTCAAAGGCATCCTAGGTTTTTAGTAAAACCCTGAATATTTAGTAATTGTCTGTTTCTGTTCTAGAATTTTTGTGTTTCTGTGGGCAGTTATTACATCTCATGACTTTTTTGTATGTCTTTTAAGAAATGAAAACCAGGTGTTTCCAAGTAATAATTTCACATTTGAAAATAATACCTTAGGCCTGGAGGCTATAACCACAAGATATATTTTTGAAAATTGCCCATCCTTGTCACTTAGTAACCAGCCTGATGATCTGCTAGCAGACAACGCTGGGGAATTGGGCTGCCAGGAACAGTGTGTTGCCAGACTGCACTACCCATCACCCATCTTGGAGATTGTCAAATGCTAAATTTATCCAGTGTATTCTGCAGAAGCAACCAATTAGGTTCACAGAGCTTTGGGAGTGCATGTCATCAGGAGACAGCTTCTACCATGCAGAAGGAATTGCTGGTCTTGGTCCCAGTATATTGCAACTCTAATCTGCTAAGAACTGGGAATAAGAGTTACTGTTCAGCTAACAGGTCATTCTTGACTCTTTTCCAAAAGAAGCTGGGTATCCTGAGGGTCCTGGAAGCTTGAGAATGGATTTTTCTCTGTCTGTCTTGCTATGATTTACTATTCCCACTGGCAAAACTAATAAAAACCTGTGTAGAATCTACACAGCAGGGTCCCAACTCTGGCTGCACTGTGTACCAGGCTATTCTTGGCGATTTCTAATTGACCCCAGAAAACCTGTTGATCCCCTTACTTCATCCTCTGTCTTCCCAGGGAAGCAGTTCAGTATCACAGATGTGTTTTGATGACTTGATCCTACCCTGGATCAACCTCCCACAAGCCTAGGGCCAATCGGCTTCTATTTCTTCCAAAATACAACAGTGAAATTCATGTCTATCTTAGCGTACCAATTTCCCGAGATGGAATTACAGAAAGTACCTCATACTGAGCTGATGACCTAAGAGGCACTGAATAAATAGTCATTGTGGTGATAATAATGGTTCACTATTTGTGAGAAATGAAAGGATTTAGATCACTCTTATTTCTCTCAGTTCAGAAGTGGGGGCTGCCTCTGGATTCTAGGCCAAAACACTACACAGATTATGTTGTAGGAATTGAGTGAGAAGGTCAAATAAAATGCACCTAGATTCAGTTTCTAGAGCCATGTACAATGTCATGTCTTTTGGAACATCCAATTGTACGGCTTTCCTTGTTCTCTGTTGCTACCCCCTAACCCCTTCACTTCCCTAGGAACCTATGGAAATAATTCCATTATTGATATGTGATGACTATGTCTTCTTATTAAAATGGGGCTGCATGATTCCAACACACAGCATATTATTACCGGCACACACTCAACTCTCGCTTGTTCCCATGATGCCCTTTGTAAACGAACAGCCCCACCTCAAAGCTCAACCCCCAATTTCTGTCTCACTCACAGATGCCATTCCAGTCACTCTGCATGGAAATGTTGATTTTCCGTTTGGGTTAAGATTCTGTCCCTAAGTATATACATACACTGGCACTGCTGTCATAGAAAGTCGTGTCTGTAATCAGGCCGTGTTGGTTCAAGCCACTCCCGGAGCCAGCATTTCTCTGGACTGCTTCTCACTGGCTGACTCCAGACCAGAGGTGCCAAGTTCAACTATCAGGAGCTGACTGCAAGGGCTCCAAGATAAACTTCTGGGGAAAACTACTTTCGCCCCGATCAGTGGCCTTCCTTTTGCTTACTCTTTGGGTGGTGTGTGAGCTGTGGGTGAGAGCAGCCCAGGGAGGGTTGGGAATTCCTTGCCCTGCTTGGGCCACACTGTTTATCGTCTGCTGGAGATTGGCTCTTGGAGAAACCATCTGCCTGGCCTTCTGTTCTAGCCTGTTTATGAATACGGTGTCTTGTGCTTTCTCTTGTTGGCCCGGAGGAAAGCACACAGTTTTTGGAAGCTCTGGAATGTTGGCACTTGGAGGGTTTAGAGCATGCAGCTCGGGGAAGCTGGGACCTCGGAGGCAAGGCTGCCTCTTCTTGGCTCACTTCCTTCACTCTTCTCTCTCTCTCTCTCTCTCCTGTTGTTTTTCAGGCAGTGAAGCAGACTTCAGCTCCTCGAGCAGCACAGGCAGCATCTCGGCTCCCGAGGTCCACATGTCCACAGCTGGAAACAAGCGAGCCTCTTTCTCACGCAAGTAGGCACTGATTCCCGCTCTGTAATTACGAAGCTTTATGCTGGTGACTTCCTGTCCACGGGTTTCTGTGGAACCACCTGGATTCTGAGGTTGTTATTAGTCGTGAGGTTGATTGTTAGGTATTCCACGGTGATCTGCGGCTGCTCCTTTCCTTGCTTTACCTACTGTCCTCATGTGACTTAGCCTGTCCTCCCTGCCCCCAGCTGTCTCTCAGTCAGACCTGGGCCCTCTGCCCTCCTCCCTCCATCCCCTGCTCCTCCCTTCACTCACCTGTGTGTGCAATGGGAAATTAAGCTCTGCCCCCTACCTGCCCCTCACGACCCCCTGGACTCTACCTTCCCTTCTATGAAGGAGACATTTACTTAAGAAGAAATATGAGAGAGAGAGAGAGAGAGAGACAGACAGACAGACAGACAGAGACAGAGACAGACAGAGACAGAAAGAAAGAAAGAAGAGAGAAAGAAAGAAAGAAAGAAAGAAAGAAAGAAAGAAAGAAAGAAAGAAAGAAAGAAAGAAAGAAAGAAAGAAAGAAAGAAAGAAAGAAGAAAGTGCATACGTGTGGGCAGCCACCACTGCCAGAGGCAGCCAAGCAAAGCAGCTGGATGTGTGCCCTCTGGAGTCAGGCTGTCTTGGCCTTACCCTAGTACCACCCTCTACAGGCTGCTAGGCCCTGAATAAGGGGCTTCATTTCTGTATATTTCACTTCTCATCTGCAAAATAGAGTTATCATGTTACCTACTTCAGAGGGTTTCTGGTTAGCGAGCACAGTGCTCAGCATGTGGTAGGCATAATAAATGCTTTACCATTAACAATAGTTGAATCAGGGGCAGAGGATTATGGGAAAATACATGCTCCCATTTAGTGGGAGGAGTTCTAAGCCCAGGATTTTCTACCCATGAGCAGTGTCGTTACTCCTCAATAGGTACTCATTGAGCATCTACTGTAAGGCAGTAAACAGAACTCAGTGAAAGCCATAATTATCCTAGTAATGTACAAAAGATAATACATGGGTGTATTATATAATTTTTAAAAATGGCACAGGGAAAATAGAGAGTGCAATAAGGCATGTGATACATTTTTCATGGGCTAGTTCCAGCACACCTCAGGGATAAAGTGAGCTCCACCACCACCTGGAGAATGTCTTCTGACTTTATTAAGTCATATCACTGTCCCGGGCCACTGCATTCAGAAATTACTCTAAGTATTAGTAGTATATGTTTTTCAAGATCATTTCCATTTCCACAGGCTTACAGCTCTGGAACCCTGTGCAAACATTTCCTATTTCTCCTGAGTGAACAGAAGGTTTGACTGATGTTTATAAACGGGACTAAGATGCCTCCAGTGTGCAGCTTCATGTTAAAAGTAAATCCAGACTAACCCACGAGAACAAAGTAGCGCCCACAGTAAAGAAGCGCTATTGCTCTGTCCAGCCCCCTCTATGCTTGGGTTATAAAGTGCCTCTGGGGTCAGAGGGGAGGGATGTAAACATTTGCAGTATAGATGAGACAAGCCCTCCCCTGAGAAGTAAGCACATCCCCATGGTGAATGGTATCAAAGAAAATGAGCCAGAAAAAAAGGCCATTTTATTGAGCATTTCAATTGAACTTGAGTCTGTAGCTACATTTCAAGCTGTCAACTGACATGGAGATCTTAGAGAAAACATTCTAGTCTGAAACTTAGGATTTTTTTTTTTTGAAACGTGATCAAAAATCGATGTAGTAAATATAACACAATTAGTACAAATCAAACATAGCAGAATTGTTTTGATTTGGGGGGTTGTTTTGTTTTTCAAGACAGGGTTTCTCTGTGTAGCTTTGTGCCTTTCCTGGATCTCGGTCTGTAGACCAAGCTGGCCTCGAACTTATAGAGATCCACCTGGCTCTGCCTACCGAGTGCTGGGATTAAAGGCGTGTGCCACCGCTGCCTGGCAGCAGAATTGTTTTTTAAGATTAGTGAGGGGTTTTTTTTGTTTTTTGTTTTCTTATTTCTATGTATGTAGGTGCAGGAACTGGAGTTTCCAGCAGTTTTGAGCTAACTGATGTGGGTGCGGGGACTGAAGCCAGGCCACCTGCAAGAGCAATAATTTCTCTTCACCATTGAGCCATCTCTCCATTCCCACACCAGAATCTTTTATAGCCAAATCATAGACTTCAAAGTTTTCACAACAATTAGTATTTGGAAACTGATATTGGCTTCTTATTTCTTTTCCTGACCTAGGCACAAGGAGCCATCAGTAAATTCAGTGATGGAATAGCTTAGGCTTTTCATGTAATCTTTGTGTTCAACAGGACCAAGCATTAAGGGCAGCTGTAAGTGGGCTGGTTACCCATCCTAGACTGTGTAGGAGAGTCAAATGTATAACTAGTTGCTTCCTACTGTAGCAGGAACATTCAATGAAAGTGTTGGGATGTGAAGGAAATGTGAAATTGTTGAAAACATTTTTGAAAGGTTATTTCTTTTTTTTTTTTTTTTTTTTTTTTTTTTTGGTTTTTCGAGACAGGGTTTCTCTGTGTAGCTTTGCGCCTTTCCTGGAACTCACTTGGTAGCCCAGGCTGGCCTTGAACTCACAGAGATCCGCCTGGCTCTGCCTCCCGAGTGCTGGGATTAAAGGTGTGCGCCACCACCGCCCAGCGACAGGTTATTTCTAAAGCAAAGCTTTAGAGGCTTGCAAATCAACTAACTTATTATCCAATTCTGATGATATTTGAGGAAGTCTCTTTTTTAACTAAAACATTAATCTGTCTAGAAATGATAGAAATATGAATGATATGAATGAGGTTAGTGGGTAGTTGCCATTGGCATCAAATATACCATTGTTTATTAGGTGTATGACTCTAGGTTCACTTTCTGTTCAGGAAAACAGAAATGACCGTAATATCACTGAGTTAAGTGAGCTGATGTAGGTAACCACATTACAAGAGTCCAGACCTTGATTAAAAATGGAAAGGGTGTATTTGTAAAAGAAAATGAACATGATGCTTCTACTAGTGAACTGCAGAGCAAAGAGCCATAGAGCGGCTGGACTGAGCAACCCCAGCCACTTACTTGCCACTTTGGGGACTTTCAGATCAAGGTCTGGTAGGTAGGCTTCTTCTGAGCCTGTCTGCTTGGCTTGGAGATAGATGCCTGACCCCCATGTATCCTTACATCATCATCTCTCTGTACACATCTGTGTCCAAATTCTCCCTTATTATATGTATATCGGTTAAATTGAATAAGGGCCCAGCACAACTGCCTACTTTTAACTTAATTACCTCTCTAAAGGCCTTGTCTCCAAATGTCACATACTCAAGACTTGGGAATTAGGGTCTCAACATATGAACTTGGGATGTTGACAGTAACAGAGTTAAGTCCAAAACAATAACAGCAGGGAATGATGATAGTAACAACGATGATGATGATGATTCTGATGATGATGATGAAAAGAAATAGTGGGATGGTGGTGGTGATAATACCTGAAATGAAGGGCCTGTGGCTAGGAAACAGAGATCCCTTGGGCTCCTGCGAGGTTTCTATATGTTCTTTTACATTATGCTGTTCAGGTATTCAGAAAGGGTGCAGGGTGACAAATTTTCTCTTTTCTGTGTATTACATTGCTCTTGTCTGCTAGAACAAAGAATGGACCAAAGCTTCATGGCCAGGACAAACAAGGAACTCCAGCTTCTTCTTTGAAAAATGATGAAAATAATTGATGTTTATGTCCATATTGGTTAACATTTGAACTGAAATAAATGAAAGGAGAAAAAGTAATAGTTTTAAACATGAAGTTTCTTTTTTGAAAATTAGCTCTTAAAGCATAATGAAATTCATGTCCTGAAAAACATATGGAGACTTGATTATATGTTTTATAAGACTTGAGTAATGTTTTGTAGCTTGATGAGTCTTTGCTTTCTTCTATGTAGTAGGTAAGTTTTCATGAAACCACCTAATTTAATGCTTGTCATGGATCATATACCTAAGCACTTTGTTGCAAGGTGAATGGGTAAATGCCCAAGTGGATTGTCCAAACAATATATCTGAATGAGAACCTGATAAAATTTTTTACAAGACCAAAGCAATGTATTCCCTTTCTATAAAGTGGGAGACATTACTGTTAAGTTTTAAATTTTCCAGCTTTGAATCCCAGATCAGCTATACATTTTTGGACTATTTATTTTCCCTGAGCCTCAATGAGTATAGGTAAATGGGAAGCAGTGATTGCATCTGTCTGACAGGATCAGAGTCAAGTGTTCACAAAGTATCGGGAGCAGTACCAGTGTCACAGAAGGCCTTAAGGCAGCAGTTCTCAACCTGTGGGTCATAACCCCTTTGGGAGTTGCACAGCAGATATCCCGCATATCAGATATTTACATTATAATTCATAACAGCAGCAAAAGTACAGCTATGAAGTAGTAATGAAATAATTTTATGGTTAGGGGTCACCACAACATGAGAAACTGTATTAAAGGGTCGCAGCATTAGGAAGGTTGAGGACCACTGCTCCAAGGGATGGTTAACACAGAATAAAATTCCCTGTGCCAAAGTTATGGGTAATTCTTTATATTCTCTCACCACTTGCAAGGGTTAACCCTCCATATTATCTTGTAGTCACATTGGGAAATATAATAGCCAGTGCCGGCTTAGAAGTGAAGCATAGAGAAGAAAATCCAAGCCGGAGTACATGTTCCTTTCAGCTACTCATGTCCCACCCTTGGGCTGCTGAAGTCGGCTTGTCACTAAGCCATCAGCCCATCTGTTCCATATAAAATGCCTCCTTCTTTGTGAAAAGGAGAGCGAGTCGATTTGGATGATTTCAAGAGGAAAGAACTTGTAAGTTTAGAATTTGGTGGGTTCCTTAATGTGCAATGTACTTGGTTGACAGCGAGTTGAGATTGCATTTGAATTTAAATAAGTGATTACAGGCATTGAGGCCCCAGTCACACTAGCACTCACTCTTACACACGTTTCTCCCTGAAATGCATCAGTGGGACAGGGCCAGACTTCAAGTTGCAGATACAAGAGGTTCTCAGGAAGCAGTGCTGCTGTATGAAAAGAATGTTCTTCTCAATTTTCCTGTAATACCTAGCAAAACTCCTGATGGAACATGTTATCCTGTCTAAGTAATTTCAGCATTCTCTGGATGCTTTCCAACTCAACTGGATATCTGAATCTCTGGAACTAGATTAACAGGAAGAATCTAAACAAGCTGATCCTGTAGTACCAGCCTAGAGCTGAGGTGCACAAAGCTTCTGGAAGAAAGTTACATACCTTTTCAATTTGGCTTTTCCTTTTTAAAGACAGGTATCATAATATGTAGATTAGCCTAAAACTTGTTCTGTAGTCAAAAATGACCTTAAGCTCCTGATCTATCTCCTGGTGGTACAGGGGTATACCACACCAGGCTAGATTTTCAAACCAACTCTACAAGGAAGGCAGGATGTTTGTGTGTGTTATGTGTGATGTGCCTGTGTATGTGGTATGTGTGGTGTGTGTAGTGTGTAGTGTGTAGTGTGTAGTGTGTGTGTGTGTGTGTGTGTGTGTGTGTGTGTGTGTGTGTGTGTGTGTGTATGCATAAAGTAGCTTTCCTAAATTTTTAGTAAATGATAGTGCCAGGACTCACACCCAGTTAATTCATCCAGCAATCATGCTAGATGGCAAAAAAAAAATATAGGTTCAAAATATAAAGGTGAACACAAGTATAGATTCTTCAGGAAGCTAAATCATTTGGAATGTTGGTATATTTAGGAATGGTAGGATAGGTTGGAAGAAATGATGAATTGGACCTGTGAGCCATTTTAAGAAGTCTAGCCTTTACTCTGGAGACAATGGGAAAGTACTGAAAGTCTTGGAGGAGGGCAGTAGTGTTCCAACTTCTCACTAGAAAGGCATCAGCCTCCTATAGGAGGGAGCAAGACCAAACTTTAGAAACTGTCTAAAATAACAGCATATGGAGTAGTTCCTTGTGTTCATGATAAAAAGGGAGCAAATATTAAGTAGGTTTAAAAAAAAGTTGCTCATAAGGACCACATAAGTGACCACAATGTCTCAGTCAACTCTAGGAGTCACATTTCCTCTGCAGCAAGCAGCTGGAGGAAGGAGCAAGGGAACACCTGAGCATCTCTCCAGCCACAAGGACTCTGATTAGTATCTGTGTTCCCCATCTTTCAGTCGAGGTCCCCATGGGCGGAGCAATGGAGCATCATCCCACAAGTCTGGCAGCAGCCCACCATCCCCAAGGGAAAAGGATCTTGTGTCTATTCTGTGCAGGAATCCATTGAGTCCCAATAACATCCACCCTAGCTACGCCCCTTCTTCTCCAAGTAGCAGCAACTCCGGCTCCTACAAGGGAAGCGACTGTAGTCCAGTTATGAGGTGAGTCCCATTGGCCACTGAATGGATTCTTTTTAATTTGTCCAGTTTGGAACTTTTCTTAAGATGGGAAAAATTATATAACTCTTGATTCCCTACTTTAATCTGCAATAAGACACTTCTCTTCTTCCTCACAGTTAGCTAATCCTTTAAGGGCTGATGCAGAAAGACACACACCACAAGCTGAAACAACACTGGACCGTCCAATTAGTTACCGGATAGGGAGGGGAACCGGCACAGTAGCAGGGAGCTGTTCTCATTTCATGGGCACAGGGAGGAGTTGTGCTTGTGTTCACTCCTCCATTAAATGAGTGGCAGGGTCTGTGCTCAACACCTGGAATAGAGGGGTGAACGGGAGTGGCCCTAGGCTCTCTGCCCAAAGGAGGAGGAGTCTAATACAAAAACAAATTTAGATTATTCTGCAACTACCTGTTGCTATATGAATATGTAAGAGGTGGGGCGGTGGTCCAGTGGGACAGAGCAATCAGAGAGGCCACACTACCAAAATAAAACTTGACGTGATATCTAAACGGTGGGTGGGGGCATTCATAGTTGGTGGAAAGAGGTGGGCAGGAGGAGGAAGGGGTGGCGTATCCAGAGGGGATGGAGAAGAGGAGGGCTTGGAGGGTTGGGAACTGAACATGGGCCATATTGAGCTGCGTGTAGGCACAGGGGCAAGCAGCATGGGAGCTTGAACTGAGTCCAGAGTTAGAGGAGAGCCTGGCAGCCCTCCACAGCCCTATCCCTCCCCAGCATCCCTATTCTCATTAGTCAGCTCTCGTACAGCCTGGATGCCCAGGCTTAGCCAGGCCTGAGGAGGGCCAAGATTCCAGCTGGACTGTGTTTGCAGAACACTGAGTGCTTCTCCACAAAGCACACTGGTAAGAGTGGAGTGGCCTTGTTCCCTCTGAACACGGAACTTTCCATTCCCACCACATCAGCACATTCACACTGCTACTGACTTCAGAACAATTTGAATTCAAGTAATAATAAGCCAGATCTTCAGGCAGGGGCAAATTGTGAGGAAAGTTAGGTCATCCTGTCTCACTCTTCTCTCCTGGTCCCCCCCACCCCTACCCCACTCTGTTCTTTAATGTTACTAGCTGTTAATCTGAACTGATAGCCAAGGCCCTAGATAGACAAGCATGCACTATTTCATATAAAATCAATCCTGAGCCTTCGAAACCCTTCTTGTGCTGCCCCATCCTTCCACAAACACACATATACCTCAGTCTTCCATATAACAAACAGCCCTAGGGCAGCCCGGTGTGTCATAATTCGTCTTCCGACACAGTTATCTGCTCTGTGACTCACAACTCCAGCACACTGATGCTATTCCACTCTGTCAGTTCTTGTCTGTTCGAACTGTTAGAGCACAGTGCCAGAGACCAGGTGACTCCAGACACAAAGACAAGTGAGGTGTTCATTCAGTTCTGGGGACTGAGTCCGAAATGATGCAAACACAGTCAAGTTCCGGGGAAGGCTCACTTATGTGTTGGAGACTCCTCTTTATTGAATCTTTACAAATAAGGAAGTGATCTAGGGAGCTCTCTAGAGTTCTTTTCACTTGTCTTGGCACATATTATTAATGGTGTGAAATAACGTTTTCATCGAGACTTTTATACATGCATATCATACACTCAGATCATATTTACTCTTCATTTCTTTCATCTTCCCAGTAGTTAGCATCTCTGATAAGGGCATTAATCCCATCACAGAGGCTCTATGCTCATTATGTCTTAATTACCTCCCAATTTGAAAGGGGTGTGTGTAAACATCCAGTATATTACCATCCTTTTCCTTCCAAAGAAAAGGAAACAAGGAAAAGAGGATTAACATCTTATTACTCTGCTTGAATTATTTCAGGAGGTCTGGAAGATATATGTCTTGTGGAGAAAATCATGGTGTCAAACCCCCAAATCCAGAACAATATTTGACTCCTCTACAGCAGAAGGAGGTCACCGTGAGGCATCTGAGGACCAAGCTGAAGGAGTCTGAGCGCCGACTTCATGAGAGGTAAATCTGGATTGTCTACCCCTCAAGGCTTACTTAGCACAGTCCCTTCTTTTCGGAAAGTGACATAGGAGCCAAAACTACACAGAAGAATGAAAAAGAAAACAGTTCTATTAACATTTTCAGTCTTTAAAGAGATTCATTTCATGATTGATTGTGCCCCGGTTTTTGCAGAAGCTCACAGTAGCTGGTAGGTTAGAGGAGACCTTATCTCCTGGGTGTGCTCAGCTTTGCCATGAAGAATTGGGTGTGTGCATGACTATTTTTAAATGGCAGAAACACTTGCAGGAACAATCTTCTACTTCCAGTAGAACAGGTCACAGTGGCCCCATCGAGCCCCGATAATCTCTGGAGAGAGTGGATAGCTGTGTGTGCTGAGACTCCTGCCAGCTATTTCCATGCTGAAGGAAGTGCTTCGTTATTCTTGGATGGTCGTTAAGGCTTAAGGGGGGAAAAAACAACAAAAACAAAAACCAGCCTGTGTCTAGATCTTATCACAGACAGAAAAAAAAAAAAACTGTTGACATGTTGGGAGCAAGCCATATTTTCTGCTTCATCGTTTCCTCTTGGAATTTCTTGAGACAAGGTGACTGCCAGACGTACTAGCTGTAACTAGGGAGCTAGGTCCTTAGTGAAGTAGCATTTGCATTCTCTGGGGGCTGACCTGCTCTGTTCTCCTCCTCTGCTGCCACAGGATATGGTGAAGAACCGGCGAGCTCAACTGGTAAAGCGTAGACAGACTGTACAGGGAGGAAGTTTTCATCCTCCTGTTTAGTTTGATTCTTTACCTGATTGAAAGGGATTTGAGAGCCAAGCTCACCTCCCGGTAGACTACTGTGATTTATGAAAAGTCCAGGGGGATCTTCGAACTCTTGTTAGAGAAGGCATAGAAAAGCAGGAAAAGTTGGTAAAATAGCTCTTAGATACATGAAGATACGGACTGCTTGGTCTTGGTATTCACACCATGAGGATATACATTTGCACTGACTTTGAAGAAATTCTTTGTAAGAATTTCTTGGAAAAGGTTTTAAAATAGGTTATTATGAGTGGTAGGACATCTCAGAGAGTCACCTCAGTGTATAACAGGTTAACTATGCTCTTTTCTGAGGCAGGACAGACTATGCAACTTTTACAAGGCTCTTCTTGAACATATAGCATTTTATGATTTCAAACAAGTATCACTGGACTGTAAGGACAGTTACACAAGGCCATGATTGATCATCTCAGCTTCTCTTTAATCCATAATTAATGGTGATGTGGACTTTTCTTCTATGATGTTCACATACATTATGAAAGAGTAAGCTACAGAGTTAGAAGTGGGCTAAGAAACGAATAGCATCAAATACTGAGTTTTGAGTAGAGGATAATGCTAGCAAAGTACTTGGTCCAATCTCTGCTCCACAGTAGGTATTCAAATAGGAAACAATGGCAGCTATTTTGATGCTGATTCTGGTTACTATTATTAGCTGAGCTGTTTTATAATTACAGGGGGAGGTTCCATGGCTAATACTTGCCAAAAAAAAAAAAAAAAAAAAATCCTGAAACAGAAACTGTTTTAACACCTGTATTTCATGTGGAAGAGCATGGACGTTGGGCTGGTGTCAGTCATGAGCTGTCTATTTCAGGGTTACCTTTGCTTATAACATTGCCTGCCTTTCCTCTAGGGAGTCTGAGATCGTGGAGCTCAAGTCTCAGCTGACTCGGATGAGGGAAGACTGGATTGAAGAAGAGTGCCACAGAGTGGAGGCCCAGCTGGCACTCAAGGAAGCCAGGAAGGAGATTAAACAGCTCAAACAGGTCATTGAGACCATGAGGAACAACTTGGCTGATAAAGACAAAGGCATTCAGAAGTACTTCGTGGACATAAACATCCAAAACAAGAAGTTAGAGTCCCTGCTCCAAAGCATGGAGATGGCACACAATAGCTCCCTGAGGGATGAACTGTGCCTAGACTTTTCCTGTGATTCCCCAGAAAAAAGCTTACCCCCGAGCACTGCATTTGGCAAGATGGCAGATGGGTTATCTCTGGAGGAACAGGTTACAGAGGAAGGTGCTGACAGCGAGCTTCTGTTGGGAGACAGCATGGCCGAGGGCACGGATATGTTAGATGAGATGGTGACCGCCACCGCCACAGAATCTGGTGACCTGGAGTTTGTTCATTCTACCCCAGGGCCACAAGCGCTCAAGGCTCTCCCCTTGGTGAGCCAGGAAGAGGGCAGCCTGGTGGTGGAGCAAGCAGTTCAGACCGACGTGGTGCCCTTCAGCCCTGCCATCTCAGAGCTGCTTCAGAGCGTGCTCAAGCTTCAGGACTCCTGTCCTACCAGCTCAGCATCCCCAGATGAATCTGGAGCTGACTCAATGGAAAGCTTCCCAGAATCCGTCTCTGCCTTAATGATTGATTTAACTCCGAGAAGTCCCACCTCAGCCATCCTTCTGTCTCCTGTGGAGATTCCATTCAGCAAGGCAGCTGTGGAAGCCGGTACAAACCGCCTCATGAGAGAGCTAGATTTTGCCACCTACACAGAAGAAAGGTTGGACAGCATCCTCTCGCTGTCTCAGGGAGGCGTCGCGAGGCAGTACTGGAGCAGCAGTTTCTTGGTGGATCTACTGGCTGTGGCTGCCCCTGTGGTGCCCACTGTTCTGTGGGCATTCAGTACTCAGAGAGGGGGTACAGATCCTGTCTACAACATCGGAGCCTTGCTCCGGGGCTGCTGTGTGGTGGCCCTACACTCCCTCCGCCGCACAGCTTTCCACATCAAAACCTAATTAGTCGTTACTGTGTGCCAATGTGTCCGTGTGGTGTTATGCCAGGTAGAGCAACAGCAGCAGGTGGGTCAGTGGAAGTCTCTATTCTGTCGTTTTGCTCCTCGCTGTTTGATTTGCACTATAGTCAGTTGAAGCCCGTTCACTGTCGAAAACCAGAGGTATCTTCCAAGGCATGGAAACCTAGTTCTGGTAGCTGTCCCCACCAGAGTGGTGTAGAAAGCATGCTTATGCCCCCTGCCGTGTCGTCTGAGGTGCCCGTTCGCATACTACTGGTTCAGGAAGAGAAAATGCAGTTCGCACTTTCACCACAGCCCCCCCAAGGCTGGCATGTTATCTCCTTGCTTCGCTTTGTGCCGTTTCAAAATGTGTCATTGTTCCAGCATTCCAATGGTCTTGTGCATAGCGGGAGATTGTAACCAAAAGTAAAAATGTATTCGTGTAACTGGTTCAAAGAACACTTGAATAGCTCTTTATTGTCCTTCTTGAGGTTGATAAGGTTTGAGTGTTTGGAATTTTTTCTTTTTTTAACTAAATGTAGCTCCAAAGTCTTCAGAGGCTCATTAGCTCTTAAGCCTGTCAGTTGATGGAACTGTGTAAATTTACAATGTTACAATGTACTAACTTATTTTTTGCTTATTATATATAGTGTTTTATTGGAAATTGTTTGTATCCACACACTTCAGCATGAAAATAAAAATTAGTGTTTCCATTTAAATCTTTCTGCCTCCTATAATTGTGAATTTACCACTCTACAAGGCCAAATAAGTAGATCATTCTCTATTAACAATATTCTGTAAAATGTAACTAATCAGAGAGATGAGAAAGGAAAAAATGATTATTAAAGAAAGGTGACAGGCTAGAAAGATGGCCCAGTGGTTAAGAGCAGAACTTAACTATTCTTGTGGAGAACCTGAATTCTGTTCCCAGCACCCATGTGGCTCACAACACCTTCTTACCAAACACTAGTATACACTCATAAAATACCTTCCCCCCCTCACTCACACACACTTAAAAATAATAAAAAAAATCTTTAAAAAGAAAGGTAAATACGTCCTACCTAAAATAAGAATAGCTCTGTTTATTGTAAATAAGCCATGCACTTGCTTACACACATAATCAGTGGCATGTGTTAACTCTTTCCGGGAAAGGTGGGTGGTTTTGTTTAAGCTTGCTAGAGACTAGAGCTAGAGCTAATCTCCCTCTCCTGAGGAGATTACTGGAGCACTGTCCATCATCTGTCCTCTTTCTTTTTCAGTGATAGCATGGGGGTGGGTGGAGGAAAAGATAGGCAGGGACTCATTGATTCTTATGAACCTTGTGAAGTGGGTATTCTACTTTACAAATGGAACTAAAGAGCCTCAGAGGGCAAAACTGTTCAAGATCGCTAAGTTCATCTTCCTAAGCCAGGGTTTTAAATGTCTGCAATGAAAATGCCTCTTCTACCTTACTACAGAAATGGAGGTGTCTGGCAAATAGCCTTTCACCCCAAAACTTTTCCTCCATAGCACTTTAAATATAATGTACTGTCATTGTTGCGTATTTATACCTTTAATGTCTTATTACCCATATCTCCCACTGATAATTTTGCTCTGTGAATGGGGCAGGAGTCTGTGTTCTGTCCCATGCACAAATGTCAAGAATTTAGAAAAGAATAATAGATCTAGAAATCACTGTATACTAATTCATCCAACAGCCACTTACTGGGATTTCACAAGCCAAGTAGCCACTTTACTGGGTTGGTCACAAATAGGCAGGCAGGAAAAAGAGAACTAATGTAAAGACTCCAAAAGTAAAAAAGGGTTCACCATATCTTAGGAGCATTGGGAGAGGCCAGGATGGTAGAGAGAAGAGAAAGGAATAGCGAGGAATCTGGTTCATATGGGGGCAAATAAACCATCATAGTGGTTTGGGTTTACTGTCAATGCAATGAGAAAATATTAATGGACTTAAGCAGAACAATGGCATGTTTATTTTTCAAAACTAACTGCTGGGTATAGGATTTATTGTAGTTGGGCAGGAATGAGAAAGGAGACCAAGCACAGTTCTGTTGTCACAGGGCAGATGGAAGATTGACTACTTGGCTGTGGAAGTACATAAACTGATTAAGTTGAATAAGCATAGAAATAAGTAATAGGTGAGAGGGAAAGAAGGCAAAAGGAAAAGGAAGAAATTCAGGATAACTCAAAGGTTTCCAGCTTGAGCAACTATATCAATGAATAACGTTTGCTGAAAATGAAGAGTTCAAGAGAATCATGTTTGACTAAGAAAAAAAATTGTGATGTCTACTACAATAGCTATGTGGAAATGCCAAGTAAGTAACTGTATATATACTTACAATGATCCCAGGAGCTGCCAGAGCTACGTACACAATTTGGGCTCCTTGATTCTGCATAGTATTTAAAAAACACAAAACAGATGAAATTGTCCAAGACTTGGGACAGAAGGTTAAATACCAGGTCCTGTTGTACCCCCACATTTAGACAGAAGCGAGGAATGAAGAAGTGTCAAAGCCAGAGAAGAGCCTCTCCAAAGGATGAGGAAAACTAGGGGAATGGAGGAGGGGAAACAGTGATTTGAGCAGTGTTAAAACTCTATGAAGACGTATAATATGAAAACAAAAATGTATTCACTGGCTTTGATAGCAAAGTCTTAATGACTTCATCAGTTCACATTTATGGGAGATTTAGGGAAGACCAGAATCTTGCCTGTCCATGCCATACCACATTCCCAGGTCTAGCTGCAAGTGTACACCACTCACCTTGCCTGATGAGTTCCCCCAAACCACCTCCACCTGCACCAACCCCACATTCCTAGGTATGGTTCAATTACTCAGCTCCTTCACTGGTCTTGTCTAGTGAGCTTCCCCAGAACCAAGTGTCTTAATTTGGGTTTCTATTACTGTGAAGAGACACCATAACCACAGCAACTCTTATAAAGGAAAACATTAATTGGGTGGCTTACAATTCAGTCCATTTTCATCATGGTGGGACATGGCAATGTGCAGGCAGACATGGTGCTGGAAAAAGGAGCTGAGAATTCTACATCTTTGATCCACAGGCAACAGAAAATGGACTGAAACACTGAGCTGTATCTTGAGCATAGGAGACCTCAAAGCCCATCCCTACAGTGACACACTTTCTCCAACAAGGCCATACCTCCTCCAACAAAGCTAAACCTCGAAGTAATGCCATGGGGGGAGGGGGGCAATTACTTCCAAACTACCACACCAAGCCACCTGTGCTGTCTCCACACTTCCAGTCCTAGATCTGGCCACACGGCTCCTGCAGCAGTCCCATCTGAGGTGCGCTATGCTCTCACATCAGACACACAACCAATGAAAGAAGTCCGTAAGCCCAGGTCACATCACAAACACACAAATAATATGAAAGGCCAAGACAACAGACCCCCCCGCCAAATCCACTATAGAAATGTCCGTTCTCCAATGGGAATTATATAGATGAACCCTAGGACACAGAATTTAAAAGAATCATCATAAACATGAAAGAATTCATGGAACTTATTGAAGATACAAGCAAATACCTCCATAAGCTTAAAGAGGATAGGAATAAATTCCTAATTGATGTTCATGGAAACACAAAAATACAGCTGATGAGAATTATGAACATAATGAAGGATTTGAAAATTCAATGCAGTAAAAAGATAGGGATATTGAAGAGAACGGTATAAAGATGGAGTGAAAAAAAAAATCCCTCAATAGTCTAATTAGAAAACAAGCCATACCAGACTTGATGTGTATGTACAAGGACTTCATACGCTTCCCCACCAATTACATTGATAATTCACATCAGCTAGAAAATGAAAACAACCTAAATGCCTTTTAACTAAGAGATAATAAAATGTGATACATACACTTAATGGGAATCTATTCAGCTATAGAGAGATGGAGTTGCTGTGGAATAATAGTTAAACGTATGGTTTTCCTTAGTTATAATAAAAGATAAATTAGGTACGAAACTTTGGACTCATGAATTGGACCAAGAGCCCCAGTTACAGGCCAGCACGCAGGACTCCTGTAGGCAGGTCTGACCACCCCCCCCCACACACACACCAGACCCTGTAACCTACAAGAACCACTCCATTCCCTAAAGCCACCCATCTTCCAAGACCGCAATTGTTCCCCGAGACACAGACTCTGCTAGCTCTGATTGAACCAAGAGGGCCAATTGGACTCAGGGTGGCTCCCTGAGACACAGACACGTTGGCACTGATTGGAGGAAGAGATGGGTAGATGCCAGTGCAACAATATAAAGAGCAATATGGTACCACCAGAACCTAGTGGTTCTACATCAGCAAGACCTGAACATCCTGACATAGAAGAAGCAGAAGAAAACAACCTTAAAAATGACTTTAAGAATATGATAGAGGCCTTTAAAGAGGAAATGAAAAATTCCTTTGATAAAAATCAAAGAAAAACAAAAAAATTGGAAAAAATCAATTAATCCCTTAAAGAAAGTCAAGAAAACCATGAAAAACAATCAAACAGGTGAAGGAAACAGTTCAAGACTTGAAAACTGACATAGAGGCAATAAAAAAGACACAAACCAAGGGAATGCTGGAAATGGAAAATCTGAGTAAACTACAGATGCAAGCATAACCAACAGAATGCAAGAGATGGAAGAGAGAATCTCTTGCATTGAAGAAAAAACAGAGGAAATAGATTCACCAGTCAAAGAAAAACCAAAGCCAACAAAGTCATAACACAAAACGTCCAGGAAATTTGGGACACCACGAAAAGATCAAACCTAAGGATAATAGGGATAGAAGAAGGAGAAGAATACCAGTTCAAAGACACAGAGAACATATTCAACAAAATCACAGAAGAAAGCTTTTCCAACCTAAAGAAGGAAATGCCTATGAAGATACAAGAAGATTATAGAACACCAAATAGACTAGACCCAAAAAAGAAGTCCCCTTGCCACATAATAATCAATCCACTAAATATACAGAATAAAGAAAAAATATTAAGAGTTGTAAAGGAAAAATTTCAAGTAACATATAAAGGCAGACCCATAAAAATAACACCTGACTTCTCAATGGAGACTCTGAAAGGCAAAAGGTCCTGGACAGATGTTATGCAGACACTAACAGACCATGGGTGCCAGCCGAGACTATTTTTTTTTTTTTTTTTTTTTTTGGTTTTTTCGAGACAGGGTTTCTCTGTGTAGCTTTGCACCTTTCCTAGAACTCACTTGGTAGCCCAGGCTGGCCTCGAACTCACAGAAATCTGCCTGGCTCTGCCTCCCGAGTGCTGGGATTAAAGGCATGCGCCACCACCGCCCGGCAAGCCGAGACTATTATACAAACAAAGCTCTCAGTCATCATAGAAGGGGTAAGCAAAATATTCCATGATAAAACTATATTTAAACAATACCTATCCACAAATCCAGCCCTACAGAAAGCACTAGGAGGAAAAATCCAACCAAAGGAAATTAGATGCACCCATGAAAACACAGGCAATAGATAACCCCACAGCAACAAATACCAAAGAAGGGAACCACACAACACTACCACCAAAAAATAACAGGAATTAACAGTTACTGGTCATTAATATCTCTATTATCAATGGACTTAATTTGCCTATAAAAAGAGACAGGCCAACAGAATGGATATGAAAACAGGATCCATCCTTCTGCTGCATACAAGAACCATACCTCAACTTCAAAGACAGACACTACCTCAGAGAAAAGGGCTGGGAAGTATTTCCAGTCAAATTGACTTAAGAAGCAAGCTGGTGTAGCTATCCTAATATCTAACAAAATAGACTTCAAACTAAAATTAATCAAAAAAGATCGAGAAGGACATTATATATTCATCACAGAAAAAAAATCCATCAAGATGAAGTCTCAATACTGAACATTTATGCCCCAAATACAAGGCTATCTACATTTGTAGGAGAAACATTACTAAAGCTTAAATCACACATCAAAACCCACACACTAATAGTGGGAGACTTCAACTTCCCACTCTCACCAATGGACAGGTCTGTCAGATAGAAGGAAACTAACAGATGTTATGACTCAAATGGACTTAATAGACATCTATAGAACATGTTGCCCAAACACAAGAGAATATACCTTCTTCTCAGCACCCCATGGAAACCTACTCTAAAACTGACCACATACTCAGTCACAAAGGAAATCTTAACAGATACAAAAAAAAATCAGAATAACCACCTATATTTTATCGGACCACCATGCCTTAAAGTTAGAAGTCAACGATAACACAAACTACAGAAAGCCTACAAACTCATGAAAACTGAATAATGCTCAACTGAATCACCACTGTGTCAAGGAAGAAATAAGAAAGAAACTAAAGACTTCTTAGAATTTAATGAAAATGAATGTACAATAAATCCAAACATATGGGACACTATGAAAACAGTGCTAAAAGGAAAGTTCATAGCTCTAAATGCCCACATAAAGAAGTTGGAGAAATCTCACACTAGTGACTTAACAGCACACCTGAAAGCTCTAGAAGAAAAAGAAGCACACTCACCCAGGAGGAGTAGACACCAGGACATAATCAAATCAAGGGCTGAAATCAATAAAATAGAAACAAAGAGAACAATACAAGAACAGTACAATGAAACAAAGAGTTTGTTCTTTGAGAAAATCAACAAGATAGACAAACCCTTATCCAAACTAACCAAAAGGCAGAGAGAGAGAGAGAGAGAATCCAAATTAGCAAAATCAGAAAATCAGAAATGAAAATGGAGACAGAACAATAGACAATGAGGAAATCCAGAGAATCATCAGGTCATATTTCACAAACCTGTACTTCACCAAATTGGAAAATCTAAAAGAAACGGACAATTTTCTGGATAGGTACTACATATCAAAATTGAATCAAGACCAGATAAACAGTTTAAATAGACCTATAACTCCTATGGAAATAGAAACAGTCATTAAAAGCCTCCCAACCAAAAAAAAAAAAAAAAAGCCCAGGGCCAGATGGTTTCGGCACATAATTCTACCAGAATGTAAAAGAAGTAACACCAAAATTCCTCAAATTGTTCCACACAATAGAAACAGAAGGAACATTACCAAACTCTTTTTATGAGGCTATAGTTACCCTGATACCAAAACCACACAAAGATGCAACAAAGTAAGAGAATTACAGACCAATCTCCCTCAAGAACATTGATGCAAAAATACTCAATAAAGTACTGGCAAACCAAATCCAAGAACACATTTTAAAAAAAAATCATCCAGTTCAATCAAATAGGCTTCATCCCAGAGATGCAGGAATGTTTCAACATACAAAAATCTGTCAATGTAATCTACCACATAAACAAACTGAAAAAAAATGATCATGTCATTAGATGCTGAAAAAGCCTTAGACAAAATCCAACACCCTTTCATGATAAAGTTCTTGGAGAGATCAGGGATATAAGGATATATATATATATATATATATATATATATATATATATATATATATATATATATATATATATGGAACATACCTAAACATAATAAAGGCAATTTACAGCAATCCAACATCCAACATCAAATTAAATGAAGAGAAACCCAAAGTGATTTCATTAAAATCAGGAACAAGACAAGGCTGTTCACTCTTTCAATATCTATTCAATATAGTACTTGAAGTTCTAGCTAGAGCAATAAGACAACAAAAGGAGATCAAGGGAATACAAATTGGAAACGAAGAAGTCACACTTTTGCTATTTGCAGATGATATGATAGTATACATAAATGACCCCAAAAATTCTAGCAGGGAACTCCTACAGCAGATAAACACCTTCAGTAATGTGGCAGGATACAAGATTAACTTAAAAAAATTAGTAGCCCCCTATGTACAAAATATAAATGGGTCGAGAAAGAAATCAGATAAACCTCACCCTTTATAATAGCCACAAATACTATAAAATACCTTGGGGGTAACTCTAACCAAACAAGTGAAAGACCTGTATGACAAGAACTTTAAGTCTTTGAAGAAAGAAATTGAAGACAATATCAGAAAATGGAAAGATCTTCCATTCTCATGGAATGGAAGATGTAGGATCAACATAGTAAAAATGACAATCCTCCCAAAAGCAATCTATAGATCAAAATCCCAACATAATTCTCCACAGATCTCAAAAGAACAATACTCAACTTCATATGGAAAAGCAAAAAAAAATCTAGGATAACTAAAACAATCCTGTACAATAAAGGAACTGCTAAGGGCATCACCATCCCTGATTTCAAGCTCTACTTTATATAGAACTATAGCAATAAAAATAGCTTGTTATTGACATAAAAACAAACAGGTGGTTTGGTGGAATTGAACTGAGGATCCTGACACTAATCCACACATCTATGAACACTTGATTTTTTGACAAGCCAAAACTACAATGGAAAAAAACTTCAACAAAACGTGCTGGCATAACTGGATGTCGACATGTAGAAGATTGCAAATAGATCCATGTCTATCATCATGAACAAAACTCATGTCCAAGTGGATCAAAGACCTCAACATAAACCCAATTACACTGAACCTGATAGAAGAGAAAGTGGGAAATAGCCTTGAACACATTGGCACAGGGGACCACTTCCTAAATATAACACCAGACACTGAGATCAATAATCAATAAATGGGACCTCCTGAAACTGATAAGTTTCTTTAAGGCAAAGTGTAGCTAGAGTTCTTCTCTCCAGGTCCTGCCAAGCCCTGGCAGTCCTGTAGCCCATTTTTAAAATAAACATACAGATGCTTATATTATTTAAACTGTTCAGCCATTAGCTCAGGCCTACCATTGTCTAGCTCTTACTCTTATACTCAGCCCATTTCTGTAAATCTATATGTCACCACATGTTCTATGGTTTTACCTGCTGCCTTTACATGATGCTCCCTGGACAGCAGGCTGGCGTCTCCTCCTCTCTGCCTTCCTCTTCTCTCAATTCTCCTCTCTACTAGTCCCGCCTATACTTCCTGCCTGGCTACTGGCCAATCAGTGTTTTATTTATCAGTCAATCATCCACAGCACTTCCCCTTTTTCTTTTTTATTTTTTAAAGGAAGGTTTTAGCTGGGCGGTGGTGGCGCACGCCTTTAATCCCAGCATTCGGGAGGCAGAGGTAGGCGGATCTCCGTGAGTTCGAGGCCAGCCTGGTCTCCAAAGCGAGTTCCACGAAAGGCACAAAGCTACACAGAGAAACCCTGTCTCGAAAAACCAAAAAAAAAAAAAAGAAAAAGAAAAAAAAAAAAGGAAGGTTTTAACTTTAACATAGTAAAATTATATATCACAAAACAATCATTAAGCAAGAATTACAGTTACAATATTAAAGAAGATATCCTATCTATCTTATATTTGCGAGTCTAAGGTTTTATATCTAACTTATCTTTTATCAAACTATCTAGTCTTCAACTACATCAAAGACCCCAGAAGGATATACTATTACCTGAGAAATGGGAGAAGGATGCAAGTAACTTTTGGGAGTCTTGCAAGAGTAGACAGAGACAGCTGTCAGCCTGGACAGTCACCTAATGTTTCTTTGTAAAGTCGGGGCATCTGCCTTTAGCCCACAGACCTAGAGTCTCTCAGTCATTTCTCTCTGTGTCCTGTAGAATGTCTGACAGTTTCTCCTCTGCGAAGCAGGAACCTGAAGGACCATTTTACCAAGCAAAGTTCAGTGGTCACTTTCCTATGGGTCCTGTATATCCAGTTGATCAAGCAGTCCAGACAACAACAGTTTCTTGCCCTAATGGCTATTTTTGCCAAGGTGAAGATAAACTCCATATGGCGTGTCTTTGATGCCCATCCTCCTCTCTGAAGTAAATCAATGCTGCCAGGAGCAGACATGTCTCATTGTCCAGAAAGTCTAAATTTTTAAAACATTTTAAATGCCATATTCTGTAGGTCTTTGAAGTGTTTGAAGATTACCTACTTAATTGAATTGTATCTATTTATACCTAGAAAACAACATGACTATAAGTTTGACTATCATAGAAGATTAATTATTAATCTGTGTTTCTTAATTATTATTACAATTTAAATGAGTTACATAAACAAAATACCTCAAATGAGAATAGAAATATATATACAGTATAACAAAATTAAGTTTAAACTTGTATCAATAAACTAAAATTCATAGCAATGTAAAACATTTTAAACAAGTTGCTCTTTAAAAGTAGATTCAATAATCTACCCTTTCATCCTATCATATCTATATCATATCCACTTTTCTTCTTTAGAAAGAGATCGCATTTATAATCAACCTGATTTAAATAAAAATATTGTTGTTTTTTTCTGTCCCACACCAGAGGGTTCTTCTGATGTGGGACAAAATAATTTCTTAACCTTTTTTTTTTTAGCAATATGTTTGGGTTTAGAGAAGGAGTGAGCCAATTCCATCTCTAAACTCCAAAGCCAGCTTGGGATATTTGGGAATTTGGGCGTAGCTTCTCTTACTACTTCCTGCTGGAAGGGGGCGCTGTATCTTATGGGGACACAAAGAAAATTTTAGGATTATGGAGTAGTCCAAGAGGGTGTATCATCTGAGCCAGTTGCCTTGAAACCATTCTGGATGTTGGATGATCTGGGCCATGGTGTCATTGGAAACCTTTCAGGGGGTCTTGGCTGGTCAAACCTGATGTATCTTAATCTGGAACAAGTCCATAGCCTCTTGTTTTCTGTGGAAACAAAAGCAGAGCCTCTTTTCCAAAGCAACATATCCTTATATCCAAATTTTGAAGTCAAGGTACCTTTAAAATATACATATTTGTTTAGCTCAACAGCTTTTACAATCAAATGTTTTTCTGCAGTTAAAAATCCCAAAGAGAATACAATCCAGATTCTCTGTGTAATATCCATCTTTACACGGTTTATTTTTAATACTACCTTTACTGTCTCTTTAAAGACTTTATTTTAAAAAACTATATATTTCTTTATATAACTGTATATATTTCTTTTTTTCTCTTCTAAGCCTACGTACATTTTTACACACATTGTAAAGCATTTAAATTCTTGCTTCATCTGAATCTGTCTTATTGTGAATCTATTGTTTTAAACTGAAGCATTACTAGGGCTAAAATAGCATCTTTGGCTGGTGGCTCTGCCCACCTCAGCTTCCCAGCATGGCAGTGGTACATTTACCACCAGCTTTGAGAGCCACCAACTCTTACAAACAGTGGTTCTATGCTTCTATCAAAGGAACATGTAGCCTAGAAACCTCTTTTTGTGTGTGTGTGTGTGTGTGTGTACTTGCAAAGACTAAATCTACCACACAGTGTAATGTGTCACTTCTAGATGCCTCATTCCTGCCATACTGCCAGTCAAATGTGCACACCAGGAACCTGCCAACTAGTAGCTCAGGCTGCAGCTAACATGAAAGAAACAATCATCCACAGCAGCAAAGGACACAGTCAATAAGACGAAAGGACAGCCTACAGAATGGGAAAAGGTTTTCACCAACCCCACATCTGACAGAGGGCTGATCTCTAAAATATATAAAGAACTCAAGAAACTAGATATCAAAATACCAAATAATCCAATTTAAAAAATGGGGTAGAGATCTAAACAGAGAAATCTCAACAGAATTCCAAATAGCCAAAAGACATTTAAGGAATTGCTCAACATCCTTAGTCATCAAGGAAATGCAAATCAAAACAACTCTGAGATTCCATATTATACCTATCAGAATAGCTAAGATCAAAACACTCCAGCTTATGTTGGAAAGGATGTGGAACAAGGGAAACACTCCTCCACTGCTGGTGGGAGTGCAAACTTGTACAGCCACTTTGGATATCAGTATGGCGACTTCTCAGAAAATTAGGAATTAATCTACCTCAAGACCCAATGATACCACTCTTGGGCTTAAACCTAAGAAATGCTCAGTCATACCACAAGGACACTTGCTTAACTATATTCATAGCAGTATTATTCATAATAGCCAGAACCTGGAAACAACCTAGATGCCCCTCAACTGAAGAATGGATAAAGAAAATGTGGTACACTTACATAATGGAGTATTACTCTGCTGTAAAAAACAGTGACATCATTAAATTGGGGGGGTAGAAGGGAGGGAATGAGGGAAGAGAACATGAGGGAACAGGATGTTGAGCTGGTGGAGGGATGGAGTGGGAGAGCAATGAAAGAGATATCTTGATAGAGGGAGCCATTATGAAGTTAGGGAGAAACCTGGTGCTAGGGAAATTCCCAGGAATCCACAAGGATGACCCCACCTTAGACTACTAGCAATAGTGGAGAGAGTACCTGAACTGGCCTTTCCCTGTAATCAGATAGGTGACTACCCTGTCATCATAGAGCCTCTTCATGCAGTAACTGATAGAAAGCAGATGCAGAGATCCACAGACAAGCACCAGCCCAAGCTCTGGGAGTCCAGTCGAAGAGAGGGAGGAGAAATGATTATATGAGCGGGGGGGGGGGGGGGGGGGGGGGGTGTCAAGATCATGATGGGAAATCTACAGAGACAATTAAACCAAGCTTGTGGGAACTCACAAACTCTAGACTGATAGCTGTAAGAGCCTGCATGGGACGGAACTACATCCTCTGCATGTGGGAAACAGTTGTGTCCTTTGAGTGGGCCCCCTGGCAGTGGGATCAGGATCAATCCTTGGTGCATAAGTTGGCTTTTTGGAGCCCATTACCTATGGTGGGATGCCTTGCTCAGCCTTGACGTAGGGGGAGGGGCTTGGTCCTGCCTCAACTGAATGTACTAAGCTTTGCTGACTCCCCATGGGAAGCTTTACCCTTTCAGAGGAGGAGATTGTGCTGGGGTTCGGGGAAGCCTGAGGGGAAGGCAGTGGGGAGCAGGGGGAGGGATGGGAGGGGGAACTGTGGTTGGTATGTAAAATGAATAAAAAACTCAAAAATATATATCATTACATGTGAATATATATGTATTTTGAATGGAGTTATACCACATGGAGTCACAATGCTCTCCCAAGAGAGTTATAGACTAACAAAAATGCCAGTGCCAGGCATGGAAATGTTTCTTCAAGTTGTTAGGCAACTATGTGTGTGTGTGTATATATATGCAACAATAATAATTAAAGAAATGGCCATGAATTTGACAATGAGTAGTGGACATAGGAAGAAATGAAGAGGGAAAGAGGGGTGGAAATGATGCAAATGCAATTACTCTTGTAAGAAATTCTCAACAACCAAAAGGTAAAGAGAGAAAGTGAAAATAAGTAAGAGTATGCAGCTAAATTTGTTTTTGTTTGCTTTAAGTTTTACTTGGAAGTACAAAAAACATGCGAAACCCTACAAGGAGATATGAGGTCAGAGTTTGATTAGTGAATCACTGAAGGGAAAGAAAGTGGAGACAGAAAAAGAAAGGGTTAACTGAAAAAAGGACGTGTAAAGAAGATCCTGTCAGGGTACATGATGAGAGCTGCGAGTAACCTGTCTACTGGGAAGTACATATGGGAGGCGCATATATTTGTACTTATGCAGTAACTTATTTTGTAGTTCTAGTCAGCAGTAGAAGGATTTGGCTAAAAGGGAAGGGGAAACTATTCAGGGACATGAATATTCGGAAGTGTTCCAAAATAATGAGCCATATTGACTCAGGTTCTTTCCTGCGGTCCAGCCCAGACTAAGAACCTGGATACAGCTTGCTTCCTTTGAAGTCCCTCCTTATGTTTATTTTTAGTCATTGCTAACTTAAGGCACTTTTACTTTAAAAAAAATTATAAACCTATTTGTGGTATCTGCTTGCTGTCATCATAAACCAGAACTCCACATTGCTATCAATTAATTCAAGATGGATCTAGAGGAAGGACTCCTATGAGAAATGATCTTCAAGAACCACACAGTTGTGAGGAAATAGGGGACAGATGATCACCATCAGCCAATTTCCTCCTTGCCTCAATGCCTTGCCTCCTTCATATAATTTAAAAGCTTCAAAGAAGGCAGTTCATTTGAGACCTTAGGCCCTGCGCATCCTATGCACAGTGAACCCGTCACAAAGGGACCCTGCAGCAGTTACTCCTTTTCCTCTTATCTGCCTCCTTCCCATCCTCCTCCTGCACTAGAGCGTCAGCATGTATAATGTGTGGAAAATTACTGCTTTTATTCAGACCAGTCTCTCAAATGAGTTCCTTGGAACAAAAAAGGATGGCGCATGCTTGCCTTCTGGAAGCTCAAGGCGTTGCCTGGCTCTGTGAACAAGACGATCTGATCCTGTAGATAGACGTGCCTGAGAGTTGCTTTCAGTAATTTGGGTGCCTGTGATGTACGAACAGACAGGAAAATGGAAACAAAATCAACAATTCTATTCTATTGCACACGTTGCTATCCCATCAAAGCAAATGTTAAATATTTCCTAAGGTTATGTGAGCAAACATTTCAATTTATAAGGAAAGATTTTTCCCACAGGGATCTGCTGACCTTTCCAAGTGGGGGGTGGGGTGCATGCACAATGCACTCAGACGCCAAGCATTCTGACATTTGCGGTGGAAGGGTGGAAGGAAGTCTGTGATTTGCATTTGTCCCAGGCTCCACCCATGCGGTTTGTCTGTGTTTTCTCTCTTGAGGGTTTTTCTTTTTACAAGGTTTGGAGTTGTTTCCTTACTTCCATTTTGGGTCAGGGAGTACTTATAAAATTTATCTAGTCCTAATCTTGCCAGGTGAAATAAGTGGTAATTTAGGAAAACAAATTTATAGCAAACTACTCTCGAGACAATGTCCACAAATTTCTCGCTGTCTGAAAATACAAGTAATTAGTAAGTCCAAATAAAATGAAGTAGGCTTATACCAGTTACTTTTAAACTAGCCAGGAGTGGTACACACCTTTAATCCCAGCACTTAGAGGAAGAGGCAGGTGAATCTCTGAATTCCAGGCCAGCCTGGTCTACAGAGTGAGTTCCAGGCCAGCCAGGGCTACAGAGAGAAACCCCGTCTCAAAAATCCAATAGTGATAATAATAATAATAATAATAATAATAATAAACCACTAGAAATGTACTATGGAATGACCACCAATTTTGCCTGTCATGAGTGTTACATGATTCTATCAAAAATTCCAAGTCATTTTTAAATCCAAGTGTTACTCAGAATTTTTAAGACTGAAGTATTTCCATTGAATTCAACTTTGTCAAAGGTATATTCATTAAAAAACATTTTGAACAAGAAAAGCCCAATATATAAAACATATCCACAAGCATGGTGTTTTGGGGATGACAGTAAGCCTGGGACTTTGCCATCAGCCTTCACCCGTCTCCTACCAAAATGAGGGCACAGCATCTGGAACAGTTTGAGAACCACTTTACTATGTACCATAGTCTTTGAAAATTGTCAGCTTATGTAAGACTTCATATGGAAACTCAGTTAACTGGAATAGTATTCTGGTTAGTACTATTTTTAGAAATGTGTTTCCCAGTGTCATGTTGGTTTAACTGTGAAGAGGACGCATTACCTCCTACTCAGAGAAGGGAGGCCATGTAAGCATCTGGGGCCACAGTGACACAAACTGATGGAGAAGTCAGCATCCCCTCTCAACCTGTAAATGTCAGAGTAGGCCTCATAGCTTCTTTAGAATGTCCATTCTTCCTTTGAATCAAAGTAGCTCAGTGTTTGAAATGATTTACCAGCTTCTTTTCTTACACTAAATAATAGGTCCTTGCATTCTTAAACTGATCTTTAACTTTTTTTACACCATCATAATCATTTCAGGAATATTTGTTGTACAGAGAAAATAAAAACAGTTTTAACAATTTTCCTAATTCCCTGCAGAAAGCAGTGTGTGTGTTGGGGTGGGGGCACTTTCAAAATATCATCCATGTACTACTCAGATCCATAAGGGCTCCCTCTGATCAGGACAGATTAGAAAATCATCAGATGCAGGTGCACACAGTGCTTTATAAAATAAAGCACTTGTATTTCTATGTGTTTTAAACTGAAATGTGGCAGGTTAAGTATGTCTATAACTGTGTGCATACCATACTTCATTTAGCACTACAATAAAATGCAGATTCAAAAATAAAAATTATATTTACTTTGGTACTTTGAGACAGGGCCTCACACTGCAGCTCAAGCTGGCCCTGAATTTGTGATCCTCTTGTCTTAACTCCTAAATGTTGAGATTATAAGTATTCACCACCACTATCAGCTTCAAAAATGTTTTTGAAAAATGTATTTTGGAGCTGGGTGGTGGTGGTGCACACCTTTAATGCCAGCACTTGCGAGGCAGAGTTAAGTGGATCTCTGTGAGTTTGAGATCAGCCTGGTCTACAAAGTAAGTTCCAGGACAGCCAGAGTGGTTACACAGAGAAACCCTGTCTTGAAAAAAAACTGTGTTTTGTTTCTCCAGGCATAGTGACACATGCCTTTAATCCCAGCACTTGGGAGGCAGAGACAGGTGGATTTGAGATCTCTATGAGTTCGAGACCACCTGGTTTACAAAATGTGCTCCAGGAGACCACAGAGATCCTATCTCAAAAAAATAAAAACAGAAAGAAAAAAAGAAAGTCTCACTTTATCTAGCAATTGTTGCTTTTCTGCTATAAAATAAGCACAGTTTTATTCAACAAAAATCAACAAGTTTATAAACAGCAACAGTGTACGAGTTAAGAATTCAAACTATGGTTTGAATATTTTAATAAATTAAACTATGGGGTGATAATTAGTCATTTATAAGGAAACAAAACTGGCAGAAGAGTAGAGTAAGAAAACCTAATGTTGACTAACCGTGTCTTTTGAATTTTCTTTGTGAGAAGTTGAATGTTTTGTTATTCTGTGTCTCAACCAGATCCTACAGATGGTCACAGGTTATAGCATGGAAGGTCTCTAACAAGGCATAATACTGGTCTGCATATGCATGACACCTGCAGCCTTGACCTTATTAGAATTATGACCCAATCAAATGAGCTTTATGACCTAACTTTACACATGTGAAATTATTGTTTTGTCCATATTTGACCCTTGTGAACACCTAAAGACACAGCATTGCCACTCAGCTACAGTCATCGATTACAGAAAATAAAACTAAGGAAATTTTTTCCCATTTATTAAATGTCTCATCTCATGCCCCCAGCCCCAAACCAATACAAGGTCTCACTATGTAGACCTCAGTGGTCTGAAACTCACTATGTAGACAAAGCTATCTTTGAACTCAGGAATCCACCTGCCCTTGACTGCTGAGTGCTGGGATTACAGCCATGTGGTACCATGCCCATTTTAAATAAGTTTTTAGAAAACACAAACATGTTATTTACTATCAGTTATTAATTCCATCTTCATTGAGTTAGAACTGGGAAGAACATCTAAAACCTAATATTTTTGGCAGTTCATAGCACATCCGGTTTGAATTTCATGGAAGTCATAATCCACTGGGAATTCTGATTAATCACTGTATAACCTACTCTGAAGCTTGACATTTTATACCATGTTGCTCAAACTTCCTAAGCTGTATTGTGAAATGATTGACTTACGGGAGTGCCAGGTAGCTTGGATACAGTTTTTCAGACTTAGTGCTAAGCATGTAATATTTAGGTTTCCATTGCTATGACAAAATATTGAGACAAACAACTTAAATGGAGGAACATTTTACTTCGGCTTACGGTTTCAGAGGTCATAGTCCACATGGCGGTGTCCTGGTCCCATTGGTTTTGGGACTGTGCTAAGGCAGAATATCCTGGAAGGATACAGTGGAGGAAAGGTTCTCACCTGTAAAAAATGAGAAGTGACACAGAAGAGGAGTGGACCATGTTCCAGCATCCCTTTCAATGGTACACCTGTATGACTACAGGATAGCAACCAAGCCTTCGAGTAACAGCCAGCAGGGCACATTAGCTTAAGATGTGATGTACGCCATCACACCCTAATTGCTGACATACTAAATCTGGACTTCAATGCAAAGACTATTGCTATGTGTAACTAGCCAGCCTCTCCTACCTTCTGCAAGGGCCAATAACAGCACTGAAGAGACAATTAGGAAATATCAGTAGGACCTCACAAAGAAAAGTGGACAGGGCCTGGCAACTCCCATTTATTTCTTCATGATTTACAACAAGCCTAGTTATGTAGTCCAGACAGGCCATTAATTTGAGGCAATTCTGTCTCAGCCTCTTAAGTCTTGAAAATTGTGGGCCTGCCCTGCTCCCCCTGCCTAGCTAAAATCTCCAATTTAGAGTCAACACTTAATAATCTCATTTAACTACTAAAACCACCACCTCCATTTACTAAACATGCCCAATGGCTATAACCAAGGGACACTGAAGATTAAAAGGTAGGAAGAAAGTACAACAAAAAAAGCTGTGCATGTAAATTTGGTGGGCCATGACTGTAATCTCAGCACTAGGCAGGTAATGCAGGAGGATGGCAAGCTAGAATTACAGTTAGCCTGGCCACAGAGTAAGTTCCAGACCAGTCCAGAGGAGGGGGCAGGGGAGAAGAAAAGGGAATCTTTAGTTATAGTTGCTCCTATGATCTTGAAACAAAACTGAATATTCTAAGCAAAAATAAAGATCACACATACATGTGTACATGCATGCACACAGTTCTTTTTGACCATACAGCAAGTCAAAAACAAAGAACTAGGTCAAAGGTAACATCAAGTTGAAGTTACTGGTGAATCAAACGTCCTCTTCACAAACCTACCATCTTCTCCAGCCCTCTACCTTCCTTCTGAAAAGGCATAATCTCATCTCCTTTCCTAAGACAGCCCATGCCTCACTCCCCACTTGGCTTCCATTAGAATAATCATTCAACTTGCAATGGTTACATTACCTTCCACACCTAATAAAGGGTTTCCTTTGAACAAAGGTATAGAGTGTGAAAGTGACAGCAATTAGTAGATTACAGCAAACCTGAACTAGATAAGCTAAATTAAGGTCAATCTATCAGCTGTATCTGGCTCATCCCATCCTTTTAGTACATGAAACACCATAATTGTCTTAGGGTTTTTGAACACTGGTTATAGTTAGGTTTATACTTGGTAATAGTCTGGTTCAAATGCAGGTCCTATCACTGCCATTTTCTTATTAACTACCAATCTTCATCCAGAAATAGTCACTGTTGTGGCCAGAAGTGAATACACACCAAAACTGAGGAATCTAGATGAAAATGCTTTCACATCATCAGTTCAAAATATCGAGTCAAATATCACCAAGAGCCAAGAAAGGGCATTCTAGCTAAAGCTTATTAAGAAAAGGTTGGGAATTCAACATTTCTATTAAACACATGAAATAAGCTTTACACCTTTAGAATATGAGCTGAACTTCACAAACTATTTAGACCTGGTATAGTTCTTCCGTTCTACAAAGCATCTAAAACCCATTATACTCTGCCAGGCCATGGTGGCATATGCCTTTAATCCCAGCACTTGGGAGGCAAGGGCAGGTGATCTCTGAGTTTGAGCCAGCCTGATCAATAGTGCGAGTTCAAGGACAGCCAAGGCTACACAGAGAAACTGTCTTGAAAAAAAAAAAAAAACAAAAACAAAAGCACATTATGCTTTATCAAAATCAAAAGAACTAAAAGAAAAAACAAATTTGGAAGCTGAAGGACATAGTTTGCTACCATGAAATTTATCATATGTATTTGACTCCATGAATTTTGTGGGGATCATATATACCCAATTTAACACAGAAATTTAGGTAAAAATATTATTCAAAATTGTTAAGGAAAAATCTATTTCTTGCTAGTTTATCGTCTATGCTGTCATTTCTAATGGGTTTTAATTTCTCAAAAGTTCAAGAGTCAAACATAAAAATTAGCTCACATATTCTAAAAGCATGACTAAAGCAGACCTCAGTACTTTACTGCTACTGGGGGAAGGCAGTAAGATGAACTACACTAAAGGAAATTATCCTTTATGAATGCTACATCCATAGACATCATATATATCCTCATAATGACTAAAATAAATACATGGGAGAGAAGAGATTATTAAAATTCTAAGTTTAATTCTACCCAATTGTGAGTATATTGGAGAAAGAATAAACATGGTAACTGGCAATGTGGTCAGGTGCTCAAAAACTCTTCTTACCAGAGTTAAAGTCAACTGACTATAATACTTAGTCTGAAATCTCAGGCTAAGAAAATTTTAAGTCTCAATGCACAGTTATTGATTTTTCTATGAAGTACTGCCTTAATTCAAATATATTAATAATATTTGGCCTGCACACTGTCTATGACATTGTAAAGCCCCACAAAATGTTAATCCATGTAATAACCATGAAGAAAACAAAACATCTTTAAAAATTCCAAAGCCACAGAAAATCAGGCCAGTTATATTTCAATTGTGGAGAAAATTTAATGGTATTCATTTTAAACTGTGAGATATGATTTTCCCCCATAAAACACAATATGCAATTATATTTCTTTAGACAAGTCAATCAATATCACAAACAAAAAAATTATAACTTGGTTTGTATTGAATCAGTAATGTTATCTAGCTGAATGTATAGGTACCCTGCATTATGTAAGATTGAAAAAAAAAAAGATAAATCTTTCAGAATCACTTAAAAAAAAACAAATGAAATTGAAGGCTTTCTGTATTTGAAAATTAATGGCTTTTAAGAAGGATAAAGAACTATGGTCCTTAAAGACACTGTTAACATCTTGACATCTGTAATGAAAGGGAAAAGCTACTAATCCTAGTTCTTAAGTCACACAAACTTGTCATTGCAGCTGATTTTCAACATTTATACATGCAATATAAATTACAGCTCTGTATAACATTATAATACCATCCAAAAGAAAATAAGGATATACAAAATATTTGATAAATAAAATTATTGCATTTAATGTTATTTTCTTGAAAATCCAAATCATCATATTCCTTAATGTTGTACCAAACAATGCCAGTTCAAATTATAGAAAATGTATGTCAACACTACCTGAAAACAAAATTAAAGAGGGTATGAAGCCCTACTTATATTTTGTTTAATTTACGTCAAGTGATCATGGAAACAAAGACTATTAAAATTATTTTATAATTATGCACAATGAATGAAAGCATAATAGATAGCAGAGTACTTTTCTACCGTAAAATTATTTACACCCAATTTATTCAGCTAGAAACACTAGCTTGAGAGGTACTGGTCTGGTATATTCCACTTGAAATAACTTCTCTATAGCAAACAACTGTCTTATATTTGGAACATGTTGAAGAAAATAATTGTCTCATTATTTTTGAGTTTTGAGTCTTGATTACTAACAGTTCAAGGTATTGTGGGAGAATCCTGGTGTCCTGGATGGCTCAAATACATTAAGATCAAGCAGTGTTTGTATTCTGAAATTATCTCCAGTCCATACAAATGCTTGTCCTGTAGGCTTCAGGCCCAGGCTTCTCCTACTGGCACTGGGATGTGACAGGCGAGCGTGTGTTAGGAAAGTTTCACACCGATTTTGTTTTGCTCCTTCTTCATCAGACGCTGCGCCTCTTTCTCCATTTTCTTCCTTTGTTGTTCTGCTGCTCTCTTTTCTCTGTCTGCAATTTTCTGCTGCCTGAAGAGAAACACATTCATATCTTTACTTTTATAAAACACTGCACAGGTAAAATAGCAAATAAATTACAGAAGGGTGCCTTCTTCTAATCAAGAAATAAATGTTTAATGTCTAATTTTCTCATTTCTCTGAAATTTTCAAGGATTTTTCAATAGGAGGATTTCTGCTTATCCTTAGAAGATGACTTCACAAACAGAAACGGTATCTTGATGAACAAACAGGCAAATGAGTGAGAGAGCTGAGACTTACACAGCCATAGTATTAATATGTAGGAACCCACACCATCTTACTTTGCTTCTTCACCTTATTCCACAAAACTCTACTTCTATTCAAGCACAGCCTTTGTGTGTGTCAGGGGAAACTATCCAAAAAAGTTTGACATTGGAATTAATTCTTTTCTTGTTCTAATAGAAACTGCAAAAAGGAAGTGGAATTTCACATGTACCTTCTACTCAGAACTACGAAAGTTAAAGATTAACATTTGAGCAGCTCCATAAGGCATACTGTAGTAGGTATTTACCAATGTACACTATGACTCTCTGTCTGGCTCTAAGCCCAGTACAGCTCCACTGACTAGAAATGACAAAAGCACTCTATCTTTACCAGTGGGCTTGTATAGGAAGGGAGGCTGGGCCTGGAATGATGGCACAAGAAAGAGGGAAAGGAACCTAAGCTGGGTATCAAAAAGTAATTCAAGCATGTAAGGCTGAAGAAGGAAAGCATAGGTCACCACTGAGCATGGAACAGGGAAAATCCAGGTCTATGTAGAACAATCCAGCCTGGGGCATCTAAGTTAGCATATGTTCAACTTAAAGTTTATCAGAGTGATATGTTAATGCATATCAAATGCATGCATGCATGTAAGGCTGATTTTCAGTAACAATTACAAATGCAAGGAGGCAGAGTTACAGATGCTCAAAATTCCACAAAGGAGAAACATTTCTTTGTGGCAACACTCCAACTTTCACCATTAATTAACAAGTTTAAACAATGAAAGAAAACCTACTTCACACTAGCTCTGCTTAAGCCTAAGAAAACCTGAAAATATGTACTAAAAAAGCAGCCCAAAACATTAGCATTAAAAAGTAGAAAGGAAAATAATTATAAAGGTTATAAGAAGATAAACTCGGACATGGTTCCTCTCTAAAATGAAAGCATCAGTAATGAACCTTCCAGGCACAAGAAACAATTGAGATTACTGAAGATGAATGAATATATATATAGCCCACCCAGAGTCAAGCCTGGAACTGCTTCAGTACTAGAAGCATACTCAAATAATTGATCACAGAGCTAGACTATTTCAAGTTGGCAATGGAAAAACTTCTGAGCTTAAAGAATCTGGACCACAGATACACTCTCGCAACGCTTAGTGTCTTTCTAGAGGCAGCAATGCCACAAGCCTCCATGTCGTGTTGACTATACTCATGCAGCACATGGCATGAAACTTGTCTATTATTAACTAATAATCTCATTCAATTAAACTGTCATCATTTTTGTTTTATTTAAGGAATAAGAGATAGGATGGAAAAGGGAAGGTTTTAGAGTAACATTAAGATGCTCTCATAGCTGGGCGGTGGTGGCGCACGCTGTTAATCCCAGCACTTGGGAGGCAGAGCCAGGCGGATCTCTGTGAGTTCGAGGCCAGCCTGGGCTACCAAGTGAGTTCCAGGAAAGGCGCAAAGCTACACAGAGAACTTGAAAAACCAAAAAAAAAAAAAAAAAAAAAAAAAAAAAAAAATGATTAGATTCAAATGAACAGCTCTTTCCTTGTGCTACATAAAACTAATAATTATTAAAACCCTTCAAATTTTCTAAGACATTTGATTTTTGTACCTATTATTAGTTTTTAAAGTTCAGAATAAAAATGTCTTTTTTGATGATCCTTGCAACATTATTACTTTCGTCCACAACTTAAAAAAATACCCTTTATTAAAAAGACTCAAAACAAAAGGAAGCTACGTGTTAAAAACTCTCACAACTTTAAAAATGTGATTCCCCTTCCTGTTTAAAGAAGACAAGTGGAAACAAGATTTAAAAGAAAAACAAAACAAAACCTCTATCTATTTAACTGCACCCCCTGCTGGTCATTTAAGGTTACTATAAATTGGCCATCAAAGACAAGACAAGACAAGAAAAAAAACATAAAAATGAGTACAAGTAAAAGATAATTTACTCTCTATCCTTAGGGCAAAAACAATCATAATTTTAAAATAAAAATTCTATCACTATATTTTGCTAATTTTTTATATTTTATTTTACATGTATGTGTGAACCTTAATGTATTTGCATTATGTGTGTACAACTAAGTGTCCACAGAGGCCAGAGGGGAGGCTAGATCCCCTAAAGCTGATATGGGTGCTGGGAACAGAACCCGGGTCTTCTGGAAGAGAAGCAAGTGCTCTTACCCTCGGAGCCATCTTCCAGTCCCTTGCTATATGATCTTAAACACATAGAGACTAGACAGATTTATATTTGAGGTTGCATCAGAGACAACAGTCACAGTTCTGCTTTTCGCTCTTCTTCCCTTGCTTTTTGACTCAACACAGAAGTTCAATAACTGAGTTTATTACTCAAAGAAACACAGAATGAACATCCGACAGAAATGAACTTTAAAACTACAGAATAATATTTACTTTTCTGTAGAATGGATTGTTAATCTGACTTCCCTGTTTTATGGTACTTTCATGGACACCAAAGTAAGACACATGTAGAGTTTAAGGGTGCTTTACTAGCTACTTTTATTCAACTGTGAAGTTCAGACACTATATTAAACTGAAACAATAAAGTCAAAAGTACAACTGCTAATCTAGAACAGCGTATCACGGTGGTCACATTTCACAGCAGGGCATCATAACTACCCTGTGGTATGTATAGGCAAACAACGTTTACCATTGGGATTATTATCCCTTGAGTCAGACAGTGTTTGAAATTCATAGTACACATAACAAGATATGAAATCTAAAATTCAGAGCATGTTCACTGAGAAACAAGTTCTATAAGGTTCAGTGTAGAAAAATGGAGACAGATATTTGTCAGAGTAGGCTTTCTTGATCTTAAATATAGGAAACAAATCTAAGTTTTCTATTCAAGGTGTACGATAAACATCATCCAAATACCTCAGAACTTCTTCTGCTTGCCAGGCTGCATCTTCTTCCTCTTCCCATGCATTGGTATTTTCTTGCCAGGTATCTAAGTCACCTAATTCTGACTATAATGAAAAACAAAGAAAAACTAAGACAGTAAAGAGCCATCATTTCTCTATACAGCAGTTCAAAACCAGAACAATAAAAAAGAGTGGTTTGAAGCCTAACTCAGAAAAACCTATTACTCTCCTATGGTTCCCTAACTCTGTACCAATCCCCAAATAGGGCATAGATGATCTAGCCTCTGGGTTGTCTACAACTGCAGGTTTCACAGTAATGCTGTGATGTGTGACTTTCCCAAGTGGTGAAAATGTTCTAGGCAACTGGTGTAACAGCGGCACACCTAATGGAGCCAACGGCTGTCTGGATTTGAGGCTGGCTCTACAACTGAGAATTCACGGCTGGTACTATAAACCTGGTCAAAGTCCATGGCAGCTGAGGACATAGGCACTAGTAGGGAACAGCTACCACTGCTGTTCTGCTAGACAGACATGCTGTGCTCACTAAATTACCTTCTAAAGATTTAGGGTTATGTCTATGAATTGGTGCTCCTGTCAGCATGGGTCAAAGAAGCTTCTTCTTCCAGTTGGCTGGGGTTTCTGTAGACTCATAAATGCTCAAAATGACCAGAATCAGCGACTGTTGACTGCTTATCTCTAAGAGGATAACTCTGTCAATACCTCCTGCCTCCATTACCAAAGCTCAGAAAACATCATAATAAGGGGCAGAAGGAACCAAAGAGACTGAGGAATGGTTAAAGTATCGTGAAATGCAGTCTTTTTGAAATGGCACAGCAAGAACTCACAGTAGCTATGATTAGCTGTGTAAGACCTGCATGTGAAGAGTCCCTCAACATTCCCTTGTGGGAGTGGGGAGGGGCTCATGTGGCCCCTTTTACACCTAATGACCTACAGTTACTGACAGCTGGGGGACGGGAGCGGGGCAAAGACATTTTCTTCAGTGGTGCAGGCACTGACAAGTAAGCAACCAATTAAAATTCATTCACAGAGAGAGAGAGAGAGAGAGAGAGAGAGAGACAGACAGACAGACAGACAGACAGACAGACTGACTGACTATGTGAGTATGTTGAAGACGACCACATTACTTCAAATTCTTTCTTCATTTTATATGTTTTACAGAATACTGTTTTCTATTTAATATTGGTTTTCACTTTCTTAGTTTGGATTAGACAAGAATAAATCCTTTTTTATTTTTATTTGTTTGTTTCTTTTTGGGAGCAAAAGGGAGAGAAAGGATACAGATGGATCCCAGAGTTACTGACAATGTTTAACTGGAGTAGTCTGTGCTGGGTGTTAAGTTTAAAACTAGCACAGTACCCTCCAGTTAATCATATGAAGTATAAGGTGTTGTCACAGTCATTTTCTGTTTCCATCCTCTACAGATAGAATAAACCAGGCAAAAACTTATGAAAATTGTACCTTATTATTCAACTGAATTTCTAAAAAGACTAAAAAAAACATGAGATATTATTAGGCCATGTTTCTTGTTGGTAATCTTTCCCTTTATAATATTTGTCCATTTCTCCACTGAAGTATTTGACATGACATTTAGAGATTTAAAATTGTGTGTGTAATATTATTATTATTATTATTATTATTATTATTAAATACAGTAATTTCTTGAGTAAAAATGGCCTTCGAAGGAAAAAAGAAAAAAACTAAAGACAAGACAGGTGAGGCAGCTCAGTAAAGTGCTCGCTGTGTGAGCAGGAGACCTTGAGCTTGGACCCACAGCATCCAGTAAGAAACTGGACATGGCAGTGTGGGCCTGAAATCCTAGTGGCTGGCAAGTGAGAGAGGAAGATCCCAGAGGCTCACTGGCCAGTCTCAACAACTGGTGAGTTCTAGTGACAGACCCTATCTCCAAAAATAAGGTGAAAAGTCACTCAGCATTGACCTCACCTCTACGTGCTCACACATATGTACACACACACACTCTCTCTCTCTCCTCTCTTTCTCTCAATACCTCAAAAACATCCAAATGAAGCCAACAACAGTGGAAATTTGTAAAAGGTGACAGAAAAAAGCAGATATACTTAGTTTAAAGTTTCCATAGCACAAATGATGAGCTTCAGGATAAGAACAGAATATTTGATTTGAAAAATAGTCTACACTGACAACCTACAGGCAGCAGTTAATGCTAACTGGTGGAAGAGACATTTTCTTCAGTGGTATAGACATAGGTAAGGTGTTCATGCTCCCATAAATTGCCATTTTAATAATCCCTCAGCCATGCTCTTCATAAACAATCCTAATAAAACCTACTGGGTCATTAAAGAAAAAGATATGAAAGTCAAAATATCTACAATGTTACAGTTTCATAGCATCATGTGTTATGAATATTGTGTGTGCAATCATTTAACACTATCTCTTCATTATAATCAATCTCCTCCTCTTCCCACACCCTGAAAAATCAATACTTACACACAAGGAAAGCCAAACAGCCCTATAGGAGGGCACATGATAAAAAACAAAAGATTTCATGTATACTTTGAAGGTGAACACACTAGTCCTCCCAAACCCAGGAAAGCCTACAGCTGTTTACAGACTCAACGCAGTGATTTTTTTTTTTTTTTTTTTGGTTTTTCGAGACAGGGTTTCTCTGTGTAGCTTTGCGCCTTTTCTGGGACTCACTTGATAGTCCAGGCTGGCCTCGAACTCACAGAGATCCGCCTGGCTCTGCCTCCCGAGTGCTGGGATTAAAGGCGTGTGCCACCACCGCCCCGGCTAACGCAGTGATTTTTTTACAAACTCACTAGAAACCCTGAGATAGAACCTCCCAGTTTAATCACCCCTGGATTCCTAGACCACAGAGATTCTGTGAGACAATGAATGTTCAGTATTCATTGTATCTGGGGTTTATAACTGTTAGCTGGTGTAATCAATAACCCAAAGCATGCTTAGGTCTGGGGAGACATCTAGGTATCTGTGAGGGTTTTATTTTCATTTGGTTTAAAAAGCTCCCCAGATCATTCTGATATACTCCTTAGTGTTGGGTATCCCAACTTCCTAGCTTTCCCATCACTTTTTCCTTTATAAAGATTCACTTAAGTCAAATTCATCTTAAATTGCATCACAGTTTAAATGTAAACTTACTCTATGATGAAAAAAATTCCTAAGTCAAAATTTACCTTAATCATTATAGGGGCAATTCCTAAAATTCTAATTTGTAAATACCACACTTTTATCTTTACCTTCTCTGTATATAATGGTATCCTGACCAAGTGCCCAATATAATTTGTAATCTTATAAAATATTATGCTGGTAAAGCTATAGAAAAACTTTTAAATTTGTTCTTCAAAAAAAAAACCAAACCTTTCCCCAGATCTTACTAACATACTTACTGACTGATGAATGAAAGGCAGGTCTTGTGTAGCCGCCAATCTACTGGAAAAACCTGTGCTACCATCAGGGATACCAAAATTCAATGGTTCTCTCTTCTTAATGACAATCTGCAAGATAAATTACAACAGGATTACAAGAATATTTTATATAAAAATAATTGATCAATATATTTGGTAATGACTTAAATTGTGCTTGTTCTTTATAATGTACAATGCAGTAAGAATTACCCTGTAAATAGTACCAAAATTCCCATGCAATTAGAACATAAACCAGTTTCATACTAAGAAAAATTGTAGCTCAGTTTAAAAAAAATTTTGTCTTTTTCTTTTCTCTATTTTATGAGGGCCCTAAAATTATTTAAATAATAATATGTCTAGTATTTTCTACCAAAAGTATACCCCACCATCTTTAACATGTGGAATAGCTGTACATGCATTAACTCTTCCTGGCTAATACTATTAGACTATTTACTTGAAATATTGTAAATTTCAGGAAAACACCATCAATCTAAATTAATGTAACAAGGCATCATATAATATACTAAGTCCCAGCAATATATTTCCACAATACAAGATATATATCAACTGAGAAACTTGCAAGTACCCTTCCTTTTCAGTACTGAAATATTTGAACAACACAGTTAAAAAAGAGGGGAAAAGCATATACATAGCTGAAACCAAGAAAAAGCTGGCAAGGAAATACATAAGGAGTGATATATATATATGTGTGTATATATATATATATATATATATATATATATATATATATATATATATATATAATATATACACACACACACATACAAACATACGTATAAAATGTTTTCTGTGTTTGAACAAAAAATGGAATGCTCAGTATAATTATTTGAAATAGAATAAAATGGAATAATATTACAATATTAGAAGATGAAGCAGAACTAACTCTTCATTTATGAGAGTATGATGTGAATGGACAGTATGTATGACTGGTATCAAGAAACAGCAATATGTGATATATAAACAAGCATAAAGTTATTGACTGGCTACTTCTGGGAAGTAGAATTGGCCGAGTGATGAGACAAAGTCAGTCATGTTTCATCACGAGCTCGTCTTCTCTCTTAAGTAGACACTCTATTGGGGGAAAAGACAGGAGAGCAGTCATTGTGCCCCTCCCAGTATCTCTGCATCTCTGAGTGATCTCATTGTCAAAGGGAGTGAAGAACTGCTAACAAACTCACACCAACTTTACAGTATTTTACCATGGACTGACTGCACTCGCTGTACACTGTATATAATGGGAAATATTAATTTATAGCTATCATCCTACTTGGAATGTGTTCAAACTGTTATGTTATTCGCTTACATTTCTCTTAGCAGAGACTTGCACCTACTATCTAAGATCCAATAGAATTTCTGGAAATGCTTAGTTATGTTAGAAAACTTGGGAATATACATTATTAGATCTATGTCTAGGTCACGTGAATACATAAAACTTTTACTTAATGTGAAAGAAATCAAAATGATAAACAGACTTTCTAAAAAATATAATTATACTGTCTGGTTTTAACTACTGGAATTTAAAAAGTATTTTAATCTCCAAAAGCACAACTTTTCAACCTACTTTCTGAGTTTTCCGTATAGTTGGTGTCATGTCCTTGAAATAGTCAGGTTCCAGTTGTTCCAGGGAACTTTGCTGTGTTGCCACATTCCCATTCCCTCCTTCAATCTTCACACTTGTGGGTGCATCTTCATCCCAGGAAGTCCACTCTTCCACATCTGTCTAAATTTAATTGATTAAACTGTCAGCCATGAAGGGACAACCTAATGATCACCACAATCTTTATTAGAGAAAGAGGCTTTCTAAGACAATGGTTTTAAAACTGTTTTGAGCCACGGACAGATATGCAATTCAAGCCACATACCAAAACTTTTTCAAGCAAATGCTTTTGAAAACTGAGCTAGCATTATGTGTACAACACCCAGAAGGTAGACTGGAACCTTCCATTCAATCCTAACCAAACTGATGATCTGACTTAAAAAAAAAGTATCAACACCCTCCACAAGACAAGAGGGAAGTAAAAGTCTCAAAACGTAGTATCAAATGCCTAAAACTAAGCCAGAATTTTCAGTATATAAGGAATCCATGAATCCTATATCACATGGAAAACTAATTATAAAATGGCAATCCCACGATGATATAAATGTAGGACATACATGAAATTTTTAAATACTCGATGTTCCACAAAAGTAAGAGCATGTAGTTAAAACCAGTGTGTGTGTGTGGGGGGGAGGGGGGGATTAGATGTTAATAAAGAAACAGATACAATATAAAGAATAGAGTAAAAGTAACAGAATACCAAACAATAAGAAAATCAGTAAGAGTCCCAACCACCCAATTACTGTGATACAGCCTAGTTTGAAAAGCCGTGTTCTGGACCACATGCTCCATTTCAAACTACCTGTTTAGGGACAGACGAATAATCAACTGTGGTGGGCAAAGTGATTTGGTCTCCACTTAATTTCCTTCCTCTGCCAGATCTGAAAGAAACAGGATATAGTTCAAGGACAACCCAAACAAGCAGGAGTGAAAAAGTATTTTAGAGAGTAATTTACTCAGAAGATGGACTTTTCAATTTATAATTATTATTTTAAATAATAACTGCTCAAAAGAAAAAGCATGACTCAGCAATCTTGTCAAGCTTTCCAAAATCTTGAGCAATGTAGCTGCTTTTTCAGGTTAGGATTCATAAATATAGACAAAATTATAGGACTGGGGATGAATTAAAAGCCAATCACAAATGCAAGCCCCTTGAAGCCCTGTGCTACTCGAGTGCTCTGGGTTCTGTAGGTAAAGCTCTTTGCTATTAACCAGGTAGGTAGGGCTGGTTTTACGCTTTATAGATTGCTTGTAAAATTAAGTATTCAGCTATTTAAAAGTTTGAAAATCGGGGGTTGGAGAGATGGCTCAGCAGTTAAGAGCACTGATTGCTCCTCCAAAGGACCCAGGTTCAATTCCCAGCACCCACATGGCAGCTCACAACTGTCTGTAACTCCAAGATCTGACACTCTCACACAGACATACATGCAAGGAAAACACCAATGCACATGAAATAAAAAATAAATATATTTAAAAAAAAGAAAAGTTTGAAAATCAATTAGCCAAACTAAACCAATTTCTAACAATTTGTAGGAAAATACATTAATCAGTTGTTAACATGAGCAATGGAATCTCTATTAACCAAGATTTTCAAAGTTACTTTCCTGAGTCTGGTGAGAATTACTCAATTTATCACCTACAATATCCTCATCTGTAAACTGGATAGCCACACCTACATTTCTAATGTTCTTTTAAAGATTTAACTATGAAACAGATTTACAGCAACTAGAAGAGCATCAGCTACATAGCAAGATATTAAAACACAGCAGCTACTACAAGCCAGTAGCCTGTAACTCATTCCCTTAGAGCTAAAGGAGTTAGTTTAGGACAAATTCACAAGTCTTATTTTATTCACTTTTAAAGGATGAAGACAAAACTATTACAGCCTATTATAAAATTTATTCCACAAGTATGGAATTTTACAACACACAATCCAGGTTCATTCTGACACCTATGACAAGTTTATTCTAATACAGCTGGTTTTCATTACCACTGAATGTACAGTCAGTCCCAAACATATTGACACTGGCAACAGAAACTCACAGTGACTACAAACAAAGTCCTTAATATGAAATCAAATATAGTTTCTTATGCTAACACTAACCTACACTGACCACAATTTTAGAAACTGAAGATGCATGAAGATACCCATGCTCCATGGGGATTGTTAACAACACCTTTTACCTCTGTGTTTTATTAGTACTCACTCCCAAGCCACCTTCCCAGTAAATTTCTCATCGCTCTTCTTCATTCTGACTTGAGCATTTTTTTTCATCAGCTTTTATCCTTGAGGGAGATTTCAACAGTCCACCACCCCATGTCTTCCAGCTGTTTCTTGACTTCTCATCTACTAGTGACCATTTCCACTCCACATCATTTCATCAACATGCTAACTCCTGAAGAGGCTCAACCTAGCACTGTGTGTAACTTCTAAAACTGCCCACTGAAAAGAGAGCTGATTACCATTTACACCCGTTTTTCTTCTACCTTACCTTAAATGTATCACTAAGTTTTTCTGGTAATATTTAGGCCCAAAACCTAACAGTCTAACAGTTCCACTGATTCATAGCTTTTCTTTTGAGACAGAGTTATTATAGCTCTGCCTTCTGAGCTATATAGATCCACCTGCCTCTGCCTTCCAAATGCTGCGATTAAAGGCATGAACCATGCCTGGCTTCAGTTCCACTGATGACAAGTTAGGCCTGAACAACTTAGTACTTAAATATGTCCTGAGTTCTTAGTAGCCAATTGAAAAGCTCAATACCCACACCCCCCTCTCTCTTCCCTCTATAATTAGAAAACTGACAAAAGAGAATGCAACACTGAGGACAGCCTAAGCTACACAGAAATACGGAGGCTAGCCTGGGAAACACAGCAACATTTGGTTTCAAAACAAGAAAAGAAAAAAAAAAGGCAGAAAATAAAAATTATTATTTTTATTTGGAATAAATTCCAAATTTTTAACTAGTGAAATATGTATGCCTTTTGTTCTTGCACAGCCTCTCAAGCCTTGAATCAGACTGAATACTGCCACCCTCACTTTCTGCTCTACATTAATTTTGGTGGCATAATTACTTTGCAAAGATCTCTTACCAAAAAAGCTGTAGGCCCTAGTTCTGCAAATATGAGCTCCTTGAGTGTGGATTCCATCAGTGCTCAACAGCTCTGCTGGAAACTGTTCAACCTCAGAACACACTTCTGAATGCCATGGTGAGTCCTGAGGCACCTCCAAGTTGAGAAGCCACAGCTAGAGTGTGGCCATATGGTAAGATAGAAGGGTTTAGAATCTAAGGATAACCAGATGAAGCTAAACAATGTATTCTGGCCAATCTGAACACACACCACCACCACCACACAAATTAATTTTATTTATAGTTTCCTTATTTAAAGTTTCTAAAATACATTTTTATTTTATGTGTCTGTGTATTTCACATGTATGCCTGTGCACCATGTGCACACCTGGTATCCACAGAAGCCTGAAGAGGGCAATGGATTTTTCTGGAACTGGAGTTTAGAAAGTTGTGAGCCACCATGTAAATGCTAGGAACCGAACCCAGGTTCTCTGCAAGAGCAGCAAGTACTTTTAACCACTGCCATCACTCCAACCCCTGTCTGTTGAAAGTTTTCAATATAAATATAAAAATGGCATTCATAGAGAAATACACATAGAAACACCTATGCTTAATTTTGCCTAACCACTTTTAAACATTCCAAAATGAAAGAATTCATAATTTCTGTGGTGACAATAATGTTTAATGTTGGTCTGCTGCTTTCTACAATTTCACAGGACTAATTATTTAATATATTTAAATAGAAGATGCAAAAAATCTGAATGAACAAAACAACTGAAATCCTTTCTAGATCTGCAAAAATGTTTTTTAAAAGCATAGAGTAGTGGATATTATAAGCAGGACAACTAGTTTAAATAAAACATTCCATGTCTTTTAAAATTAGGAAGTAATCCAAAGCAATAAAGAGAGACATAGGTCAGTTTGAACACAGAATCATTTACCTGCATATTAGTCTCTTTAGGAATGAGAACACTGTCGCTAGGCAGGTACAAACTTTAAATAACCGAAACTGAGTGATGGCCATGGTGAGAGCCAAAACCTGTGGAAAGGGCACACACACAAAAACAATGTATCAGACTCATTGCTGAAGCCATGTTCTTTTTAATTCAAACTAAGAAGTCCTTATGCAATAAGAAATATCTGACGTTTTCACGTTTCTCTAGAAGCTACAAACATATCAGTAAATTCTAACACAATATAAGTCATATAGATTTTTTAGTAGTTGTGAGGGAGAATTCTCTTTATTCTAAGTCTCTGAAAAATGTTCTGCCTAAATTAGGACAACTTTACTTACAATTAAAAAACTCAAAAAGTATAAAATCATATATATTAAACCTTTCTATAGCTTTTAAAATTTGATTCACTTCAACATTTTAACCTCTAGGTATTTTCATTATGTGTATTTCAGATGGAGAAACTGAACTGAGGAAAAGTCAAATAGCATGTTCTGAGCATAGCTAGTAAGTTCAAACAAAAGATAAAGCCCATCCAGTTCAGGTTTGCAAATCTAGCCATCTGTTCAAAGACACACTGATGCTTGGGTCTACACTTAGTAAGTCTATTAATCCACAGCCTCCGCGGAATAAGTACATATCACATCCAATAGTAACTTCTCGGTTTTTAAAGAGAGTTCACCAGGCGGTGGTGACATACACCTTTAATCTCAGCACTCGGGAGGCGGAGTCAGGCAGATCTCTGTGAGTTCGAGGCCAGCCTGGGCTACAGAGTGAGTTCCAGGAAAGGCGCAAAGCTACACAGAGAAATCCTGTCTCAAAAAACCAAAAGAGTTCATAATACAGTTTCCTCAACTAAGTAGGTTAAAAATTAAACAGGAAGTAAGAATCTTCACCTCTAATGGGCGGGGGGGGGGGGGGGGGGGGGGGAGATAATAAATGATTTAGAAAACTAAGATCTGTATCTTAACCTGAGAGGTTACAATACGATTTGCTTTGTTGTATATATTATTTACATATTATATCTCAATGTAAAAGCTCAACACACACAACAACAACAGTAAAGAAAAACAAAAAATCAAGGAAAACACACTAACTGTCATGTCCCTGACCTTGACTGCTCTGTGGTCACTAACTGGCAGTTCCTTCTGAAGAAAAACACAGCTAGTGCTTTCTGTTTCTAGGGTTAAAAGCAGAATGCAGGCTACTAAAGGCACAATGGGAAAGTCCACAAGGTTCCCTTAGCAGTGTCGTGTATGTTTGTGCACATGAAGACTGCCTATCTTAACTGAATGATCTATTCGATGACCAAGGCTGGAGGTGCAAAGAACAGTGATTCTAAAAGAAAAGGAACCAAGAGCACATTAACAATTTCCTTCTTCAAGTAATACATATATTTCTGACAAATGTCCCCAAAGTGGTGTACTAGGTTTCAAAAATGCAACAAAGCTGACTCCTTTTTCTCAAAGAATCTTCGAGATGCCAAATGGCTTATAAGTCTTATTTAGTTTCCCAATGTTGTCCATATTGTTTCCTGCCTTCTTGGTGGAATAAAGTCTTCTTAATCCCAGTGTTTTTCTACTGGGAAACTCCTCACTTTCTACTTCGTAGTATAGTAATATCTATATACTGTTTCTGCCCTACACGATACTTCTCTAGAGGAGCTTTTGACTTGGTATGTTGTTACCATTTGCAAAGTAAAACTTAAGAAATATTTGATGCCTCATTATAGGCAGAATGAACTGAACAAATAAAATGGTGAATTAAGGCTTCATTTAAAGCTGATTGGTCAGCCGGGCGGTGGTGGCGCACGCCTTTAATCCCAGCACTCGGGAGGCAGAGGCAGGCGGATCTCTGCGAGTTCGAGGCCAGCCTGGGCTACCAAGTGAGTCCCAGGAAAGGCGCAAAGCTACGCAGAGAAACCCTGTCTCGAAAAAAAAAAAACCAAAAAAAAAAAAAAAAAAAAAAAAAGCTGATTGGTCAAAAGTAACTGTCAACAAAGAGAAAAGCAAACTTCTTAAAGAGAAGTTTGAGTACAGTATTAATGCCCTGCACAGGAAATGGATGGAACTGGAGACCATAACATTGGGCAAAATAAGCTAGTCAAAAAAGACAAAGATAGCATTTTCCCCCTCATTTGTACAAGCTAGATTTCCAATACAAGAAGACATGAAAATAGATGTGGTACTATGTGGCCAGAAGACGGTGACCAGAAGAACAAGAAATAGTAATGGCGGGCAGTCAGCGGGGATAGGGGGAACTACATTACATAAAGGAATGAAATATAATGAAGCCCAATATTTTGTACAGTCAATATGCACTAATAAAAATTGAGGGTAAATTTTAAAAATATAACAAATTTTCAGAAAAATTATTTAAAAGGCAGCTAGAAGATTCATGGCATACAACACTTGAAAAGGACATAAATCCAAAGAGATAGTCCAGCAAGATTTTTTAGGGGGAAAAAAAGACATTTAGTATCTTGGTAACATGCACAGGGTTCAGTGTTAGGTTGAGAACAAACTTCAGTCAGAGTCTTGGTAGCTACAGTCATTACCTTCTCAAACATCCTTAAGTGTAAGTACTCAGTAAGTACCTGTCACCTTGAATGACTCCAACAAAAAGTAGAAATAAGATTTCAAGTTTAAATGAAAAAACCAGAAAACCAGATTATTACTGACTACAGAACAGAATTCCCCCATAGCAATGAACAATATCCTGATTCTGTGATAAATCTGCTTCTGTAATTAATGAAAGGGACCTAAAATCACTAACCATCTATTATGAACCAAGCACTATCTAAACGTTAGCTAACTGAATCCACAGAACTTATTTCTAGTGATATATTATTTTCCTCATTTTATAGAATAGAAACAGAGTAAGCACGTTTCCACATTCCTATAACTACTTGCATTCAAACCTACATCGATTTGATTTGAAAACCAAGAAAAACTAGTCATAAACATCCTTAGTAATCAGGGGAGATAGCATAAGTTTCAGGATAAAATTTCCAACCAGTTTCACTAAAATGAGGAAAATGTAACAAGCTATTAAGCAACACTTTATCAATTACACTGGCTTATACACAAACTTTATTCAGGACTTGTATATAATGTTGCCAACTCGAAGGAATGAATATGTATTAGCACATACTATGTTACATATGCTACACTGATAAGGAGACAACACTTGCCTGCACAGAGAAACCCTCTTTGCTACTGAATTGTCTTGAGTTTCTTCCTACATTTACTTTATTCAAAGGAAAAAGAGTCTGGAAATACAAGGCCCCACCAGTGTGACTCAGTTTGTTATCTATAAATCTTAGCCAATGCCAGCATTTAGGTGCTCAAATACTTCTTGAATGAAAAGAAATTAACAGTCCTTGGGCCCTTAACATGTTCAGGATATAATTCAACAGTCTGACCATTTCCACTTAACAGATGAGGGCCATAACTGTCCCGAGTAATTTAAACAAGTTAAATCAGGATTAATTGGAAGAGAAGAATTCCAAGGCCTGGCTATCCCTACATATTTCATTTGAAATGATTTTAATTTTATGCATATCGCTACAGTCTGGTTTCTAAAATACCCTATAGATCACCAACTAGGAAAACATCTCCTTGTTTCTACTTTATAATTTGGGTGCTTTAAAATGCTTTCTAGATCTGGGCAATATTGAAATAACCTACTACCAAAATAAATAAATTAATTTTTTTCCTTAAAACGACTAACAAAATTCAGAAACTTTATATATGCCAGAAGAAGAGTTTTGAAGAAATGTCATCTCCGACTGAGCGACTGGAAAGAGTTCTGTTGTGTCAAGTGAGAAGGATTTCTCTATAGCTGGGGCAGAAGGCATAAAGAAAAAGAATCCTGCATGATCAAGTCAATCCCTCCTTGCACTGGGTGATCACATCCTGGAGTAGAGATCCACCACACAATTCATCAAGCCAAGCCAGCTGACACCCACTAAAGGAGACATCTACCGCTGTACTTCTAAACCCGAGTCTGTCTGAGTCTTTTCACACAAATACTTCCAAGTCCTAGGATCTACAGCAGCACAGAACATACTCAACTGAAGTCCGTAACTCGCTCAAGTTAAAAATCACCAAGCTCCCAATGAAAAGCCACCTGAACTCAAATATGAAAAACCAAGGGTCCACAGCAGAGGCAAGGAAGCAGAAACAGCCGTGCAGTTTTGAAAAGCTGGTGGTTAAAAAAAAACAAAAAAACGACCATTCGGTACCATCGGGGCCTTCACGGGGGACACCGCCTGGACTGTTGTCTGGGTGGGTTGTCTTCTGAACGACTACACCGAGAGTTTCCTAACTAGACTAATGTGCACTTTCAGATCACCCACCTAGAATTTTTGCGGATAGGGAAAAAAAAAAAATCATACCCACTGCACGGATGAGCAAAACAACACGCGAGCGAGCTTTCGGGTTACGCAATCCCACGCCCGGAGGCGGGCGTCAAGTGAGGCGCTCTACACTGCAAGAAGGTGGGAGCCGGGAGGGCTGGGGTGTGGATGTCGGGGCGATCCGGGAGGCCCCAGGGGTGCGAGCGAGGCCCGGGGAGGGAGGGCGGGACGGCGGCACATCGCCCTGCGGGGGGAAGACTGAACATGGGGGGCTTTTCCGGGTCGGCAGCTGGCAGGCCGGTCTCCGGTGCGTGAGCGGCGCGGCGTGGCAGAGGGTGACACACCGCCGGGCCGGTTCCTAGCCACGCTGGGCTCGCCCCGAAGACAGCTCACCCTGACCCGGAAACAGTACCCCGGAGCGGTGGCCCGGCGTGGAGGAGGTCGGGGTAGAGGGCCGAAGAGGAAGGCGGGACAGCAGGAAGTGCGGGACGACCCGGAGGGTGCCGGGGAAGCGCGGCCTCCGAACCGGGAGGCAGGGGCGCGGGGGGGGGGGGGTCAGGAGGCGGGGAAGGGGGGGGAATTAAAAAAAAGAAAAGAAAAACAAAGCCCCTCGCGGGGCGCGCGCGGGCCGCGCACACTCACCTGCCCCTCCCCCTCCCCGCCCGCCCGGCGGAGGCTCCCGAGCTGCCGCGGGCCGCGCGTGCGCGTGCGCGCGCACACGCACACACACCCGCACGCCGCCGCCGCCGCCGCCGCCGTCTCCGCCTCGAGCCCGCGCGCCCGCGCCCGCGCTTCGCGCCCGCGCCCGGCTCAGTCCCAGCTCCGCTCATTCAAAGCCGGGCGCGCGCTCCGCCGCGGCCGCCGTGGCCGCCGCGCAGCCGCCATGGCCGCCCCTGCGCCAGAAACCCGCCCGGACCCCGCCCCAACCCCGCCCAGGCCCCGCCTCCAAGGCGGAGCTAGGGAGCTGTCTCCAGGCTCTCCCTTCTGCACCCCGCCTCAGGTATCCTCTGGCCCAATAGGGGAGAGGCGGCTTCTTTGACGTACAAGCCGCAAGCCAATCAGCGTAGAGGGCGTGGCCAGCGCGACAGCCTTAAGGAGGCTTGAGCCTTTGGCCTTTTGTTGATAGGGGTGGTGGTTGGTTTCCCTGATTGTTTTTATGTGTGTGTGTGTGTGTGTGTGTGTGTGTGTGTGTGTGTGTGTGTCGTGGAGCGATTGGCTTGTGCCAAGTTGTCCTCCTTTCCTCGCATATAGATGAGTGTCTCGCCCGTAACCAAGCCCCTTTCTGTTCCATCCGTAAAACTTATCCTCCAGATGGGGCCAACGGGAAGCTGCATCTAGACTAGTAAACATTAGAGGAGCTCCTGTCTCAGAATGACTTGGATATGACTAGGACAGACCCCCAGTTACTGCAGCACCTGAGACGTTTACGAGTCTCTTCCAGGATTTAGCCTGCTCCGCTTAAATCTTAATTCAGTCTTTAACTGGAGATAAAGGGGCATTTCCTCTAAGTCCCTCATTATATCCTGGCCTGCGTCCGGGGCTAGGCATTTTACCAAGCTCCTGTCTTTATTGTGGTTTTATCTTGGAGTCAGATAGTTTTCTGTTGTGTGTTTGTTTTTGTTGTTTTGTTTTTACTTTTTATTGTACGTATTCGTTACTATGTCCCATAAGAATGTTTTCACATAAGGATACATTGTAGCTTGAACACATGCTTTCCCCCCACACAGACTGCACTACCCCCTTTTTTCTCCCACCTCCCATAGACCTTTGTTTCCCTAGAGTCTAGGGCCTAAATAGTAGCAAAATTACAGTAATGAAGTAGCAACAAAAATAATTTTATGGTTGGGGTCACCACAACATGAGGAACTGTATTAAAGGGTCCTAGCATTAGGAAGGTTGAGAACCACTGAGCTAGAGTTTATTGCTGTTTTGGACTAGGATTCCATAAGAAGCTGCTGTTGGAAAGTGGCTGGTGTGTGTGTGTGTGTGTGTGTGTGTGTGTGTGTGTGTGTGTGTGTGTGTGTGTGTGTTTCTTCAAATTGTTGCTCAGCTAGCCATTTTCTTTAAATACCTTTTAAAAGTGACAACTGCCTTGTTCTCCTACCATGATTCATCCATTATCTATCCCTTTAACTTCCGGCTTTCCACCTCCCCCTCCTCCCTGCAGTCTGCTCCACATTTTTATTAGTAATTTATTGTGTTTTATTTTCTTTATCTTTGAAAAAGAATCTTGATGTTCTCAAACTTAAGCCCCTCCTGCCTCAGGCTCCATGGTATTCTGGGATGACTGAAGTGTACCACCAATCCAAGACAGCAAGTTAGTATGCTTACCCTGCATTTAGGAAGATAGTGAATTTAGGATTCTTACTCTGGTTCTAGGTAAACATGAATATGTTGTTTAATCTTTTTATCTGGATTTCCTCATAAATGAACTTACTGTTCATAAAGCATTTAGTGAAGTCTGGTGTTGTTCATTTTTTTGTTTGTTTTTGTTTTTGTTTTTCTCTTTACTCTTTTGGTGGCTTGCCACCCAGTTCCCAAATAAATCACACACGGAGACCTTTTTCTTACTTATAAATGCCCGGCCTTAGCTTGGCTTATTTCTAGCCAGCTTTTCTTAACTTAAATGACCCCATCTACCTTTTGCCTCTGGGCTTTTTTCTTTTCTTACTTCTGTAATCTTAATTTCACTCTTACTCCATGGCTGACTGTGTGGCTGTGTGACTGGCCCCTTCTTTTCTCTCTCCTTGATCTCTCTTGCTTCCCAATCCCTCTTTTTCTCCTTCTATTTATTCTCTCTGCCTACCAGCCCCTCCTGTCCTTTCTCCTGCCTTACTATTATTGCTATTGACCATTCTGTTTTTTTATTAGACCAATCAGGTGTTTTAGACAGGCAAAGTAACACAGCTTCACAGAGTTAAACAAATGCAACATAAAAGAATGCAACACATCATTGCATCATTAAAACAAATGTTCCACATCATAAACAAATGTAACACATCTTAAAATAATATTTCACAGCTGTTTGGCACATATCAAGCACTAATAGATTATAGCCATTTGACACTTCCCTGCATCAAAGAAATCCCCTGCAATCTCCTAAACAGGTATTCTAACTGTAATCTCTTTTATTGTCCAAATTCCAATAATCTATAATTTCCAATTTTTCATATTTCCAAAGTCCAATAATTCTGACATGAGCTTTTTTTTTTCCTTTTGGTTTTCTTTTAGATAAAGTTTCCCTGTGTCCCTGTAGATCAGGCTGGCCTCTAACTCAGAGATCCTGCCTCTGCCTTCCAAGTGCTGTGATTAAAGGTGTGCCTGGCTGTTTTATTTTTTTAATTGATTAATTATATCTTTGTTACAAATTACTTATTATGCCCCATGATAATTTCTTCCTTTTTGTGAGTCTCCTTCCTCCTTCTTCTTCTTCTTCTTCTTCTTCTTCTTCTTCTTCTTCTTCTTCCTCTTCCTCTTCCTCTTCCTCTTCTTCTTCTTTTAAATTTACCACTTCTGACTAAAAGGAAGGAGGTACATACTTCTATAGAAATTATGGTGCCTGCATACTTACAACATACAACAAAAGGAAAGCAACTGTACTGGCTCGCAAGTTTTATATCAACTTGACATGAGCTAGAATCATCAGAGAGGGAGCCTCAATTTCATTTGGAAAAAAAAAATGGCTTCATAAGATAGGACTGTAGGCAAGCTTGTGGGGGCATTATCTTTATTAGTGATCCATGTGTGTGCTTGGATTCTAATGGATCCCTGAGGGAGGGGGTGAGAAGGTGTGTCATCAACAACACAGACACCTAGAGTCTATTGAAGGCAAATAACAAACTCATTTATTCAATAACACAGAAGGCCTTATATACCCTCCTTCCAGCACCCAGTCTGTGTGGGCATCCCTCATTGGCTGGGCATGATCAGGAATTCTGACAGTGACTAGGAACTCTAACAGTTCCTGTTGCTAGGCCCACAGGCAGACTCCAGGTTGGCTCTTAAAGAGTTTGTTATGTGCATGACTTGGCAACTGGTCTAAGCCAATTTCCTTGACCCTATGGGCCTGTTCTACTACATATCCATCCTTTTGTTTTACTACATGGGCACTCAGCAGGAGTCGGAGTTCTTTGCTCCAGCCTTACTGACCCCGCCTCATGGGGGCTCAGCAACTAGACTGTGCCTGTCTTAGGTTGGCTTGCCAAACAAGCTCTTAACTGTCTTTGACCACCAGCCCTTGAAGAGCATCCATCCTTGGGGAGTCACCCTGAGTGGGGAGTGTCAGGCAGTAGCCTTTTGAATTTCAGAAAGGCAGGCATGCATAACCTCCTGTGGAGGGCTATGAGTTGGATGTCTAAGAGCCATCAACACCTATAGAGTCACCTTAGTGGCTGCCTGTTGTTGCTGGGTGTGCTGTAGGAGACAGTTAAAAAGGAGAAAGAGCAAAAGTATCACCCTGCCAATCAACACATAAGTGAAATCCAGGAGGGATCTAACAACCTCTTTATATTATGCCAAACCTTTGCAAAAAATAAGGAGTCAAAGGCCATAATCTGTGCTCTTGTCTGATTTAATTGGAAAAGTTCATGTGTTAGCTGTAATGGATAATATAGAAACTTAGCTCACCATGGGCCCTTAATATATTTAGCTAGCTTCCAGCCTGCCAAACTAATGTTCCTCATCTCAAAAGGTATTATACAAAATGAGGAAAAACAAGACTCCACAAATCTTCAGCCTTTAGAGAGGCAATGAGAGCAAGAAAGGGGAGTATATACATTACCCATCCTGAGTGATTTTCTCCTTGGTGGAAGCAGGCTGACCTATGGCCAAGTGCACATCTCTTGCTGAGACCCATATTGGCATAGTAGCACTCTGAGGATAAACACAAGCATACCCTCTCCCATGGGTTAGCAGGGGGCTGGCGGCTGCCATTGGAGGGAGATAGGATCTCTCCATCTCACCAGGGGCAGATGCTTGTTCCTTGAGAGAGATGCCCAGTGCTTGTAGGCTGAGCTGAGCCCCCTGTAGAGCCTAAAGGGCCAGGTCTGAGACCTGTTGAAAATAGACATTCAAACCAATCTGTGCCTGGTGCACAGGATGGACATATTCCCCATGCCCTGTGAGCATATCATAGGTCACTGGGATGTTAAGCAAGATGTTTGTCCAGGCCTGGGATTCTGCCTGATTTTCATAGGCTGATCTCCAACTGAGAAAGACTGCAGGCTCCAACACAGCTTTAAGCAAATGGTACCAATGGAAATACGTTTGTAACTGCATCAACCATTGAGCAAGGACCTGCTGAAAGTAGGGGAATCTGAGTCTGACTCATTGGCTGCCTTCCAGATGATGGGGAGATCAGTATGGGGGTGGGAATCCAGGGCTGGTCATCGGCATTTGGACCCATATTGGCTGGGAAGGCTTCTATGGGCCTCGGACTGACAGTGGCGCAGGTTGTGAGGGTTATAAGACATCTGTCACCCCAGAAGAGTAGCCCCCTCCTGAGGCAGGCCAGTATTGGGGTAGATTGCTCCAAGAATACTGTGGCGGAGGGGTAGCTGCCAGCAGTGGTGGTGGAGCAGAGGGGGTAGCAGCACATGAATTCAGGTTGGCTCTTAAGGAGTACATTATTTGCATATTTTGGCAACTGGTCTGAGCCAATTTCCTGGACCCTGTGGGCCTGTCCTACTACACAAGTGGAAAAGTTCAACCAATTGTGGCTGGGGCCACCTCTGTACTTGGTGGCTCTAACTTCTGGAAGAAAGCAGGTCGATCAAGCCTCATGGAGGTTGCCAGTAAGCAGCACTCCTCCATGGCCTCTGCATCAGCTTCTGCCTCTGGTTCCTTCCCTGTTTGAGTTCCTGTCCTGGTTCCCTTCATTGATGAACAGTGATTTGAAAGAGTAAGCCCAATAAGCTTTTTCCTCCCCAGGTTCCTTTGGTCATAGTGTTTCATCACGGCAATGAGAACCCTAGCCAAGACAACAACCAAATTAAAGATTGCAAACCGAACTTACTTTTAAAATACCTATAAGAGAAAAGAGAATATTTTAAATCTTGTTGGTGATCCCACAAGCCAACACTTCAGGATCCCTCATTTAGAGACCACTTCTTGAAGTGTGCAACTTTAAGTCTTGTTTGCTGCTCAAATCTTGGGGGGGGGGGGGAGGCATGCAGAAGGAGATGAGCAGATGTGTTAAGTAGGAAGAACAAAGGAGATTTTCAAATTCTGAGTAGAAAGGGCAATAAAACAGTCCACTAAAATTACCATCAGAAAACACTCATAGATTATAACTGTTTCTGATCCTAACTGTACATGAATGACTTTTTCTGGATTGCCTTTCGCCCTGGGGTCTAGTTCATCCTGCCTGTTCTGTGCATAAAACATTTGCCCATGTTAAAGCTTCTGATCAGCCTCCTCCCCGTTTTATTCAGGCTCCCCCTGGGAGGGTCTTCATTGTTTAAATTATCCAGCTGTGGCTGAACCTGGTGCACTGACACTCGTTCAGAGGTTGACCAGCTCTGCACTTCCAGATCACCTCACTCAATTTCTGGCTTTTCATTGAAGGGTGCCTCTTTTTATTTTCTTCAATTTTAGACCAACTGATAAAACTTAGACTTTAATAATTTTTATTAATGAGCAGCTGTTCATAGTTGAATACAAATTATGAAGTCACATTCATTTCCTGATCAAGTGAGACAAAAGACTTGCAGCTCATAACACAGAGTGACAGTTTGAACAGGCATATTTGAAAGCATAAACCTTTTGATAATTTTAGTATATTGTTTTATTGGTCTGGCTGCTAGAGACTTTTACTTGCTTTCAAAATAATAAATGTCAATATTCTAGAAATTTAAATATTTTTAAATATCTAAAACCACTACTTATTAATTGGGGTTAATGATTTAATAAACAAATTGAACAGTCTAAAGCATCTTTTTAAAAAAAGAACCTTCAGTGCTATTAAGTGAAAATTAACTTTCCATGAAGCAATTGCATAGTTTCTAACATTATATAACAACCAAGAGTAACCTATTACTTAAAACAAGAAGACCTATGAGCTAAGAGCAATTGTTTAAGTTAGCCAAGTTTCTTTAGAAGGAGCCTGGATAGAAGTTTAGAAAAATAACACATGTTTTATTTTATTTTCTTTCTACTAGAAATAGATTTAAGTGAAAAGAGGGATAAGTGTAAACAGAGTTTACCTCTCTTGACTGCCTGGTCCCAAATAAACACACAGAGGCTTATGCTAATTACAAATGCTTGATCAATAGCTAAGGCTTATTACTAACTAGCTCTTACGTTTAAATTAACCTATTTCTATTAATCTATGTATTGCCGTGTGGCTTGTGACTTTACCTGTTCTCTAGCATGTCTTACTTCCTGGGCAGCTGGGATCGAGTCTCTCTGACTCTGCCCTTCTTCACCCCAGCATTTTCAGTTTGGCTTATTCTGCTTTGCTATAGGCAATCAACTTTTTTATTAACCAATGAGAGTAATACATATTCACATCATACAGAAGGATTATTCCACAGCAGATAAGTTCTCACTCTGTGTCTAGGCTTATGGCTTGGTGATGTAACATCACTTGGCTTATTCCACATTTATCTGCTACTCCGTGGTTTAAGTAATCTGATCTGAATATGATGTGGAGACACAAGGCTTTTTATAATCTTGGAATGCAAATGTTGTGTTGTTGTACAACAATATGAAATACTAATATGATTCGTCTTGTATGTGGGTTGCAAACTTGACAATAGTGTGAACTTACAGTGAAAGACTGAACCCTTCAGCTACATACAATAAGCTGGCCATGACAGCTGTGACCTTCAATAATTTTAAGCCTCAGTTTTTATAACTGCAATATTAGGCTAATAAAACCTTTTATTTTGCAAACTAAATGTCATAATGTAAGCAGAAATGTGTTAGAAGCAGCAGTAAAAATTGGTGAAAGTTTTCAGGCAAAGAAGCTTACAGTCTTCTCATCCAGGAAAATTTTGAGCTCACTACTGGGAATGCCGCCTCCAAGGTAAACAGAGGAGGATCCTTCCATCATTAGCAATGGATGCATTTGCCAGTAGCATATTATTTAAAAAGGAATAGGATCATTAAAGGTGGAAGCTGCAACTTAAAATTAACTCTCACCTATATAGGCCCTTTGTTAAAAGCCAGAGTGAAAGTGCGGAGATCAGAACTGAAGCACAGTAACCCTCTTCTTGGCTCCTCAGACTGTAGCTACTACTTACAACATCATCCATGCCAAATTCAATCCACGCTCCCTACCCCATCCTTTCATCACAAGTAAGCATCCTATAATGTGTTTTAAGGTTTTTTTTTTCACCCTATAAGCTAGCTCAGTACTTTTACTATGTGCTTATTATAAATAGGTTTTAGGTGCAGCCTTCTTCATGATTTTAACTTTACTGTTTAAAATAAATAGATTCAGTTACCCTTGTCTATCAGTTCAAAGCTATTTGGGAGGCTTTGTTTTAATAGTTGCTATTTAAAGTCAGAATTTATTTCTAGCTGTTGTTTTGGATCTCCTTCTGGCCACCTACCTCTGGCTCTTGAAATATAATATTAGCAATTCTTGTCAAAGATGTTGCTCTCTCTATAAATAAATAGGTTATATATATATATATAACCTATTTATTTATATAATAGAAATATATATAAATGTATATATATTTACTATGGCAAAGCTGCTTATCTCTCATTATAATAAATATTATAAATGATATTAAACTTTTTATCAGTGAGGGATTAAGTTCAAGTTGCAATCACACAAGAAATACTAAAAATTTTGTCATATATTTTTTCTTCTTAGGAAGAATTTACATATACAAAGGCTCATCAGTCTAAATATATAAATTGCTCTAAAGAAAAAAAAACAGTGAAAGTGCTTTTGTCATGTGGCTGGATACACTCATAAATTCCTTGCCCAAAAGGGATTATTTTCTCTGCTCATAGGCACAGATGCCATCGCCATAGCAACCATCACTATTTGCTCTGTCACTGAGTGTGAATTTTATCCAATCTTATTTAAAACGTTAGGACTGTAAGTCAAGATGAAGTGCAGTTTCTGTAATATTTTGGAAGTATTTTTTATCTGAAAAATATACAATGCAAGAAAATTTTCATTATCCTCTCTATTATTTAATTTACTTAGAGATTTTTTTTTTATACTTAAAGATGTGCTGTGTGCCAAATCCTCACATGACTCTCAATCTAAAGGAACTTGTCAAATAAAGTCAGCATTCATGGGCAAATAATATTCCTGGCACTGCAGTTTTTCCATAAGGATTCAATCATTAATTCATAATAACTGAACTACTTAATATATTAGGTCCTATGAATGGGGTAACAAGCATCCAGACATTCACTGCATGTCCTCTGGTAGATACTTTCTTTGGATATTATAAAATTTATCTAATTATTGTCTAGAGAAAAATCAGAAGAAATAAATGGTAGTGTTTCTTTCACTGAGAAATGGATATTCTTGGTATCTGGAGCCCACATGAATGAGATGAAAATGCCCACTGATGAGTCTGGACCCTGCAGATAAGAGTCCCCTGATCAACCACAGAATGGGTCAAATCAAGATATAGGTTTTTCTGATTTGGATGGTATGGATAATGTCTTAGTTTGGGTTACTATTGCTATGATGAAACAACATGCCCAAAAGTAAGCTGGTAGAAGAAAGGGTTTATTTGGTTTATGCTTCCACATCCATAGTCTATCACTGAAGGAAGTCAGGAGAGGAACTCAAACAGAGCAGGAACCTGGAGGCAGGAGCTGATGCAGAAGCCATGGAGGGGTGCTGCTTACTGCCTTGCTCCCCATGGCTTGTTCAGCCTATTTTCTTATACAACCCAAGACCACCAGCCCAGGGGTGGTCCTACCCACAATGGGCTAGGATCTCTCGTATCAATCACTAATTAATAAAATGCTCTATAGGCTTGCCTACAGCCCAATCTTATGTAGGCATTTTCTTAATTAAGGTTACCTCCTCTCTGATTACTCCAGCCTGTGTCAAGTTGACAGGAAATTAGCCAGCACAGATAATGACTGGAAAAAATTATATAGCACGGCTCAGAGAGACAGATATTGCATGTTCATCCTGGTACGTTTAGCCTGGCCTTTTAAATCTTTTGTTTTCTATGTTTAATTTGGAGGCTAGGAAAACAGAAAGGGGCCATTTGCTATAGTGGATTAAGGGAAAGGGAATAGAATATAGGTTAAAAACAAAAATTAAGAGGGGGGTTCTGGGGGCAGAAAGGTTAAAGCAGGCAGCGGATGAGATGTGAGAAACAAAGAGGATGGAGGGGAGGCTGACCCAAATGAAGAATGTATGAAACAACCCTTGAAAACCTTACAACCCAATTAAAGAATATAATTGGAAGGTATGAAACATGATGAGGAAAGAGAAAGGAAGTATTGGGGCTTAAGGGTTTAAGCAGGGAGGAGAGCAGCAAGATGGGAGTTGGGTCAACATGAAAAACCCTAGGGAGACACACTAGTTTGTAAACTAATTACAAAATATCGTTTCTTTTGTAAGACTGAGTTTGGGAGTCTGAACTGAGGTACTTTGCCTGGGTAGAAAATCCTTCTCCCAGAAGATCGTTATTCAACAAAAATCTCAGTGTAAGTCATAGGATACCTCTGTAAAGTTGAGTTATTGGCCAGAGAAGCCCCAGAAGTCCCCAACAAAAAAAAAGTATCTCTTTTGCTCTTCGTTGCCCATCATAATAAAAAGATATCATTCTATGTTTTATTTAATTTTAATAACATTATTTTCATTAATTTTATAAACTGACCATGGGTTCCCCTCCCTCCTCACTTCCCAGATCCTCCCACCCCGCTTCCTGTCTCTTCCCCCTTCCCTTCCACTCCTCCTCTATCTATTCAGAAAGTGACAGGCCTCCCATGGGCTTGAGCAAAGCATAATGGCATATCAAGTTGCAGCAGGACCAAGCTCTTCCCCTTGCATCAAGGCTGGTCAAGGTAATCCAGCATGGGGAGCAGGATCCCAAAAGGCAGCTAAGCACCGGGACAGTTCTTGATCTCACTGCTAGGAAATCAAGAGAACAAGCTACAGAACTGTCACACATATGCAGAGGGCCCTGGTGGGTCCCATGCAGGTCCAGAGTCTATAAGCTCCCACCAGCTCAGGTCAGATGTCTCTGTGGGTTCCTCCTCATGACCTCCCTGGATCATACAATCCCTCCTCCCTTTCTTCAGCAAGACTCTCAGAGCTCAGCCCAGTGCTTGGCTGTGGATCTCAGCATCTGCTTCCATCAGTTACCGGATAGGGTGTCTCTGATGACAATTAGGGTAGTCACCAATCTGATTACAGTAGATGGCCAGTTCAGGCACCCTCTCCACTATTGCTAGGAGTCTTGGCTGGAGTCATCCTTGTAGATTCCAGGGGGGTTCCCTGGTGCCACATTTCTCACTAACCCCAACATGCCCTCCCTCCCTGCATCAAAACATCTCTTTTGTTACTCTCTCCTCTGTCCTGCTTCCTACCCACCTCCTATACCCAGCCCATCCAACCCACTCCCTCAAGTTCCCATTCTTCCAACCCCCCTCCCTGTCCCCAGTTTACAAGGAGATCTCTTCTAATTCCCTTTCCTGGGAAATCTATAAATCGCTCTTTGGACCCACCTTGTTATCTAGCCTCTCTGGGGCTGTGGATTGTAGGTTAGTTATCCTATATCTTACTCCTAATATCCACTTATGAGTGAGTACATACCACGTTTGCTTTCTGGGTCTGGGTTACCTCACTCAAAAGGAACATCTATCCATTTGCCTGTAAATTTCATGAGGTCATTGTTTTTTTTTTTTTACAGCTGAATAATATTCCATTGTGTATATGTACCACATTTTCTTTATTCATTCTTTGATTGAGGGTCATTGAGGTTTTTTCCAAGTTCTGGCTATTACAAATAATGCTGCTATGAACATAGTTGAGCAAGTGTCCTTATGCTATGATTGAGAATCATTTGGGTATATGCCCAAGAGTGGTATAGCTGGGTCTTGAGGAAGACTGATTCCCAATTTTCTGAGAAACTGCTATACTGATTTCCAAAGTGGCTGTACAAGTTTGCGCTCCACATCCTCTCCAACATAAGTTGTCATCAGTGTTTTTGATCTTAGACATTCTGACAGTTGTAAGATGGTATCTCAGAGTCGTTTTGATTTGCATTTCCATGATGACTAAGGATGTTGAGCAATTCCTTAAATGTCTTTCAGCCTTTTGAAATTCTTCTGTTGAGAATTCTCTGCTTAGCTCTGTAGCCCATTTTTTAATTGGATTGTTCAGTATTTTTATGTCTAGCTTTTAGAGTTCTTTATTTTGGAGATCAGCCCTCTGTCAGATGTGGGATTGGTGAAGATCTTTTCCCATTCTGTAGGCTGTCCTTTTTTTTTTTTTTTTTACTCTTTTTTTTATATTTTATTTTATTTTTTATTTTACAATACTATTCAGTTCTACATAATAGCCACAGATTCCCTTGTTCTCTCCCTTCCTGCCCTCCTCCCCTTCCCCCCAGCCCACCCCCCATTCCCACCTCCTCCAGATCAAGGTCTTCCCTGAGGACTGGGATCGACCTGATAGACTCAGACTAGGCAGTCCAGTCCCCTCCTCCCAGATTGAGCCAAGCATCCCTGCATAAGTCCCAGGTTACAAACAGCTAACTCATGCAACGAGCCCAGGACCTGATAGCACTGCCTAGATGCCTCCCAAACAGATCAAGCCAATCGACTGTCTCACCTATTCAGAGGGCCTGATCCAGTTGGGGGCCCCTCAGCCTTTGGTTCATAGTTCATGGGTTTCCATTCCTTTGGTTATTTGTCCCTGTGCTTTATCCAACCTTGGTTTAAACAATTCTCGCTCATAAACCCTCCTCTTTCTCACTAATTAGACTCCCAGCGCTCCACCCGGGGCCTAGCCGTGGATGTCTGCATCCAGATTCCTCAGTCCTTGGATGGGGTTTCTGGCCCAACTATTAGAGTGTTTGGCCATCCCATCACCAGAGTAGGTCTGTCCCAGCTGTCTCTCGACCATTGCCAGCAGTCTTTTGTGGGGGTATCTTTGTGGATTTCTGTGGGCCTCTTTAGCACTTTGTTTCTTCCTTTTCTCATGTGGTCTTCATTTACCATGGTCTCCTATTCCTTGTTCTCCCTCTCTTTTCTTGATCCAGCTAGGATCTCCCGCTCTCTATCCCTCGACCCTCGCCCTTCATTGCTCCCACTCATGTCCAGGCTGTTCATGTAGATCTCATCCATTTCTCCATGATTGGGTGATCCCCGTGTCTTTCTTGGGGTCCTGTTTTCCAGGTAGCCTCACTGGTGATGTGAGTAGCAGTCCAGTCATCCTTGTTCCACATCTAGCATCTTCCTATGAGTGAGTACATACCATATTTGGCTTTCTGAGTCTGGGCTACCTCATTCAGGATGATTTTTTCTAGATCCATCCATTTGCCTGCAAACCTCATGATGTCATTGTTTTTCTCTGCTGAGTAGTATTCTATTGTGTATATGTGCCACCATTCATTTATCCATTCTTCAGTTGAAGGGCATCTAGGTTGTTTCCAGGTTTTGGCTATTACAAACAATGCTGATATGAACATAGCTGAGCAAGTGCTCTTGTGGTATGATTGAGCATTTCTTGGGTGTATGCCCAGGAAATCTTGGGGGAGATTGATTCCCAATTTTCTAAGAAAGCACCATATTGATTTCCAAAGTGGTTGTACAAGCTTGCATTCCCACCAGCAGTGGAGGAGAGTTCCCCTAGTTCCACATCCTCTCCAGCATAAAGTGTCTTCAGTGTTTTTGATCTTAGCCATTCTGACAGGCTTAAGGTGGTATCTCAGAGTTGTTTTGATTTGCATTTCCCTGATGATTAGGGGTGTTGAGCAATTCCTTAAATGTCTTTCAGCCATTTGAGTTTCCTCTGTTGAGAATTCTCTGTTTAGTTCTAAAGCCCATTTCTCAATTTGACTGTTGGTTGTTTTGATGTCTAATTTCTTGTGTTCCTTATATATTCTGGATATCAGTCCTCTGTCAGATGTGGGGTTGGTGAAGATCTTTTCCCATTCTGTAGGCTGTCGCTTTGCCTTGTTGACCGTATCCTTTCCTCTACAAAAGTTTCAAGAGGTCCCATTGACTGATTGTTTCTCTCAGTGTCTGTGCTACTGGTGTTATATTTAGGAAGTGATCTCCTATGCCAATGCGTTCAAGACTCCTTCCTACTTTCTCTTCTAGCAGGTTCAGAGTAGCTGGATTTATGTTGAGGTCCTTGATCCACTTGGACTTAAGTTTTGTGCATGGTGACAGATATGGATCTATTTGCAGCCTTCTACACGTTGATACCCAGTTATGCCAGCACCATTTGTTGAAGATGCTTTCTTTTTTTTCATTGTACCCTTTTGGCTTGTTTGTCAAAAATTATATATTCATAGGTATGTGGGTTAATGTCAGGGTCTTCAATTCGATTCCATTGGTCCACATGTTGGTTTTTATGCCAATACCAAGCTGTTTTTTATTACTGTAGCTCTATAGTAGAGCTTGAAGTCAGGGATTGTGATGCCTCCAGAGTTTGTTTTATTGTACAGGATTCTTTTGGCTATCCTGGGTTTTTTGTTTTTCCATATGAAGTTGAGTATTATTCTTTCCAGGTCTGTGAAGAATTGTGTTGGTATTTTGATGGGGATTGCATTGAATCTGTAGATTGCTTTTGGTAAGATTGCCATTTTTACTATGTTAACCCTGCCTATCCATGAGCATGGGAGATCTTTCCATTTTCTGACATCTTCTTCAATTTCTTTTTTCAGGGACTTAAAGTTCTTGTCATATACGTCCTTCACTTGCTTGGTTAGTATTACCCCCAAGGTATTTTATGTCATTTGTGGCTATTGTAAAGGGTGATGTATCTCTAATTGCCTTCTCAGCTTCTTTGTCCATTGTATATAGGAGGGCTACTGATTTTTTTGAGTTGATCTTGTATCCTGCTATGTTGCTGAAGGTGTTTATAAACTTTATCAGTTCCTGGGTGGAATCTTTGGGGTCACTCAAGTATACTATCATGCCATCTGCAAATAGGGAAAGCTTGACTTCTTCCTTTCCAAATTGTATCCCCTTAATCTCCTTATGTTGTCTTATTGCTCTGGCTAGAACTTCAAGTACTATATTGAATAAGTATGGGGAGAGTGGACAGCCTTGCCTCGTTCCTGATTTTAGTGGAATTGCTTTGAGTTTCTCTCCATTTAATTTGATGTTGGCTGTTGGCTTGCTGTAAATTGCCTTTATTATCTTTAGGTATGTTCCCTGTATTCCTGATCGCTCCAAGACTTTTATCATGAAGGGGTGTTGGATTTTGTCAAATGCCTTTTCTGCATCTAGTGAGATGATCATGTGGTTTTTTTTCTTTGAGTTTGTTTATATGGTATATTACATTGATGAACTTTTGTATGTTGAACCACCCTTGCATCCTTGGGATGAAGCCTACTTGATCATGGTGGATAATTGTTCTGATGTGTTCTTGGAGTCTGTTTGTCAGTATTTTATTGAGTATTTTTGCATCAATGTTCATGAGGGAGATCAGTCTGTAGTTCTCTTTCTTTGTTGCATCCTTGTTTGGTTTAGGAATCAGGGTAATTGTAGCCTCATAGAAGGAGTTTGGCAATGTCCCTTCTGTTTCTATTATGTGGAACAATTTAGAGTATTGGTATTAACTCTTCTTTGAAGATCTGGTAGAATTCTGTGCTGAAACCATCTGGTCCTGGGCTTTTTTTGGTTGGGAGACTTTTAATGACTGTTTCTATTTCCTTAGGGGTTATTGGACTATTTAAATAGTTTATTTGGTCTTGATTTAACGTAGGTATGTGGTACCTATCCAGAAAAATGTCCATTTCTTTTAGGTTTTCCAGTTTTGTGGAGTAGAGGTTTTTGAAATACGACCTGATAATTCTCTGGATTTCCTCAATGTCTGTTGTTATGTCCCCCTTTTCATTTCTGATTTTGTTGATTTGGATTCTCTCTCTCTCTGTCTTTTGGTTAGTTTGGATAAGGGCTTGTCTATCTTGTTGATTTTCTCAAAGAACCAACTCTTTGTTTCATTATTTTTTTTGTATTATTCTCTTAGTTTCTAATTTATTAATTTCACCTCTCACTTTGATAATTTCCTGGCGTCTATTCTTCCTGGGAGACTGCTTCTTCTTGTTCTAGAGCTTTCAGGTGTGCTGTTAAGTCACTAGTGTGGGATTTCTCCAACTTCTTTATGTGGGCATTTAGTGCTATGAATTTCCCTCTTAGCACTGCTTTCATAGTGTCCCATAAGTTTGGGTATGTGGTGTCTTCATTTTCGTTGATCTCTAGAAAGTCTTTAATTTCTTTCTTTATTTCTTCTTTAACCCATTGGTGATTCAGTTGAGCATTATTCAGTTTCCATGAGATTGTAGGTTTTCTGTAGTTTTTGTTGTTGTTGAAATCTAACTTTAAACCATGGTGGTCTGATAGAACACAGGAGGTTATTCCAATTGTTTTGTACCTGTTGAGATTTGCTTTGTGGCCAAGTATGTGGTTGATTTTAGAGAAAGTTCCATGGGGTGCTGAGAAGAAAGTATATTCTTTCTTGTTAGGATGGAATGTTCTGTAGATATCTATTAGATCCAATTGGGTCATGACATCAGTTAAGTCCTTTATTTCTCTGTTAAATTTCGATTTGGGAGATCTGTCCAGTGGTGAAAGTGGGGTGTTGAGATCTCCCACTATTAATGTGTGGGGTTTTATATGTGGTTTAAGCTTTAGTAATGTTTCTTTTACATATGTGGGTGCCCTTGTGTTTGGGGCATAAATGTTCAGAATTGAAACTTCATCTTGGTGGATCTTTCCTGTGATGAGGATGTAATGCCCTTCTTGATCTCTTTTGATTGATTTTAGTTTGAAGTCTATGTTGTTGGATATCAGGATGGCTACACCTGCTTTTTTCTTAAGACCATTTGATTGAAAAGTCTTTTCCTAGCCTTTTATTCTTAGGTAGTGTCTATCTTTGAATTTGAGATGTGTTTCTTGTATGCAGCAGAAAGATGGGTCCTGCTTTCATATCCATTCTGTAAGCCTATGTCTTTTTATAGGTGAATTAAGTCCGTTGATATTAAGGGATATTAACGATCAGTGATTGTTCATCCCTGTTATTTTTGGTGGTAGTGTGTGTGTACTTCTCTTATTTGGGGTTTACTGTTGTGGCTTTATATATTGCCTGTGTTTTCAAGTGTGTATCTGACTTCCTTCGGTTGGAATTTTTCTTCTAGTGCTTTCTGTAGGGCTGGGTTTGTGGATAGGTATTGATTAAATCTGGCTTTGTCTTGGAATGTCTTGTTCCTTCTGTCTATGATGATTGAAAGTTTTGCTGGGTATATTAGTCTGGGCTGACATCCATGGTCTCTTAGTGTCTGCATTACATCTGTCCAGGTCCTTCTGGCTTTCAAAGTCTCCATTGAGAAATTGGGTGTTATTCTGATGGGTTTACCTTTATAGGTCACTTGGCCTTTTTCCTTTGCTGCTCTTAATATTCTTTCTTTATTCTGTACATTTCGTTGTTAATTATTATGTGTCAAGGGGACTTTTTTGGAGGGTCTAGTCTGTTTGGTGTTCTATAGGCTTCTTGTATCTTCATAGGCATTTCCTTCTTTAAGTTGGGAAAGTTTTCTTCTATAATTTTGTTGAATATATTTTCTGTGCCTTTGAGTTGGTATTCTTCACCTTCTTCTATCCCTATAATTCATAGGTTTGGTCTTTTCATGGTGTCCCAAATTTCTTGGACATTTTGGTTCATGACTTTGTTGGCTTTAGTGTTTCCTTTGACTGATGAAACTATTTCTTCTACTGTATCTTCAATGCCAGAGATCCTCTCTTCCATCTCTTGCATTCTGTTGGTTAAACTTGCATCTGAAGTTCCCGATCTTTTACTCAGGTTTTCTATTTCCAGCATTCCCTCTGTTTGTGTCTTCTTTATTTTTTTAATTTCCCTTTTCAGGTCTTGGACTGTTTCCTTTATTTGTTTCATTGCTTTTTCATGATTTTCTTTCAGTACTTTATTGTTTTCTTTCAGTACTTTATTATTTTCTTCCAGGAGTTTATTGTTTTCTTCCAGGACTTTATTGTTTTCTTGCAGGACTTTATTGTTTTCTTCTAATTTGTTTGCCCTTTCCTCTAGTTGTTTACAGCATTCTTCCCATTTTTTTTGTCCTTTCCTCTACACAATCCTCTACCTTCTTCATGATGTTACTCATAAGGCTATTTTCTTCTGCTTTTTCCAATTTTTGTTGTTGGAGGTGGGCTAGGTTCTGGTGATGCTGTATTGCTCTTCATTTTGCTGTATGTACTTCTGCCTTGACATCTGCCCATCTCCTTGTGGTTCGTTCTTGGTCTTATCTGTGTACTTGGTTCAGAAAGAGCTGACAGATTCAGGAAGTCTCTCTCTCTTGTCCAGATGGGAGTTCTCTTGTCCAAAAGAGAACTCCGGGGCAGGATGGAAGCTCTTATCTGGACCAGAAGTCTGGGGCAGGATGGGAGCTTTTGTCCAGACAGGAAGTCTGGGGTAGGATGTGCGCTCTTGTCCAGAAGGGAAGTCCAGGTTAGGATGTGAGCTCTTGTCCAGGAGGGAAGTCCAGGGCAAGATGGGAGCCCTCTCTTTCTCGGCATCTTTACATGTTGCTTGTCCTGGCGGTGGCTGCAGTGTCTCTCGGCTGTCCTTTTGTCTTATTGACTGTGTCCTTTGCTCTACAAAAGCTTCTCAGTTTCAGGAGGTCCCATTTATTAATTGTTGCTCTCAGTGTCTGTGCTACCAGTGTTATATTTAGGAAGTGGTCTCCTGTGCCAATGCATTCAAGACTACTTCCTACTTTCTCTTCTATCAAGTTCAGTGTAACTGGATTTATGTTGAGGTCTTTGATCCACTTGGACTTGAGTTTTGTGTGTGGCGATAGATATGGATCTATTTGCAATCCTCTACATGTTGACATCCAGTTATGCCAGCACCATTTGTTGAAGATGCCTTATTTTTTCCATGGTACAGTTTTGGCTTCTTTGTTGAAAATCAGATGTTCATAGGTATGTGGATTAATGTCAGGGTCTTCAATTCAATTCCATTGGTGCACATGTCAGTTTTTATGCCAGTACCAAGCTGTTTTTATTACTATAGCTCTATAGTAGAGCTTGAGGTCAGGGATCATGATGCCTCCAGAGGTTGCTTTATTATACAGGATTCAATCATACCACAAGGACACATGCTCAACTATGTTCATAGCAGCATTATTCATAAAAAGCAAGGACCTGGAAATAACCTACATGCCTCTCAACCAAAGAATGGATAAAGAAAATGTGGCATATATACACAATGGAGTACTACTCAGCAGTAAAAAACAATGATATCATGAAAATTTCAGGCAATTGGGTGGAACTAGAAAAGATCATCCTGAGTGAGGTAACACAAACTCAGAAGGGCAAACATGGTATGCACTTACTCATAAGTGGATACTAGATGTAAAGCAAAGGACAACCAGACTACAACCCACAGCTCCAGAGAAACTTACTAACAAGAAGGATCCTAAGAGGGACATATTGATGAAAAAGAAATAGATGAGATCTACATGGGCAAACTGGGGGTAAGGGGATATAATGGAGGGCAAGAAATGGGAGATGAGAACATAAGGAAATGGGAGGTTTGAGCTGGAACAGGGACAGAGTGGGAGAGCAGGGAAAGAGATACCATGATAAATGAAGACATCATGGGAATAGGGAGAAACAGGGTGCTAGGGAAGTTCCCAGGAATCCACAAGGATGACCCCATCTTATACTCTACTAGCATTAGTCGAGAGGATGCCTGAACTGGTCTACTCCTGTAACCAGATTAGTGAATACACTAACTGTCATCATAGAGCCTTCATCCAGTTACTGATGGAAGCAGATGCAGAGATCCATGGCTGGGCGCCAGGTTGAGTTCCAGGAGTCCAATTGATGAGAGAGAAAGGAGGGATTCTATAAACAAGAAACATCGAGATCATGATGAGAAAACATACAGAGATGGCCAGCCAAACTAGTGGAAACTCAAGAACTGTGGGCCCATAGCTGTGGAGCCTCCATGGGACTGGATTAAGCCCTCTGGATAGGGAAGCAGTTGTTTAGCTTGAACTGGTTAGGGGGGCCCAGGCAGGTGATTCGGGATCCATCCCTGATGCGTGAACAGGCTTTTTGGAGCTTAGTGCCTAAGGTATGATGCCTTATGCTGCCTTGGTGCTGTGGAGGGGCTTGGACCTGCTCAACTGAATGTGCCAGGCTCTGCTGACTCCCCAGGGGAGACTGACTTGGAGGAGGTGAGAATGTGGGGAGAACTCGGGGGGGGGGGGAGGTTAGGGAGGCAGGAAGAGGGAGGGGGATCTGTGGTTAGCATGCAAAATGAGTAAAAAATTTCTTAATAATAATGAAAATATAACATTCTTCTAAATCATTTGAAGAGAAAAAAAGGTAAAATTGTGTTAACTAATTTTTCTATATACACATTGATAATAAAATTTTAAAAATACAAAAAAATTTCCATTTCTAGTGTAAAAATGCCAGAGAAAAATTATTTCAAAGCAAAGAATTCAAAAGAAAAAAAGGGGCTATTATATGAATGAAGACATATGAAGTGATATTGTTTATGGATTCCTAAAAACTTGGGAAATATAAAAAAGTAGTGATTAAAATGTGATTTTTTCCCCATTATTTATTATGAGAATGTAGTATGATAATTCTAGAAAGTTTTTTTAAAACAGCCAGAAGCTTTGAACAGTTAATTTAGTGTCTTTTCACAAGTCTGTGGCAAAGAAGAAAGCTTTTAGAAATCCCTTTTACTGCCCAGTAACATAAGACCTCTTGATTAAATGTCTACAGAAAAAAACTGACAAAAACTTCCAGTGGGTGAGACTAAAACTTAGTTAGAAAAAGATCTATATACGGTGCCAATTTTGTGGTGTTTGCAATGCATGTATCTCTTCCAGAACCCTAATTTGTTCTGGAGATGGTAAATTACACATCTTGGGATTTAATTTTCTAACAGAAATGAAGTATCATGAGATGGAAAGAAAAGGGGAGTTGCCTTAGAAAGCCTGACTTTAAGTCTCAGCATGGACTAGAGGTGTGTCTGACCTCCTCAATCCCATCAGGACCAGATGGTTCTCAGTAAGTGACTGAAGCGAGTATGAAAGTGCTCAGTTACCCAGTGATGTCAGACCAAGCATCAGCAGTATCCTTTGACACGGCAAGTGTTTGTCACAGGGCTTTCATGCATCTTCTCCAAACCTCCTGTTAAGGACCTCTTACCTGCAGTTCCCATAAAGTTATGACTTTGTTCTATTCCAGCTGTTGGCTTGAATGTATTCTGTTGCTTCTAGCCATTCATTGGGCCCTCCCTGCTTCCTTTTCCAGTCACCTTCCCTTTTAGGCAGCCCTCCTAGACAATGCTTCTGACTGTTAGACTCTCACTGACCGCCACCCCCCCCCCAACACACACACACACACACACACACACACGCACGCACGCACGCACGCACGCACGCGCGAGCGCACAGACACAGAAGTTCATAACTCATCCCTGCGCATCAGGAAGATGCTACTGTGCAAGTTCTGCCATTCACTACAAAAGATTGTTACTGGCTTTCTGATTAAATTCTTAGGCCACAAACTCCTCCATCGCATACCTTGCCCTTCAAGGATATATATATATATAAAGTTTTCCATGAGTTAAATGTAAGGTCCTTTTCTCTTGACTTGGGGTTAGAAACTGGTTTTGCTATCCCCTCTGTTTTGAAATGTGGCTTCTAAACACAGCTGTCTCCAAAGATCTGCTCCTGAGAAAAAAATCTCCTTCTAGTATTTATGCTTTTAGGCAACTTACTTTGAAACATGTTACATATTTGTGTGGTATCTCTCTTTGTACTTTGTCTTAGCCAAAACTTATGTTTTCCTATCTGGCTAAAGGTGTGTCCTGTGACTGACAGAACAAAGAAAATTTCCTCAGGTGTATTGGCAGAAGGCTGCCTCCGTCCCCCAACCTTGTCTCTCTTCCCTTTCGCTTGCACAGATGCCTAACAGTGACCAAGGGTGAATATACTGGGAGATGGTACGCGGGAGACAGGGCACGGGCTTCACAGAATTTTATCAATTAACCCAAATTCATTTTGAGCTCCATCTGTGCCTGCCACGAAAATGACTGCCATGTCTTTAGTGGGAATTCTGCCAAGTTAATCATTCCCTTTAAAATTTTCTGAGTAAAAGTTATATTAGTTATATAGTAAAAGTCTGAAAGCTTTGGGGTAACTTTATTAATCTGTGGCTTTCTGCATTCTCTAATTTATCACTTTGTAAAATAAGGTGGGGTTTTTTTTATTGTGTTCTTTGTTGTTTTGCTTTTGATTCTGTTGATCTCTGGAGTCGGAACACATGCTCAGTACAGACAGTTTTGAAAGGCAATGCGGGCTAAATGGAAACTAAATTTGTCCCGATGGCCAGTTTTAGGGACACCAAGAAAACTCTTCTTTCTTCTGGGATTCCTAGAATACCTGCAGATCTGAAAGGCAAGTGTTCAGCCTGAGGAAGGTGCAGAATAGTCTTGTCACCAAAACTGCCAGAAAGTTCAATGACAGCCTTTTGGAAACTGGAGCTTTGTGGAGGACACAGAACACCAGAAAAGGTTGGTTTCTTTGCTTTGCTTTTTGCTTGGCTTTTGTTTGCCTGTTTTGTTTTTGTGACTGTTGCAGCATGTAGCCTAGCTTGCCTTGGAGTCACTGTGGCAATTCTGCCTCTGCCTCTTCACCACTAGGGTTAGAGGCATGAGGCACTATGCTTGGCTCCTTCAACTCCTTAATGATACTTTGTGTGGTACTTGGAGACGAAGTATCTGCTTCCACATGTGAGATTCCTGTAACTTTTCATGAAATCAGAACATGTAAGTATAAGGAATCAACAGAAACTTGTATTTTGAAGAAACTTGAACTCTTTGATTAAATATAAGGATTACATGTCAAGCATTATAAAAATACAAAAGTATTTTTTGCATATTTCCTTGAAAATGCTGTAGGCTTTTCTTGCTGTGCAGCAAAATGGCGGATACATAGCAGTTCCTCTGGTTCTGTTTTCAGCCTGTTCTTCAGGAAGCTCTTTAGTTGCTTGCTGTAAAATAACAATAATACATTTTTTAAAAGGGGAGTAATAACATATGGTATATTTAAAAGTATGTGTCATTAATTTTAACTTTGAATATATTTCATAGTTTGGCTAACAAGGTAAAAGTAACATATAAAATAATCTCAAATTTGCAAATTTTACACTATCATCGATAATTTTTTGGTGGAAATGTATATAGAGTTACAATTCATATACAGTTTTTTATGCTCTTTGTAGGTAAGCTTGCAATTTTATTTAGCAGAGCATGGTGATTCTCTTAAAAACAAAGTATTAAATCACAATGAAAAGTCATAAAAACAGTGTTCCAATGCATTGTGGGAATTGAAATTTACCTTCATTACAAATATTAACAGCAAAGCAGAAGCCATTGACAATTTTTTGCATTTGGAAAAAGTCCTGGACATGACTCAATAATTATACAATTTACTATTGATTTGAAAACAGTATGCTCTTAGCTGGCAAACTACCAAAGTTGTGAGGGACAGTCAGAATGACTGTGGACAATAACTGAAAACCAAGCCATTTATTTATCAGTCACAAACTGCACTGGCATACAGTCAGCAGTACTTATCATTTAGTCAATGGCTTTGTAAGTAATATTCATTGTACTATTAAACAATTTTGAAAAACAATCTGTTCTTTTATTAAAATTCTGGAGACAATGTCAGACATAAAGCTGACTTGTGCAACTTATGTGTTGGTCATTTACCTGTACACCTATTGGCCCTCAGCTTAGAGCCCCACTTCCTTCTCCTCCCTCTTTCTCACATGTCCTCAGCTGTGAGAAGACAGTAGTGGGTCTCCAAGACCATGCTTCTCCCTTCCCAGTTGGATCCTAATTATTCTCGGCCATTAGAAGGTGAGCCATTCAGGATCTTCCCCATGTCATGACTGTTGATTCTAGCCTCCTTGGCTGTTATATTACTCCTAGACCCAGCAACATGGTGACCTCTCATCCTGGCCTTCTTTACACCTGGTTTAAATTCCAGTTTGGGATTTTTTATTTGAGTACTTGAGTAGTCTGAATGATTGTCCCACTTTAAATTCTTCTTCACTTTCATTGTTTGTTATGTGATGCCTCCATTTCATTCATCTTCCCCAAACCAGAAGTTCTTATCTTTTAAATAAATCATAAACAGATTAATATTTGCCAAGCTTTTAAGCACTTTAGACTTTGCTTGGCCGGACCCTGCCCAATGAACAGTTCTAAGTCAGAGGTGAGTGTTATTCTCCTTTGGAGAATTAAAATCAACCCTACTGCATTTTCAGTACATATAATACATAAATAATAAGCTCTTTTAGGTGCTTGAAGTTTGATGAAAAATATATTTTGAATGCAAATTCAATGCAAGTATATAAAAGCCTATGATAATTATAAGAATGAAGAGACCAAGGAAAAGGGGAAAATGTTTCACAGAATGGGAAGGGGAAAGGAAAGTAGACTAGAGAATGTGGGTTTTGAGCCAAACCCAGAAAAATGCTGAAAGAGGTAGGTAGAGTTGACAAGTAGACGAACATAGTCTAGATGGAGGAAGCCTGTGGAGTCGAAAGAATGAATTAATTTATGTGTTGTTTATTTTCAGTGCTGAGGTTGAACTCAAGGCCTTGCACATGCTAGTAAGCCTACCACTGAGCTATAGTAGCCAGCCATGAAGTTGAAAATAGCAGGAAGGTGGTCCTTAAAGCTGGTTCTTAGTCTGTGGTCTTGATGACATTTTGTGTACAGTGACACCTGGCAGTTACTGTTATCACCATATGTTCCTGTGCTTCAAAAAGTGAAATCTAACAACAGTTTGGAGGGTAAAAGTGAATGAATTCATGAGGAGAGGTTTTGGAGACTAATACAGTGGATGAAGGGAAGAGTATATAGCGAGGAGACGTTAAACAAGGACAGATATGAGACATTCTAGTCTGATGAAGATGGTGAAGAGCTGGTGATGGATGTGGAGTCTGAGAAGTATGAACTGGAGGGGTCAGAAAAGCATGGTGTCGTTACTGAGACGAGGCCGGTGTAGAAGAAGTACATGAGGACTTAGCGCTGACCGCATTTAGTTGAAGGCATGCCTTTTCCTGCTCCTACATTTTTCTTGGCTCCTGCTTTTCCTTCTCTCTCCAAATGGTAGACATTTTATGCAACACTCCCAGGCTTCACATGCTACTCATAGAGTAACATAGACCATCATTTAGGATCATTCTAGCTCAGAAAGGCCTCTCTTTCTTTTAATCTCTTCAAATTCACTCTCTGCTGGCCACATCTGGTCCTAATATCATTTTCACCAGGTTATACCTGATGTTGCTCAAGCCACACCAACTAGAGCCCTGTGGCCACAGTTACTTGTTCAGTGATGAGCATGTGCCCCAACCCAGGTCAGTGATTGGGCTGTGGGATTGGGCTGCTGGATCTGTTGAGGAGGTGTCTGTGTATTGTGTTGGCCACTGGATTGTATAACATAAGCATAAGTGTATGAGTGTATGGGGACATTTACCACAAAGACTTGGAAGAGGAGTCAGCCTGGAAGTGGAGTTACCCCTAAGAGAATAAAACCAAGAAGTGGAAAAGCATCACCTGAGTCCTTGACTCTGCTGTGACAGACCACTTCTGGGCTTCTTAGCTATTTAGTTGCATAAGCATTTCAAGCTGTGTCTGCCCTTTGCAACACCTGAAGAGTTCTGAGATTATCCACGTGTCTCCACCCCCACATTTTTGTATTCTACACTTAAAGGCGCTATCATTTCCATAGCGCTGTCTTGTCTGCCATCGAACTTATATTTCTCTTTGTGTCTCCAGTGGTGCCAGACACAACTGCTGTACGAACAGCTTTTGATTAGGAAACACTTGCTGGCCCCTGCAAACCTGGAGACAGAGGTTCCATATGGAATGAAGTGTACTTACCTGTGGTTGGGTTCAAGATGAAAACGGCAGCCATAAATACTTCCAAGAGCAACAGTCTTCCTACGAGACAGCCTATTACGACAGTCAGTATCTGGACAGGAGTACCCACAGTGGATGCTTTGCTGTGGCCACTGCTGCTGCTGCCACTGCTGCTGCTACTTCCGCCCCCACCAGGGAGAGTCTGTGCTGACAGGCTGAAGGCTCTCGATTCTGCCCGGACAGTATTATCCAGGATAAATTCAATTTTATAATTTTTTCCTAGGGAGAGAAAAATCCTCGTCGTAGTTGACTCCTTTGCTTGTTTTCAGTCAGTTCCCATTCGTCCTTTATTGGCTTCAAAATCGTGACTAATTTCTAATGAAGTATTTTTGTAAATGGAGTCAGGTGACATACTTTGAGTACAGAGAGGGATAAAGAAGTTCTCAGAGGTTCAGGCTGCATCTGACCACAGGCATGGGAACAGTACTGTCCCTAGGCAGGTAGATCTGGGATGTGAAAAAAGCTACCACAACAAGCCAGAGGGTAAACTAGTGAGCAGCTGTCCTCCATGGATTCTGTGCCAGGTTCCTGCTTCGAGTTCCTGCCTGGACTTCCCTGAGTGATGGGCTACTATGGATGTGTACCCGAAATAAACCTTTTCCTTCCCTAAGTTACCTGTGGCTGTGGTGTTTATCATAGCAACAGGAAATCCACTAGAACACTCTTGATTCTCCACAGTAACTGGTTTATCGACTCAAGGCTCCACAAATAGTCATCTGTACATATTTTCTCTCTTTCTTTTTTTTTATTAGTTTGCAGAAAGTCTACAAGTAACTTCCTAGTTCAGCTCTGAATCCTTGCATAGATTGTTAAATTACTACAAGTCTACCTTTTCTTAAATGAAAAATGCATATATTAATTTTTAAATTATAAATATAACACATTTAGTGAGAAAATTTGGAGCAATAACAGGCAAGAAGAGAATACAAATCATGATTTTTTATGTATGGTTTCCAATTATATTTAAATTTCTCTAATCATTCTTTTAATTTCTTTTTTGTATATTAAATGTATTTTATAAGGGGGGCCAACTATATTCAGAAAAAGGCATAATATAGAATTTTGATTTCTACAGTTTATTGACAAAAGCATTATAGAATATTTTGTCCATTCAAAAAAAAATACACAGCTCTTTACTGAGGAGATGTATGAGGACCTAATATGGTCTACTCACCTGTTCTGTGAGGAGTGAGATCTGTATAGTTGGCCCAACAGTTGCTAAATGGAATTGTTGTATTTCCACTAAGGCCACCAACTTGGTTGTTATTGGAGTCCTTTAGGATAGCCTTCAAAGTAAGTGATGTAATTCCAACTGATACACAGTTACCCTCAAGAAAAAAGAACAGTGGAGAATTATAACAAATGCCCTGTCCTAAATCTTCAAAAAATATCTACTAATTTTTATATGTCTATTACAAATTAAAAATCTACAGAATCTCCTAACCTCTCCAAAAGAGATCTTGAACATGAAATGAAAGCACATTCATTTCAAAGAAACATTTTGGAAACAGTAAACAGAAGAGGCTATCCACAGGTTTTAGTTTTAACTTTCACATTCAAGCTGCCAGGGAAGTGGGTCCCTTCCAGAATTATAGTCAAAGCTATTCACTCTAGGACAATGGGAGTCAGGACTCACCTCAGGATCTATGGCCTTTACTGAGGGCTGCTGAGGAAATGGCTGTCCTGGCTGTGCTGCCACCGGCTGAGCAACCACTGAGAGTGAAGACACAAAGGCTACATAGTGACCAGGAAATCCAGATCTTTCAACTGGCTGGGCAGTCACCTGGGGTGGACAGAGCAAGGAAGTGATTTTTCCAGGACAAACTGCATTTCACAGCCAGCTCAGCCAAGCCAAGTGCAGTATTCAGTTCATTTAAAACAGTAAATTAGACATGCAAGATTGGTATTGTTATAAATTTCCCTCTTGATCAAAGCTATGACACAATGTTAAAAATATTCAAAGCAAGGTGCATGGGAAAAACTAAATTTTAAAAGATATGATCATGTTCGGTGTGTGTGTGTGTGTGTGTGTGTGTGTGTGCACGTGTATTCCTGCAGATACGTGCACCTACCAATGAAGGCCAGAAGAGGATGTAGGGTGTCATTTTCTGTCACTTCTCACCTTACCTGCTTGGGACTGGGTCTCAATAAACCTGGAACTAGCTGTTTCTAAGCCTGGTCAGCAAATCATAATAATCTACTCCTGTCCCCTCACCCAGACCACTACTGGGCTACAGGCATGCCTGGCTACCTTTAAATGTGAATGATGGGAATTCAAAATTTGGGTCCTTGTGTGTGTTTATTAGTTTTATGTCAACTTGACACAAGATAGAGTCATTTGGGTAGAGGGAATCTCAATTGAGACAATGCCTCAATACCATGGGCCTATAAGAAAATCTGTCAAGCATTTTCGTGATTAATGTTTGATGCAAGAGGACTCAGCCAACTGTGGGTAGTGCCAACCCTGGGTGGTGACCTTGAGTTGTATAAGGAAGCAGCATTCCTCCACTGCCTCTGTTTCAGTTTCTGCCTCCAGATTTCTGCCTTGAGTTCCTGTCCTGACTCCCCTTCATGATGGACTATAACTGTAAGCTGAAATAAATTCATTTTTCCCCAAGTTGTTTTTGGTTATGGTGCTTTATCACAGCAATTGAAAACCCAACTAAGACACATGCTTGCACTGTAAGCACTGTGAGTCATTGACCCTTATGCAAACCCCCAGTCTTGTATTTTTTTTAAACTTCATTATTATCATTTTAGTTACCCCATAAAAAATAAATTAGAAAGAAATGCTTTCTAGGCTTCTGTTTTGAAATATAAAGAGGGTCTTAATTTCCTTTTAAAAAGCAACACCATTTTTAAAAGATAAAATACATTTTTATTCTAGATGTGTGTTCTTACCTTAACCCAGCCAGAATCAGTCGGCTGTGGAATAGGACTGGTAATAGACATGGAAGAGATATTGAATCCAAGGATAGTGCTAATTTTGCCTAAGATGACTGCTCGTCCAAGAGAGTCAGAAATTTCCCGGAGTTCAGATAGTTGCATCTGACCTATGAGGGAAAAGCATTAGGGCATCTGGATTACAAGAATTATGGAATTGTGGTAATATGCATAAGTTTTGGCTTTCATTTTGTTTGCATACTTCATCACATCATAGTATGAATTACCCAGGGGTTCTGGGGATTTTTGCTACATCCAGCGTGGGATATCTGAGAGAAAAAAAAAATCTACGTATACTACCCTCTCGTGTCTGTTAACTTCATTCCTCTAGGACAAAATTCTATCAGTACAACTACATCAGGCATTCAGGGCAGGAACACCTCTAGATGCCCCAAGCTCCTTATCTGTCTACTTTATTTATCTGGGATGAAATCCCGTCTAAATAGCTTCAATTCTGTCTGGTTCACTCTCATAGTCCTGCTAAGGACTAAGCTCTTATCTTAGAGCTTCAAGCTCTAAGCCTCATCTTCAACCTCTCTTTCTTCATTCTCCATCTCTGCTACTCTCTACTCCTGGCTCAAGAGTTCTGCCTTACCATCTACATTACCTCCATGTTCTCCTCTTCTCCTGGTGATGCCATTCTTTCAGCTCTACAGAAAAATGCCTGTCTGTCCTTTCCCTGGCCACTAGGTTCTCTGCCTTCTCAGGAATGTTGCTCTACCTTCTACCTTGATATGTAAAACCTCCTTTGTTCTCAGTCAGTTGCTACTAGGCCTCAAGGAGAGAGGATGGTGGGAGCTTCATTAGCACAAGAAACAAAGTTATTGTCTCCACCAGCTTGTCTTTGCCTACTTGACCTTATCCAAGTACTGGCTCTAGCAAGGAAGTTAGTTACCTAGAAGTTCAGCAGGTCTGAGGAGCTGAACTGTTTTCCAAATGGTCTGGGTATATCTGGGCACACAAGAATTTCATAGCAGAAGACAGCTGAAATATTAAAGGCTGGATAACACCAAATATTCATAATAAATGGCTTGCCTTTTGACCGACCCTTAGCCAGCCAAAGTGTAGCTTTACTACACATCTGAATCTCTATAATATATTCTTGTGGTTCGCCACATTATAGACTGCTAACACTTTAGTACCTGAAAAGAATATGACAGTCATATTAATAAACTGGGGTAAATGAAGAACTCAAGAGAATGTTATAAGATAGAATTTAAGAAAGAAAAAGACAAAGGTAGAGACGAACACACACACACACACACACACACACACACACACACACACACACACACACCTGAAAGAACAGTGAGAGAATGTGTCTTCTGATTAAACTAAACTTTCTCATGTCATTCTTTGTTAAGTGAAGTATTGTCAGCCTTTTCTGTAACCACACATTACTTATTCAGAATAGAATATTTTTAGAACTTAAGTATAATAAGCATCTACCCACTATTAGTATGTGCATTAATAACTTGCTAAAGTTATCAGGTTCCTATCACTCTGTTACCTTCTTTGGACTTCTGGCAATTTTCAAGTCTGCACCTGCACATACTTTCCCTTCTCTCTTCCTTTCATGGCAGACCTGGGATTTCCTCTTAAACCTACCACCTCCACAAGGATTCCTACTTTATGATTTGACACCTCCATATTCCTTTGGATAGAGTCTGATACTTTTTCTTGATTTCTTCTCCACTTACCTACCAATCCATATTTAACCATACACTAATTTTCAGCTTTCTTTGTCCTTACTACCAAAACCCTAGCCTAAATTTGTGGTTATTAAAATAGATTTTTAAATTGGCTTGCCATTTTCTACTTTATTCCATGCACTGTAGTCAGCAATTTTTAGAAAACCACTGTAACCAGGATGTTATTAAGATCCTACAGCTTAAAAGACCCACCATCTTCCACATCCCAAGTCATGCCTTCAGGACTCAAATCACCAAATTTCTACCATTAAGGATAAACTAGAAAGCTTGGAAGCTTGGTGTTCTCAGCAGCATTGGCCAATGAGCCTTCTTGACACATTGGAACCCCCACTCAGGGAATTTTCAGTTCAGTTTGAAAGGCCTTGCTTGCATGACTCAGACTCTGGGATAAAGGCGGGGTCTTACGTATTCCTCTCTCTCCCCTAACTCCTTCCAGTTGTCCTCTCCAAGATCTCTTAAATGTGAGCGCGTCTGTGGTCTAGGGTAGATGACCAAGGTGCATCATTCCATGTCCATGGCTACTTTATGGTCACGGGCTCTCAGCCCAGTGGCAGAGCCAACCTCTCCTATGCTGCTCTCCCTTTTCTCCTGATCGCCATCTCACTACTGAAGACCTTAACATGAAAGCTTCTTCCTCCTACCTTGAGGACTCTGCCCACCCAGAGGTTCCCTCAGTACTTTCACTGCCCCTTTCTAGGGTGCCTGACACTATGTGAATGCCATATGACTATGTGTACATCCTGGATACCTGATGTTATGTATCAGCTGCATGACTACGTACACATCTTTATTTTTACCCCTCCATGTTTTTCTATGATTTATCCATTTCAAGCCAAGTCCTAGGGCTTTTCTTGAGACTTGAGGCCCTACCCTATACTGTGTTTTGAAAACACACCATAAACTTGCTGTTCCTCTGTTCCCTGTTCTCAGACCTGAATCTTATATTTATCAGGGTTTATCTGGTATTGCTACAAAGGGTTAAATAATCTGCCTGTGTTCCCTGGGCCTGTCTGCAACTCCTAGGTTAAATCTACAGGTTACGTCATACTGAAACCAGAACACTGGCCATATTAATCCAAGGAAATACAGAGCTGATGAAGGGAAGTCAGCTATGACTCCAGGCAGATAACATCATAAAACTCATTGCTACAACATAAGCCTAGGCTTTCTATGTTCTTCTAAGCAACAGAGTTCCAGTGGCAGCTTTCCTTTTCTAATTGATTATTTTAACCTATTTTCACTCTTTTTTTACTGTTACAATTTTTTTAATTTAATTTTTTTTATTTTATAATTTAATTTAATTTTACATATCAGTCACAGATTCCCCTGTCCTCCCCCTCCCGCCCTATTTTCACTCTATTGTCACCTCCTATTAAGTCAGATCCTTTTGTTTAATTTATTCTTGTGCAACCCCATCATAATTCCTCAATGAGTTATTACCATAGGGTAGAGAAGTAAAAGTGTTTGTAGGCCTTTGGGGTTCAAGAAATAGAGGTGGTAGCATTCCCTATGGCCTGGCTAATCAGGCTCTGGTAGGTTTATTTATGACTTCACACTTTACAATGACATTCCTTTATCTCAAAGTCTGATATCCATACCTGTGCTAGAATTGCTAAAGAACCAAGTGGGAGCGGCTCCGATCTCTAATTCCATTGTGCGTCCCGTGGATCTCTTCCGCCGAAGACTCGCTCCTGTTATCCTGCTGACACGGATTTTGTCATTTGATATTTTTAGGAACAAGGCAAGATTTCTAACCAGATTGTGTGAGCTAAAAAAATCATCTTCGGTCACAGCAGGCAGTTGGAAAGAAACAAAGATGACTGTAGCCGTGTGGACTTCCACGGGTGTAGTACCTTTAACCAAAAGGTAAAGCATCTGGTAGGTTCTATCAAAGTAGTTCTCACCAGGGATAGCGGAACCCAAGTCAGGAAGGAATTGCTCTATAAAAGAAAAAGGCCAAGATAGCAAAATATATTTCTATTAGCACAGTGGCCACACACAGTATTTCATATTTGTTTGAACTCCAAAAAGTTCAATGATACCATTTTCATAACAAAAAACATATTAAAAACCAAATGCTTATTAAACTAACTTGCAAAGTTATACTCCATTAAAAGAATACTATTAATAGTCAATATATATAAAATTTATTTCTAAAAGAATTACTCTATAGTCACAACATAAATGAGAAACCAAACTAATTATACACCCAGGAATTAATTCTGTACTTATAGAATACTACTTATATATTCTGACTTTCAAAGCCACGGATGAAGGAATTTGGTAATTTAAAGTATAAATTTAATGGTCTTCTAATTCATTCTGTACTAGATGCCAATTCTTAAAGGAGCACTTACAGTTAATATTTTTAGTTTTATTGAGGACAGAAGGTATGTAATAAAAATGAAGGATCTATTAAAACATCTCAGAGGAATCTTATGCAAATGAAATGGGATAACATGTTAGCTTGTAAAAATCTACGATTAATCAAAACAAATTCTCCTAGGGATTGTGAAATGGAGGTCATTGTACATTTCCAGTGTGTGTGTGTGTGTGTGTGTGTGAGAGAGAGAGAGAGAGAGAGAGAGAGAGAGAGAGAGAGAGAGAGAGAGAGAATCAACAGAATTAAGAAGTAACAAATCTTGTAAGCCCCAAAAGCTGAACTGTACCACAGTGGTAGAACAAATCATGTAGCTTCTGACTGCACTTCATCGTGTGAATCTAAAGAACGTGCTTTGTGGTACAGAGTGAATAGTGGATATGAGGTCACGTTCTTGTTAACAATGCTGGACCATCCAGCTTAGTTGACTTTTTCATGTTATAACAATAATGAAGGACACAGAGATAAAGACAGTAGAGCATTAGACTACAGAGGGGCTTGTGGTATATGGGAATTCTGCATTCAATGTGCTAAAGCTTTACAGGAATCTTGCTGAAAAATGCAATTTTTTAATTTTAATGCTTGGCTGGAGAAGTGATTATATGTGAAGTCCTTATGTTTTAGCATCAGCACTGAAAAACAAAACAAAACAAAACAAAACAAAACAAAAAACCCCAGCAATACATGATAAAACAAACTGACAACACATACACACAGTCTAGTTGATCTATTAAAAGGCATCTGTAGTGTTGATTTTCAGCCCTTTGTCGCTACATTACATTCTGCTGATTGAAATAGTTCACATTTTTCTAACTTTGAATGATACTGCTTCATAAAAGAGTTAAACATGTATGAAAACTAAACTGGAAATAAATGCCATGATTTGTATTTAAAAGGTTTGGTTATAAAGAGGCAATGCAACATAACCACCAAAGGCATGTGTTCAAGAACTAGGCAATACTTTCCAGTCCTCACTTGTCTGTTCTGGCTTTGAGACTGCTATGAACTGGACTGCATCCTCTCCAAACTTCTATATTGAAATGAAGCCTTAACTCTCTGTTTGATGATATTTGTAAGTGGAGCTCTTTGGAGGAAAATTAAGCTTATGTAAGATTGTGAGTGAAGACTTCATTATGGAATTAGAAACTTTAAAGAAAAGAGTCCAGAGAGCTCACTCTCACAGAGTCGGAACAAAGCAAGAAGACTTTGCAGTCCAGGAAAAAATTTCCTCATCAGAATCTGACAGCAGACTCCCTCCAGAACTGTGAGGATAAAAGAAAAAAAAAATACCAGCATGGAGCCAGGTGGTGGTGCTACAACGCCTTTAATCGCAGCATTCAATAGGCAGAGTCAGGCAGATCTCTGAGTTCAAGGCTACCCTGGTCCATAGAGCAAATTCCAGGACAGCCAGAGCTACGTAGAGAAATCCTGTCTCCAAAAAAAAAGAGAAAGATTAAAAAATGAATAAGCAAATAATTTGTGGTGCAGTCAAAAGAAAAGAAATAATGTGCTGTCTACTATGTAATGTTATTGAATTTCGTCACAGTAGTCTGAGGAGACTAAAGTTGAAGCTTTGGCAAATGATATCACCTCCTGACCTTACTTTATTCAGCTGTTTGTTATTGTCTAAGGCTGTAATTCTTAATCTATAGGTCATGATCCCTTGGCTCGAACACCCTTTTCACAGGGGTCTGCTGTGGGATGTTCTGTATGCTCTGAATGTGTTGCTCTGATTGGTTAGTAAATAAAGTGCTGATTGGCCAGTAGCCGGGCAGGACAAAGAGAGAGGAGAATTCTGGGAAGTGAAAGGCTGAGTGAGGAGATGCTGCCAGCCGCAGCAATTAGAAGAGAGATGTAAAGTACTGGTAAGCCACGAGCCATGTGTCAACTCATAGATTAATAGAAATGGGTTAATTTGAGATATAAGAACTAGATAGCAAGAAGCCTGCCATAGCCATACAGTTTATAAGTAATATAAGTCTCTGTGTGTTTACTTGGCTATGGGACTGGCAGGTGAAAGAGATTTATCCTGACCATGGCCAGGGAGGACCAGGAAAACTTCAGCTACAAATGGAGCCCAATGTGGGCTACAGGGGTCACCTAAGAACATCAGAAAACACAGATATTTACATCAGGATTCATGACAGTATCAAAGCTACAGTTATGAAGTAGCAACAAAAATAAGTTTATGATTGGGTCACCACAACATGAGGAACTGTGTTAAAAGGCCACAGCAATGGGAAGGTTGAGAACCACTGCTCTAATGGTAAGTCACAATATAAAGTAACATATAAAGCACTTAGAGTTGAGTGTCTGACATGTGAGAATGTCTCTGGAAATTTTAGCTATTTTATAAGTAGTGAAAACAAGACTTGTTTTACAAATGGCAAAGAGTACTGACCACTCATTCATACTTCCAGGTCTAGCTTATATTTTGCTGTTTACATTTCTGCAATAGTGGGCCAAGATCATGGACAACACAGATAAGTGATATAAATCTACTCATAGAACACAATATCTACTCTCGACAATATTGGAATCCTGTTTAATAAAAAGCCCTAAAAGAACAGTGATAATTCTTGGTTTATAAATATCACTATGTAGATAAATGTAGCCTTTTTCATATATTACATTTAAAGCAATTTTATTATGTAATATTTAATTAATAAGGTTGATATAATGATAGCTTTCTTGATAATACTTCTGATAACTGGAAATAATTCAGGCATTGACCTCTATAGAACAGAAATAAAACAGAGGGAAAGTAAAAACTTCTGAGAGAAATCTCTTCTGGACATAAGAATAGATAAATTGCATACATATCAAAGGAAAACTTTGTCAGGAAGTTTCAGCATGTCCATGACAAAAACTCTTATCTTCATTCACCTATAGGTAAAGAGTTCTACCAGCAGTGATCTTTCAAAGCACTTTATCAATGATCACATCTTAGTTTTTTGTTGAATGGGGCTAAAAAATTTACTTCCTTCTTTATTCTCCAATAGCTAAGGAAATAGTGTAATAATGAAATGTTTCAAAGAATATTTGCAATATATATATTCACACACACACACACACACACACACACACACACACACACAGACACACACACACACACACACTATCCTAAGGAAATACCTGTGTTCAGATGCCTGTGAAGTTCACAGAGTTTCTTTTGGGCATTCCATGCTGTATTTTTGGGGCAGACCAGTGAATTGTTCACATAGACATCCAAACGCTGAAGTGTGGAAAAAAAAATTCCTACTAGAACTGCCTGTTAAAAACAAACATTTATGTGTTTTTATTAGAGCAATAGAACAGACTGTTTAGAATTTAGTTCTTAAAAACTATGTTTGTTCTAACTATGTACAAATTTTATAAGATACTAAATCCAAGTTTTTGTGAACTTAGGGCAAATATTGAACAAAAATTAAAAATATGCTTGCATTTAACCATTCATGCAGGTATGATAAATTAACCCCTAAGTGGTAAGTCCCAGGACAAGAATGTAATGTAAGAAAGAAATGATTAGAGGAGCCACACACTAAGCTGAAGAAAGGGTCTCTTTCAAAGACAATGAAGTACAAAAGAGACTTTGGAATCCAGGAGCTGGGAAGATACTTAACAGTGTTCTGCTTTATACAAACACAAAATTGAATCTGTAATGTTGAAAACTATTTCACAAAGCTTTGGTATGAAGACTCAGAAAAATCAGTGGAAACATGGGGCGATTCCCATAGAGTCTTTTGGGTCATTGTGAAAAACTGAGTCACACAGAGATGAGTGGAACTGATCTTGTGTTTGCTAGAGGAAAGTCCTAACATTCCCTCTCTGACTGAGGTGAGCAGACCACTGGAGGGCAAGAGTAGACACAGGAAGAAGAGGTGGCAGACAATTGCCTACATCTATGGACAAGATAATATTGCTTCACTAAGTGGTAGCAAGGGAATTGGTAGAGGTTCTCTGACTCCAGATGTTTGAAAACTCAGCAGAATTCACAGTTGGATTGGGTAAGAAATGAAACAGAGTGAGAGGGTAAAATAATAATGCCCAAGTTTTGTCTTGAGCAATGGAAAGGATGGACTTGCTATTACCTGAGAAAGAAGGATGTCTCCCATTTTCGCCCCCGCTCCCTGCTTCATCTGGTCAGATGTTTTCCTGCACCTAATACTCTAGGACTTGGAGGTCTTGTATATGTAGAAAAGAAAATCTGAATTGTGGGACTACTGTTCAACATTATATTTTTTCCCCACTGACAGTTTGAATAAATGTAATGCTCCCAGTTGAGTTCCATTTACAGCAAAGATTTGACACTATCAAAGATATTTAAAACAATATGCTGAAAACATTGGAATAAATTCCACAGTTATATTTCTTGTATGTATATGCATATACAAGAATATGTAAGAATAAGAAAAACAAATACATAGCTTTAAGTAATACATGATTTTAGTATAAAAATTCAAGCTTGCCTGCTAGTCACATGAACATAAATGTCACTGTCAGTCTTCATATATGGAGCTCAGAAATCAATGCATATTGGAAGGAGGTATTTGGTACATACACATTCTTTCAAGAAGAGAAAAACCTATCCAGACTAATAGTATTTTCAGTACTACACTAATGGATCTTTTTAAATGATGACAAAATTAGAGAAGGCAGGAATGAGAGTTAATTGCTAGCAGTGTGTAACTATGACAACCTTTAAGGCATTATTTCTATCTAGGCTCACCTTATTATGTTCAACATTAAGCAACATTAGCCGAAGATTCTGAGGACTTGTCCCAGTGAAGTAAACCTCATACATTTTATTCAGAGCCACTATGCCATGGAACAGGGACAATCTTCTTTGGCATGTATAACCAGCACACCAGCCATGGTCCTGTGGGCCTAAATCCATGCAATATCAAAGTCCATGTTCTTATTTCATGAATGCTTGTCCTCTCCCCTTCCCCCACAACATGAAGAATCATTATACTTAAAGTAAATTGCAAGGGTTTAGTTCAGATACAAGCTCAGCATTTAAATCCACTATTATTTATCCACTGTCTACCCAGACTTCTAAGCTGATTCTCAAACTTTGGCTTGAAATGGAAGGCAGAGAAGCAACTTGCTCCTATCCTTACTTTCATACTGATTGGGGTTAAAGAGATAACAATGTGTTAACCAGGATTTGTGTGACAGATTTGTATGACACTAATGTAATATGGACAAGACTCGTCAGCTTTCTGGGGTTGTTTTCTAGGAAATGAGCTATAATCTACCTCTTTCACTAAAATGGAGCCTGCCAGCAAAGAATGGACATTGTATTCCTGAACAAGATTCATTCATGTTTTTTGGCCACTGGCTCATTTGTTTATTAGTCAATTCATAAATTGCACAACACATTTGATTTGGAACTGTAGGGATTAAACCTCAGGGCTCATGCATGTTAGTCAGGAATCCTCCCTTTGAACAGTTTCCTTAACCCTTTATATGTTTTATTTTGAGGCAGAATTTCACTAAGTTGTCCAGTTTGGCCTTGAACTCACTCTGTAGCAAGATGTTTATCTGTCTTGCCCTGTAAGAGACAGCTAACAAGTTTGTTTGGTTCAAGTCTTTATTATTTTCTTATAGTAATAGTAACTTAGTAAATTTTTGTTAGTAGCATTGGCACCGCTGAAGAGTAAACATGATTAATGGACTAAAATCATCTTAGTCCACTCTATCATCAAGTAGGTCCTCTGAAAAGCTAAGACACAGCAGATGATTTTCTCCTAAAGTCTAGACATTTTCAGAATGAGTACAGCATGGCTTTCACAGCAAACTTCTCTATTTTATTTCAATAAAAAACATGAGACATGACTGATAAAAATCTCTTGATGGATTTCTTTATTAAGTACGCTGAATTTTCTGGCTCACTTAGAAACCTCATTAATATTTATAACTGAACTTCAATCAAATTTTAAATCAATATAAACTTCTAAATTTCAAGGAGAATGTAACTTTATCCCTTAGCACACACATATAAATCCTACTTTAAATATATTTTCTTTGTGGACTTTAAAAAGAAACCTACAAAAAATGTCTATATATAAAATAAAAAATTTTAAAGTAAAAAGACATAAAATTTCACATTAAGATTTGAAAGGAAACTCTGGTGATATTCAGTAATTTTTATTGTATTTTTCCCTAAGCCAACATGATTTTCATAACACTTTCGTGATTTTTTTCCACACTAGTATCACCTTAAGTAGACTTTTTAAATTGATTAACACTGTTAAATTTAAATTCATTTATAAAAGAAATGATGTGTCATTGCATTAAGTGGAAAATGTATCCTTCCTGTCAGAAGATGTAAATATGAAATTTTTCCATGACAAAAATAGGACAATTTGACACTCTCTGAGACTGCAGCTGCTCCCTGAGACAGAGCCTGCCAGCACCAATTGGACTAAGAGGTGAGTCTTTGTTGTTATAGCTGAACACCTCAGCCTCTAGGCTTTGGGCCTCGGGGCACAATCCTGTGCTCCCACACCATCACCCATTGCAGTCTCAGTTTCAGGCCAGCAGCAGTCTGGACTACCACCCCCCACGCCCACCAGACCCTGTAATCTACAAGCTCCCAAACTCACCCACCCTCCAAGACTGCACTTGTTCCCTGAGACAGAGCCTACCAGCACTGACTGCCAATTGGACTAAGAGCTGCTCCCTGAGACACACAGTCCATCAGCAAAAATTGGACCAAGAGCCTCAATTAGACAAAGAGCTCCCATTGGACCAAGAGAGGCTCCCTCAGAAACAAACATTGCTTGCACTGAGTGGAGGAAGAGATGGGTATACACCAGTGCAAAAGTACAGTCAACAACATAAATGCCAATATGGCACTAAGAGAACCTAGTGGTTCTATATCAGCAAGACTTGAACATCCCAATGCAGAAGAAGTAGAAGAAATCGACCTTAAAAAATTACTTTAAGAAGATGACCTTTAAAGAGGAAATGAAAGATTCCCTTAAAGAAATTGAGGAAAAGAGAAACAAAAAATTGGAAGAAATCAATGAATCTTTTAAAGAAAGCCAAGAAAAAGCAATTAAACAGGTAAAAACTGAAATAGAGGCAATAAAGAAGATACAAACTGAGGGAATGCTGTAAATGGAAAATCTGAGTAAATGAACAGGATCTACAGATACAAGCATAACCAACAGAATGCAGTAGATGGAAGAGAGAATCTCTGGTGTTGAAGATAAAATAGAGGAAATAGATTCATCAGTCAAAGGAAACACCAAAGCCAAAAATGTCAGAACATAAAATGTCCAGGAAATTTGGGACATCATGGAAAGGCCAAACCTAAGAATAATATGGATAAAAGGAGAAGAATACCAACTCAAAGGCACAGAAAATATATTCAGCAAAAATCATAGAAGAAAACTTTCCCAATCTAAATAATGAAATGCCTATGAAGATATAAGAAGCTTACAGAACACCAAATAGACTGGACCCCCGCCCCAAAGTCCCCTTTCCACATAATAATCAATCCACTAAACATACAAAACAAAGAGCTGCAAAGGGAAAAAGCCAAGTAATACATAAAGGCAGACCTGACTTCTCAATGGAGACCCTGAAAGCCAGAAGGTCCTGGACAAATGTTATGCAGACACTAAGAGACCATGGATGCCAAACCAGACTACTATACCCAGCAAAACTCTCAATCACCATAGATGGAGTAAACAAAATATTCCATGATAAAACCAGACTTAAACAATATCTATCCACAAATCCAGCCATACAGAAAGAACTAGAAGGAAAAAATCCAACCTAATGAACTTAGATACACCCATGAAAACACAGGCAATAGATAATACCACACCAACAAATACCAAAGAAGGGAGACAAGCAACACTATCAACAAAAAAAGAACAAGAATTAGCAATCACTGGTCATTAATATCCGTTAACATCAATGGTCTCAATTCGCCTATAAAAAGACACAGGCTAACAGAATGGATATGAAAACAGGATCCATCCTTCTGCTACATACAAGAAATATACCTCAACTTGAAAGACAGATACTACTTGAGAGTAAAAGGCTGGGAAAAGACTTTCCAATCAAATGGACTTAAGCAAGCTGGTGTAGCTATCCTAATATCTAATAAAACAGACTTCAAACTAAAATTGATCAAAAGAGATCAGGATGGACATTACATATTTATCACAGGGAAAATCCACCAAGATGAAGTCTCAATTCTGAGCATTTATACCCCAAATACAAGGGCACCCACATATGTAAAAGAAACATTACTAAAGCTTAAATCACACATCAAACCCCACACACTAGTAGTGGGAGACACCCCACTCTCACCAATGGACATGTCTGCCTGACAGAAACTTAACAGAGAAATAAGGGAACTAACAGACATTAGGACTCAGATGGACTTAATAGTTATCTATCTTAACATAAAAGAATATACCTTCTTCTCAACACTCCATGGCACCTTCTCTAAAACTGACCACATGCTCGGTCACAAAGCAAATCTCAACAGATACAAAAAAAATTGGAATAACCTCTTGTATCTTATCAGACAAACATGGCTTAAAGTTAGATTTCAACAACAACAAAATTACAGAAAGCCTACAATCTCATGGAAACTGAATAATGTCCAACTGAATCACCAATGGGTCAAGGAAGAAATAAGGAAATTAAAGACTTCCTAGAATTCAATGAAAATGAATGTACTACATACCCAAACTTATGGGACACTATGAAAGCAGTGCTAAGAGGAAAATTTATAGCACTAAATGCCCACATAAAGAAGATGGAGAAATCTTACACTAGTGACTTAACAGCACATCTGAAAGCTCTAGAACAAAAAGAAGCAAAATCACCCAGCAGGAATAGATTCCAGGAAATAATCAAATTGATGGCTGAAATCAATAAAATAGAAACAAAGAGAACAATACAAAGAATCAATGAAACAAATAGTTGGTTCTTTGAGAAAATCAACAAGATAGATAAGCCCTTATCCAAATTAACCAAAAGGCAGAGAGAAAGCATCCAAATTAACAAAATCAGAAATGAAAAGGGAGACAGAACAATGGACAACGAGATCCAGAGAATCATCAGGTCATACTTCAAAAACTTGTGCTCCACAAAAATGGAAAATCTGAAAGAAATGGACAATTTTCTGAATAGGTACCACATACTAAAGTAAATCAAGACCAGATAAACTATTTAAATAGACCAATAACCCCTAAGGAAATAGAAACAGTCATTAAAAGTCTCCCAACCAAAAAAAGTCCAGGACCAGATGGTTTGAATACAGAATTCCACCAGATTTTCAAAGAAGAGCTAATACCAATACTCTTCAAATTGTTCTACACAATAGAAACAGAAGGAACATTATCAAACTCTTTTTATGAGGCTATAGTTACCCTAATACCCAAACCATACAAAGATGCAACAAAGAAAGAGAATTACAGACTAATCTTTCTCATGAACATTGATGCAAAAATACTCAATAAAATATCAGCAAATCAAATCTAAAAACACATAAAAAAAAAAAAACTATCCGCCATGATTAAGTAGGCTTCATCCCAGGGATGCAAGGATGGTTCAACATACAGAAGTCTCTCAATGTTATACACCATATAAACAAACTGAAAGAAAAAACCACATGATCATTTCATTAGATGCTGAAAAAACCTTTGACAAAATCCAACATCCCTTCATGATAAAGGTCCTAGAGAAATCAGGAATACAAGGAACATGCTTAAACATAATAAATTCAACTTATAGCAAGCCAACAGCCAACATCAAATTGAATGGAGAGAAACTCAAAGCAATTCCATGAAAATTAAGAACAAGACAAAGCTGTCCACTCTCCCCATATCTATTCAGTATAGTACTTGAAGTTCTAACTAGAGCAATAAGGCAACAAAAGGAGATCAAAAGCATAGAAAATGGAAAGGAAGAAGTCAAACTTTCACTATTTGCAGATAATATGATAGTATACAGAAGTGACACCAAAGATTCTACCGGGGAACAACTATAAGCTGATAAACTCCTTCAGTAATGTGGCAGGATACAAGATTAACTAAAAAAAAAAAGTGGCCCTCCTATACACAAATGATAAATGGGCTGAGAAAGAAATCAGAGAAACATCACCCTTTACAATAGCCACAAATAATATAAAATACCTTGGAATAACACTAACTCACTAACTAAGCAAGTGAAAGACCTGTATGATAAGAACTTTTAATCTCTGAAGAAAGAAATTGAAGAAGATATCAGAAAATGGAAAGATCTCCCATGCTCATGTATAGGTAGGATTAACATATTAAAATGTCAATCTTACCAAAAGCAATTTATAGATTCAATGCAATACCCATTAAAATCCCAACACAATTCTTCACAGACCTGGCAAGAACAATATTTAACTTTATATGGAAAAACAAAAAACCCAGGATAGCTAAAAGAATCCTATACAACAAAGCAACCTCTGGAGGCATCAAGATCCCTGATCTCAAGCTCTACTATAGAGCTATAGTAATAAAAATCAGCTTGATATTGGCATACAAACCAACATGTGGACCAATGGAATCAAACTGAATACCCCGACATTAACCCACACACCTATGAACACCTGATACTTGACAAAGAAGCCAAAACTATACAAGGGAAAAAGGAAAGCATCTTCAACAAATGTTGATGGCATAACTGGATGTCAACATGTAGAAGATTGCAAATAGATCCATATCTGTTGCCATGCACAAAACTCAAGTCCAAGTGTATCAATGTCCTCAACATAAATCTAGTTACACTGAACCTGATAGAAGAGAAAATAGAAATAGTCTTGAATGCATTGGCACTTCCTAATTATAACACTGGTAGCACAGACACTGAGAGTGACAATTAATAAATGGGACCTCCTGAAACTGAGAAGCTTCTGTACGGCAAAGGACAAGGTTAAAAAGACAACATGACAGCTTACTTTCACTATTTGCAGACAATATGATAGCATACAGAAGTGACACCAAAAATTCTACCAGAGAAAAGATCTTCACCCATCACACATCTGACAGAGAGTTGATCTCCAAAATATATAAAGAATTCAAGAAACTAGACATCAGAATACCAAACAATCCAATTAAAAAAAAAAAAAAAACAGGCTACAGAGCTTAACAGAATTCTCAACAGAAGAATCTCAAATGGCTGAAAGACATTTCAGGAATTGCTCAACATCCTTAGTCATCAAGGAAATGCAAATCAAAACAATTCAACAAATCAAAACAATTCTATCTCATACCTGTCAGAATGGCTAAGATCAAAAACACTGATATCAGCTTATGTTGGAGAGGATGTGAAACAAGGGGAACACTCTTCCACTGTTGGTGGGAATGAGAACTTGTACAGCCAGTTTGGAAATCAGTATGGCAGTTTCTCAGAAAATTGGGAATCAATCTTCCTCAAGATCCACTATATACCAGTCTTGGGCACATACCCAAGGAATGCTCAATCATATCACAAGGACACATGCTCAACTATGTTCATAGCAGCATTATTCATAAAAGCCAGGACCTGGAAACAACCTAGATGCCCCTCAACCAAAGAATGGATAAAGGAAATGTGGCACATATACACAATGGAGTACCACTCAGCAGTAAAAAAACAATGATATCATGAAATTTGCAGGCAAATGGGATGAGGATCCATCCCTGGTGCATGAGCTGGCTTTTTTGGAGCCCAGTGCCTAGGGCGAAGGCTGAGGGGTGGGAGGAGAGGGGGAATCTATGGTTGGTATGTAAAATGAATAGAAAATTTCTTAATAATAAAATAAAAAGAAACCAAAAATATGCCAATTTGAAAACTTCTTTTCCACTCCACCATTATTTACTGACTCCTCTGAATATTCCCATATCCTCTGCTTTGCGAACCCAAAAGGCAGTCCTTTGCATTGATTGTTTGTTTGCTGCAGGAGCTAAGTGAGGAAAGCCAGAAATCAAGGAACTTCCATCTTACTCTCATTTGTTGTCTTTTGTTTCTTTCACAGGCTTTTAAAAGCAGATTCTGTGAAATAACGACCATTTAGTTGACTCCTAAACTGTTTTTGACACCACGTCTGCACATCTGGAGCATGGAAATTTGTGTGATCCTTGCTCAGTGCCTCTTCAGTGCTAAGCTTGCTGAGAGACTAGCATTTGAGCCCAGTGCTTGTTGGAGATATACACGAATCCCTGTCCCGTGCTTTTGGTAACTTTTAGAAGTTCATCTTATTAATTGAAAACCTCTTGGTCTCCAAAGTCGATCTGAATCTCTATGGAAACCGTTTCTTCCTATTTGTATCCAGCTATCTAGGACCAGAATGGGAAGAGCCTAGACTTAGGACCTTCAGGAATTCTTCTCAAAAGCCAAAGGGATAAGCTATGTGTTTATATAAACAACCTCTATTAGCGCAAAATACATTCAAAAATTCATAGGCTGAGATGAGAGGCCCGCAATTCCTTTCTTAAATATTCTGAATAACACATTATCAAGCTTGCTTTAAATTTTTATAAGGCAAAGTGTAACGTTTTTCCTCAAAATATTTATATATCCTTATCAATAAAGGTGTGAGAGTCTTTACAGGAATAACTTTTCTCCTCATTTTCCTTCCCTTTGGCTCTTTTCCTCTTTCTTCAAGTACTCAATATGAAATAAATGTCCTGGCTTTCCTGGATGGAGAACTGCTAAGTTATAACTCACTCTTGCACATAGATATTTCTTAAATATGGAAGGTAAAGAAGCCTTTATGTTTGCTAATTTTATATGTAAATAATTATTCAGGTAGGTCTATGCATTAATTAAATGCTTTTACTAACTCAGGTTCATTTATACTGAACACTTACCATTAATGAGGTCCACATAACCATTGCTCATGATGGCCACTGGGGAAAGTCTTCGTGTTTCCGTGTCAGAATCTAGGCTTTCTATAACCATCATTGCATATTCCATTCCAGAACACTGATAGCTCTGCCATGCTGGGATGTATTTACAGGTTGTGTCTCTAATAATCCCTAGAAACATGTGTGTTAGTATTTTAGAAATGATAGAAAATCTCTGCAAAATTTCTTTCTGTTGTCTTTATCTTGTATATAAGATCAATAAGCAGAGCCAACAAGCTATTGGTTCATCATCCAATTCTTGAGAAAAAATGAACTTTGTTCCACTAACTTGAGGTTTAATAATAGAATTATTATTATATTATTAGAACAACAAACCTTTATAAGGTGCTTTCTCGGTGACAGGAATTCTACTTCCATTCAAGAATGTGAGCATTGCCTTAGGGATTCGATAATCTCCAATTCCTAGTCGGCTGTTTCCATCCCACTCATATTCTGCTTGGGGGATCACTGACCCAGAATTCCCCAGGAAGGAACCATCCATGTCTCTAAGGAAGGATTTTCTTTTGGCATCACAAACCATGTCCACACAATCAGATGGGTTCACTTTACTGGGGAGAAAAGGCAAAATGAATGACTGAGGTCACTGATTGAGTCATGTTTCTAGAGGAACAAAGTTGCCTATGCAATTAGCATTGGAACAAAGGGTGGTTTCTTTCATGGTGTTTATTTAGTCCATTATGATGCATTCATTAGCCTTTCAAAATGACAAGTTGCACATGTTGGAGATACACTTAGAACTATATGTTGGTATTCTTTATGTTGTATAATCAGATTTTTGATTTTTGTGTGTTGTTCACAATACACTAGCATTTCTCTATACAGCAGATGGACATTTATTCTGTTGTAATGGGATGGAAATCTCTATGTTGGCCAGGTAGTCTTTGTTAATTTTCTCACCCTTCTTATCTCTACAAATGATAAATACTTACTACAAAATAATATAAATATTTTATAATAGTTGTCTTTTTCACCTTCCTATCTAATCTCTTAGTCTCAAAGCTGCTATATAATCTTAAAGACTCTTGTCTATGCATACACAGATAAACGTGGATTGTGATCCTCCTGTTACATCCTGGTAACCATTTTTTTGTTGTTGTTGTTTTGTTTTTCGAGAGAGGGTTTTTCTGTGTAGTTTTGGTGCCTGTCCTGGATCTCGCTCTGTAGACCAGGCTGGCCTCGAACTCACAGAGATCCGCCCAGCTCTTTAGGTAACTATATTGTAAATTTCTCCACGGTTCAACCTAAAATGGTATATTGGCTTCATCTTCTGTTATTTGTCCTCAGATATAATAATGAAAGGCTGCTGAATATGCAATAATATATCAACCATTCAAATCATATACTGTGTACTTAGAATTGCTATGATGTATACAGTGAAGTATGCCTCTCAGATTATTTTGTCATAAGAGAAATATTATCAGTTATCTCTTGTTATAATACACATGCTTGGGAGAATTTCAATAAACATTTTAGTGGTTCACATGTTTTTTGATATTCAAGTATGTGTAGGGTGCGTTTGTAAGCAAATCTGTAAGTAAAGTGCTCAGGGGCCATCAAACTAGGTGGCTGTGTGTGCTGTCTTCATTCAAGTTGCCAAGAGCCTCAAAGGTAGATTTTTGTGAGTTGTTGAAGGGTACCTCTCAAAACCAAGGGAGAGAAGCAACACAGAGCATGCCTGACTGTGATCTTCAGACAAGCATCATTCTGATTTTATGACAAGTTTTGGAAAGTGAACTGCATTGAGTGAGGGTGGGGCAGCCTTATTCTCCAGAATCAGTCAATCATTTCCCTGGGTTGCAAGGGTGATAATAACTATTTGTAATGCAGGGATTTCTATAACAGCAAATGTGAAAAGGCATCCATAGCTGTTATTAACCAACATTTAGAGCTTTTGAAGGCTGAGTGCATTGTTTGGCATAGGAAGATCTGGAAGATTACCAACAATATCCACTGCAAACAAAACTAGAAGAAATACAGTCTCCATGACCTAGACATTAAAATTATACCTGAAATCCGAAGAATTCAATGACCACTAAATAGCAGATATAAATTGTTTAGTAGGTAGTAGTTCTGTTAAATAAAACTACCACAGTTCAAAATTGATTAAACAAGTAAATGTTGGGCTGTTATCAAAATCAAATCATATGAAGTCGAGCTATTTGTGGAATACTGTGTTTTTCTGGGGGAAATACCCATTAAGTTATAGAGCATTGCTCCTTTTAGTCTGTAAACTGGCCAAATAGTTTTGACAGAATATTTCTTTTCTCTAATATCATCTTACACCTAAATTCCTGTTTTAGAAATCCTACAAAAATATCATGAGTTGACTAGATTCTTCTATGACCTCAAATCTATGGAATCATTTTTTTTGAAATGTCTTGACATTAACTAATCAGAAATGGTCTCAGGTCTAAGTTTCTATGTAATTATGTAATTATAATGTGTTGTTCCTGAGCACATTTTTGGAGTGCCTGTGTAGGATATTTGGAAAACAACAGGTTACAAAACATAATAAAATGAAGTGATACAGAGATATCTCTTATCCCTTAATGATGACTGATGGAAAAACATTAATGTGGAAAGCAGATGAAGACTGCATCTCCATGCTTTGCATTTAATGATGATGTTACTAATGGTGCATGGAAAATAGAGTGAGAATACATACAGTGAAGCTCAGTTTTTGAAACAACTGAGAATGCTTAAATTTATATTATTAAAGTCTGAATATCTGTGAATACTACTGGTTTCTAGATAGTAGTGGTTATTTTAATATAGTAACCTTTTCAGATATTTAATAGAGGATAGAGAACAGAATGTTAATAAAGAATATGATGAGTTTTCATAATGATACCTTATGTCAGGTCTATGTATAAATACTTTAGATTGTTCAATAGTATCAACCAGTTGTACATTCTTTACATGAATTGGATGTTGTAGATCTTCATTTAGAGGATTAGTAATGAATATCACATTAGTTTCTCCTGAACACACATCCTTAAATCCAACAAATGTTGAACCTAAAATATAAATAATATAAAAGTGATTATCCTTCTCTGGAGAAATATTTAAGACCAGAATCGTTTCACCCAATATATGTTTTCTCACTGCCTAGAACATGGAATTCTGGGCTGGTATGGCAAAAGCACCTCCCACTATTTATGATAAATGACTGAAACAATATCTGAATGACTGGGTAATCCTCTCCCACATTTTCCCTAGATTTGGTTATGACACTTGGTTTAAATAATAGGACAATATTAACTGTGGCATGAGAAGACACTTGGATGATGCTTTTATATTAGGCATAGTAGTCTTGATGCTTCTTGGAATTCTATAACTTTCAATGTGTAAGTAAGCCTAGGACACACGTGACTCTATCTGTATCATTCCCATCACCATAGCTATTGGCTAGCAATAGTCAACAAGCATCAAGTTCTATAGAAAGAAGTAAGGCTATTTCTATCTAACCAGCCAGCCTAAATTCAACCTATAAACCAGGGGACACTCAATAAAAATGGCCAGGGGACAATACCTAAAGAATTACTTGGCTAAACAAAGTCCAAATAGTAAATCCACTGATTATGTGCTAAAAATTGTTTAAAACTCTTCAAGTTTTCAGGGTGATTTGTTATGCAGCAAGAATTATTTGATTCATTGTTTTTATTTTTGCCTTTCTGTTTATATTATGTACCTCATGCTGGATTGAATAAAAGACTTAATTTTTTAAATCATACTTAAAATTCAATAACATAAAGGTCATTTAAAAATTCTTAAATACGTTTTTCTATTACATTTATTAAATATATTTACCTTAAGAAATTATGTGCATGAATAATAACATAAATATGTAGAAATAAGATGCAGTGATAGATACTGTTTGTACCTTGCCTAGATCTTTATTAAGCCAGTGAGCTCAACTTTGGCTCTTCTTTTAAGTGTTACCTGCAAAGCAGTAACAGCTTTATCATATCCATAGAATTTCTCTTGATCACCTATGGCATCCTTGCCTTAAGAATTGACACTACTCATCAACTGCTGGTGCACACATAGCCAGGCCTGACCAAAAGGAGTTAAGAAAGACTGCCAGGAAAAATATGGGGTGAAATTTGGCTGCCACTGCTCTCAGAATAATCAGGTGGAAACTGGACCCCAGTGAACCCATATACTCGTTTAGTTCCTTCCTCTTAACCTTCCTTACAATGTCCTTTTTCCTGAAAGCATACTTTGAACAAATCACTTTCCAGAAAATTCCACTTCTTAGTCTACCTCTAGGGAGTCTGATCTAAACAGTTGACAGATGCAGTGGCCCTGAGATATAATGTAATAAAATGATGAATTCAGATGACTCCTGTGGTTGATGGAGTTTTGGTTGTCTCTAATATGTTATTATAGTGAACTGGGAGAGAAGTATACATACACAGACTTGAGTCAGCACTAGGTGACTTAACTGATTGGTTAGAAGCAGCCAAAGGGGCCTAATGCAAATTATGCAAATTAATATTAAATCACTATACAAGTATTTTGCTGTTTTCAATAAGAAATATTAAATATTATTCTTCAATATGTAAAAGTTAGAGGTCTAGGGAGATGGCTCAGTGGGTAAGAGTGGTTGGTCTGCAAGTATAAAAACCTCAGTTTGAATCCTTAGAACCCATGTAAAAGGCCAAGCGTGACTGTACATGTCTTGAGGGGTCAGAGACAAGCAGGTCCTGTGAGTCTCCTGGATAGACAGCTTAGACAGTGAGCTTTCATGTCCCAAGACAATAAGACAGTGATAAAGGATGAGAAACATCCTGCTCTGGCCTTCTTCACATGTGCCCTCACTCACACCCACATACTAATGCACATTCATCTCACACACATACAACACACACATATACATGTATGCATTTCGCTAGAGAACCATGCTTGAAATGGATTTTAAAATATGATTTCTTTTATTGTCATTAAAATACATTCAGCAGAGGCTGGAGAGATAGCTCAGAGGCTAAAAGTACTGACTTCTCTTCCAGAGCACCAGAGTTCAATTTCCAGCATCCACACACAGCCCACAACTGTCTGTCACTCCAGTTCCAGGGGATCTGACACCTTCTTCACACAGACACAAATGCAGGCAAAACACCAATGCACATAAAATAAAAATAAATAAATTATTAAAACATATTCATCAGATCACTATGGAAATCAGCTTAAATACATTCTACTGACCATGAGGCATTGTTAACTAATAGGTGCTCTACATATTCCGATACAAATTGAGTAGATTTGTGAAAGACTATATCTAAACTTGCCTGAGACATCCAGAAGGCCACTGATCGCATTGTAACTCATGATCCCTGCATGGGGCTTCCGAGGTGCCATGTTATGAGCTGAAGCAAACGTCGGCCAACAAATGCCACTTCTCCCACCTTTTAGTAAAAAGAAATAAGTTAACCGAAGTTGCATACGCATATACATTAAAACCATCAGTAGTATTCCAAAGTTTTACCTGAGGGGGGTCTAGAACTTCGGTGTGCAGAGGTAAGTTCTACATCAGGATTGTCATCAGTTAGGACATCAGAGCAGTTAAATTCAGGGCTACTTCCAACAATTAATGAGTTCTGTCAAAGACAGCCAAATAAGACAGTATCAACACTCACTTTTCCTAAAAGGAAACATAATCATACTGAACTGTATGACAACAAAATATCAGCTAAAAATTTCAGAAGTAGATTGTTCATTAAACAGAGATCTCAGGGAACAAAAGTTGAGACTGAAGACAGCAACAGGAACAAATAATTATGTTTGATTTCATGCAAATATGTATAAGCATGATTATATTATGCATGAAAATAATTATATTAAATTAAGTGTTCTGTTTCGATGATGATAGAAACATGGACCTTTCCAGAAATAGAAGAAGTACAAAGTGGAGAGAGTGCCATTAGCATCTCTGCTGTTTCAGGAAAACCTTGATGGAGAGGATGAAATTGCAGAGAACTGTCACAGATGATGTTGATAAGGAGAGGTGAGAGCAGAAGGCAGAGTGGTGAGGAGAAAGTGTGTCTGTGTGATCTCAAAGGCATGGACTGGTCAGAGAGGCACCCCGGACATTATTCTCCTGAGACCTTCAAGAATTTGGGTTTCCTCCATGTCGCTTTTTATCCTTATTCATAGCTTACCTTAATTGTCACTGTTTTACTAGAAATCTTGTGAGACACGGAAGATGGCATGTAGATCATTGAAAAAATGGCCATCCCGTTGTTCACCAGGGTCACATTGTAGATGCTCACACTCTCTGTGGTCTGTAACACAAGCTGAGGTTTATATGGTGCTAAGAGTGAGCATAAGAGAAAACAAGCCATCACCACCTTCAATAATATTCACCTGAAAATAAATTCCGTAATCCCAGCATGTCCAAATGGTAAATCCTTGTATAAGAGAACATCCAGGAAGGCCATCCTGGTTCATGTAAATGCCATACAAACCCCCATGAACTTCATTGTTAAACCAGTTTTCTATGGAATTAGCCTGACCTTGAAAAAAAATATGGAATCAGAAATTTAAAGTTACAAGGAATGTTTTATAGTTTTAATCACCACTATTGGTTAAAGATTTTATTTATATATATCATATATATTCTCAATGTAAGTTTTATTGTGATGATATCTTAATGAATCAGCTATGGGTTTTTTTTTTTGGCTTGGTATTACCTTCATCTAACTTGCCTTTTATTACTCAGAATAATTGTGGAGTCACCGGCAAATTGTATAGCCACTTACACTATTAACTCCCTTAATTATTGTATCCATTTAAAAAAAAAGCATGGATTTTATTTGAAAGAGCATGAAGTTTAGATTAAAATGAGTATAAGCTTGAAATGCAAGGATATGCATGAGTAAAATTCATCTCCATCCCATCTCTCTCTCTCTCTCTCTCTCTCTCTCTCTCTCTCTCTCTCTCTCTCTCTCTCTCTCTCTCTCTCTTTAATGTGTTTTCTGGCCACGTCATTTTAAAGAGTCACTTTCTTAAAAGGCTGTTACTGAACCCGTAATTCACAGTAACACTCCAGTCCACTTCCATTGCAATTCAAATGTTACCACTTGGTAGACATCTGATGAATTTTCTTTCCTCTATTCTAGAAAGTTGGCTTCAAGGGAGAAGCCACTATGTCTGCCTCATCCATCATCAGATTCAGCGAGTGTTCCTTAAACGCATTTTGGAGTGATGCAAACATGATCTTGGGAAAGCTGTTTAGTCTCTTTGAGCCTCAATTTCCATGTATGTAAACAGTTTTAATGTCTAGTTTAAGATTATCTTAAAATCAGCTTAAATAACCCAAACAAGTACAAATTCTCTCTATGAAGAACTCATTATTGATATACTACATAATTGAAGAAGATTTTAATGCAAGTCTTACTTAAGTCCAAATTGGATCAATGACCTAAATACATTGGAAAAACTATATTCAACAAGCAGAGTCCTTCCTAAATTACACTTAGGATGATCTCACTAAGGTTCCCTGGCATCTGATTCCTCCCTGCTTCCATTCACTCCCCTCCTTCTTAGTCCTTTGACTTGTACCTTTTATTTCTGGTCTTTCTGGGCTTGGCTTGAGTTTGTTTCTCCAAAAGAGTCATTTACATTCCCTGTTCCTACATAGTGAAGCCCCTTGAAAGAGATAGCCCCTTCTTTGGACCCACATGGGCCACCATCCCCTTCCCTGTACAGGAACTTAAGCCCCTTTCCTCTTTTGTGTTTTATATTTCCATTCCTATAAATACAAACCCTTTTTAAGTTTTAATGTTTTTGTTCCATTCATTTGAAAAATTTGTTTTACTTTATGTACATGGGTGTCTAGGCTGAATGTATGCCTGGGATAACTTGTGAGCCTGGTGTGCACAGAGGCCGGAAGAAGGTATCAGATTGCCTGGAGCTCGAGTTACAGACAGTTGTGAGCAGACAGTGTTGGTGCTGGAAATTGAACCTGAGCCCTCTGGAAAAGGAAGCAGGCAGTGGTTTTTACAGCTGAGCCATCTCCCTAGCCTTTCTCATAAACATTCTCCTCTAGTGATATCAACAGTCAGTGAAAAACATGTATTTATGTATCATTATACCTTACTAGTAAATATTTATATCGAAGGATTATATTTTGATTTTTATAAAAAAGCCACAGGAACTACTTTATAGAAGTTTTAGAAAATTATAGTTTTAAGTTTTGGGCATGTCAAAGAAAAGCTACTTGGAGCTGTTGGAGACTTAAAAATACCTAATAAGACCACGTATCAAGGAATCAGTTAAATGTAATGATAAAGTTGCTTTATGTCTTCAAAATGTATTTTTGGCAAAAATAAAATTGGCTTGAATCAAATTGTTTTTGAATTAACAGAAGATACTGTTTTATATAATCTTAAAAATAATTAACTAGAATATTAGCAGAGCAGCTGAACTTTATAGTAAATACAGTTTTTCCTTGAAGTTGTTATATAATGCTCCAGTGAAACAACACTAAATGGAATGTAAAATTTTCAGATAAAGATCCATTTTCTTTAACATTCTTTCAGTTTCTAAGGGTGAAGTAGAAACTTTATAATTTATCCCCCCCCTCCGTGTGTGTGTACATTCCCATTTGTATGGGTGCATGTGTGTATGTGTGTGGAGGTCAGAGTGTAACACTGGATATCTTCCTTGATCATTCGCTGCATTATATTTAAGTGGGATCTCTCACTTGAACACAGAACTTGCTGATTTTGATAGACTAACCACTTTGTGTAGTGACATTTTGTTTGTGCTTTGACAAATAAAGCTTGCCTGGAGATGAGAGAGACAAAGGAGCAAGCCACAGCCACCTCTTACCTTGCCAACTCCTTAGGCTGAATAGGGGCGAGCTCCTGTCTCCTCCCACCTTATATTCCTCTCTCCACCCAGCCATATCATTTCCTGTCTCCACCTCCGTAGTGCTGGAATTAAAGGCATGAGGTCCCAAGTGCTGGGATTAAAGTAGTGAGCCTCTACCACCTGGCTCTGTGTTTCTTTTAGATTGGATCAATCTCATGTAGCACAGGGTGACCCTGAACCCCTGATCTTCCTGCTTCCTCCTCCCAAGTGCTGGGATTAAAGGTGTGCACCACCACTGCCTGGCCTCTATGGTTGACTAGTGGCTAACTGTGCCCTGTGATCTTCAGGCAAGCTTTATTTGTTAAAGCACAAAAATAACTGCTTCTAGGATGCCCTTTCTGTGGATTCTGGGAATCTGAACTCTGGGCCTTATGCTTGTGTGGCAAATGTTTTATCCTCTAATCTATCTTTCTAGTTCTTATTTTCCTTTATGATCGGCAATAATTTATGGCCATGTTTAAAAAGTTAAGAAACTATAGAATTGTGTAATTATGAATTCCAAGTCACCCTGCTCCCTTGCTTATGCCTTCCACAAATTGTCTTTGTATGTTCATCACAAAGTTTGTCTATGTAAATATAAATACCATGCTGATCTGGAGAGAGTGGAAGTGGGACAAGGTCCTTACTCTTCTAATACCCACTAAATCAAGAATTGATGTAGCCATCGGAATTTGGGCATTATAACACTAGAAAGAAAAGGGTTCCTTCAAAGTGGCTCCAGGGAGTGTAGGTAGAACTCAGTGATAGAGCCCTTGCCCAGGATTCACAAGACCCTACATCAATCCCCAGTGACACACACACACACACACACACACACACACACACACACACACACACACACACACTCATAACAAGTGGAACTATCTGTTAGACTGGATGCTTTTGAAACCATGTACCTTGTTTTAGTCTTTAAAAGGAGGAGATACCATATATCAAAATGACAAGTTATAATCACTCATTCTCATGATTTGGACAAGTTTTTCACTAGTTTTGGCAATTCTATGTTAAAGGACTCACTTGAGCATGGTTCACCGTCAATGCGGTATCCTACTCTTCCAAATCCAGCAACCACATTATTTTGTAAGATTGTATTGGTCCCTCTGTTTATCTGGCATGGGAACAAATAAAACGCTTAGGGTTAGTATTGTATATATTATGCAAGCAATGTAAGTATATTTGACATGTGTGGAAAAATCCTTATTCAGTATTTTGTTTTAATTATGATAACTCATCCCTTTCAAATATATATTACAAATGAAATCACATTGTTTTTCCTTTTGTAGTGCTGGAGGTTGTACTCAATACTTTATATGCTAGTTCTGTAACAATGAGTTAAAACTCTAGTCTCATATTAAGTTCTTAAGTTCTTCATTAAAAAGTGCACCATAGAGGTTTCTTCTTAATTTAGTCATAGATGTGGTTAAATTTTTATAAGGACTAGGCCAAAGTCCAAAACTATAGGAAGAGTTTTTTTTTTGTTACAATTTGTTGTCAATTTAACTGATTCATTAAAAGAAAGATATCTGAAGCCATTACAATCAAGTGCAAGATTCAGTGGTGATATTGATTAGTTTAGTAACATCTGTTCTCATCAAAGACCTGGTTAGTTCAAGTAATAGTAGTTAGCATTCAGTTTTACCATATCAGCTGAGTCAAAATCATGGAAAATGAAAGTGTGGATCACGAAAGTTTTAACTACTTCTCATAGTAGCAACAAAGCAGTAATAAACATAAACAAAAGCAAAAACTCCATCACTCTTTGAAGCATATTAAACAATTAGTTTTAAACTGTGATAACTTTTTTTGAAGTTGTCCTATGGATAACTTTATAGATCTAGAATTGATCTTTGATTGCACTTTAACATCTATAAATAGATAAAAAAAAAAAAAGAATATTTTTTTTTTTTGGTTTTTTCAAGACAGGGTTTCTCTGTGTAGCTTTGCGCCTTTTTCTGGAACTCACTTGGTAGCCCAGGCTGGCCTCGAACTCACAGAGATTCGCCTGGCTCTGCCTCCCGAGTGCTGGGATTAAAGGCGTGCGCCACCACCGCCCGGCATAAAAAAAAAAAAGAATATTTTTACCTCACATATGTATGCTATGTTCCTGCTTTTAGTTTTTTCCTTAAAATAGTTAGTAGGAACACAGCAGCAAAACTCAATCCTTATCCCATTTTACAAAACCAGGCTATTTTAAAACTCATTTCCATTACATTATTAAAGGTAAATAAACTAAAGGGGAAGTTGACTTTTGTCCAAGCCTTCTGTAATTTCCATTTTCCTGTTTGAAGTCTTTCTTACTCTGTACCTAAAATATACTGCAGTAATTGTAAAGAACTTCATGGAAAATAAGGATAAAATGAGTAATCCTTAATAAATATAAGCAATCTTGCATTGAATGTCCACAAGATGCTCAGTCTAATAATAGCAGAGAGGGTCCATAATGGAACTTAAAAATGATGAATAACATTGGAGAAGAAAGACAGAAAGATAATTGTTTAAACTAACAAGCATGAGTAGAAAGCCTGAACACACACCATCATCAATAAGAAACTCAATAGCATCCATAATTCATAATATATTTTTCAAATATCATTCAGCCCTCAATTGGCCATCTACATCACATCACATGTCCCCAAGACTCAGGGAACATGATGCAAGAGGGGCTCAACAGATTGTAAAAGCCAAGGAGGATTGCTGTAAAATAGTGTCTTGTGAAGATGACAGGGCCATTCTACCCATGAACCCACAAAATCTGCACAAGATCAAACTAGTCAACATTCCATACTGGAGAAGATGAGGGCTTATGAGGCTCCACCCCAGCTGAGGAGATATAGACAATTGATGATTGTAATGATTGCTAGAACAGGAAGACTATTTTTTTTTTTCTGAGAGTGTGGTCCCTAATAGGTTGTCCTTGCTCCAGCGGATTGCCAAACACCCACAAGTATAAAGGCAGCACTAATTGGACTTAGTGGGCTATAAAAAAAGATAGGAAAAGGATAGAAAGTTGGGAGAAGGATATGTAGAGAGAGTTCTGGTAAGAGTAGAAGATGGGAGTGATAAAAATAAATTGTAGAGGCCCATGAAATTCTCAAAGAAAAAATAAGTTTTAAGAAAGTTCATCCACTTCTTGAACTAATTTGCTTTAACAGATCATCAATACCTAAGGAGGAAATCCTATTCAATTTTGAGAGTTACAACTTTCACAGAATTGATGTTAATGTTAATGCCCTACCTCAATTGCTGCATGCCAAAGTGTTGAACTCAAGTCTTTTCTGTTCTGGTAGGTTCCTGGCCAAACTGAAAGTGTAACCAAATTTCCCCGTACTCTGTTGGCATCCCCCCATATTCTTATACCTGTATTTTAAAAAGAGAGCAAAAGACTTGTTCATTTAGTAATAAACACTATGTGTAATGTCTTTTATTGTTTCTGCAAAGTTATTTTTATTTTCTAGTTTGAGACTTAGAAAGGGTCCCCTGATCTTTTTGGTAGTGAACTTTATTCTTATAATGGACTTCCTGAATTAGAATCTTCTAGATCAGTGGTTCTCAATTCATGAGTTGCAACCCTGTTGAGGATGAATGATCCTTTCATAGGTGTTGCATATCAGATATTTACATTATGATCCGAGATAGCAAAATTACAGCTATGAAGTAACAATGAAAATAATTTTATGTTGGGGGTCGCCACAACATGAAGAACTGTATTGAAGGGTCGCAGCATTAGGAAGGTTAAGAACCACTGCTCTAGAGACTTGTTAAATTAGTTGACTTATGGGTTTCACTTCAGATTTTAATAAATAAATGTGTATCTTTTGTGTACATTAAGTTTGCAGTATACTTCATATGATAGAAATGAAAGAAACACTCATATTGTGTATAATTTTTAATTAAAGTAACCTTACTTGTGGATAATCTTTATGATTGATATGTGAGGAATATCCTAAAAGTCAAAGTAATTCAGTAGGCTCAGTGGGTCAGTGGGTAAACATGCTTGCCTCAAAGCCTGGCTACCCAAGTTTCATCCCTGGAACCTGTATACTAGTGGAAACAGTCAACAGATTCCTCAAAGTTGACCTCTGACCTCCACATGCATGCTATGGCATGGATGCCCCCTTCCTGTCCACACCATATTCACACTGAATAATTAATACATACATTCAAAATGTATCATAAAGTCATAGTAACTAAATTTTTAGATTATTTTATATTTATAATTTTTTTGCCTGTATGTATGAATGTGCACCACATATATTCCTGGTGCCTGCAGAAATCAGAATAGGGTATCAGATCTCCTGGATTTGGAGTTAGGGATAGTTGTGAGCCACCTTGTTGGTGCTAGGAATCCAACCTGGGTCCTCTTCAAGAGCCACAAATGTTTTTAACTACTGAGGCATCTTTCCAGCCTAACTCACAGTAATTGAAAAGATAAGTGATTCGATAATTCACTTTAGGTTCAGGTCTCTACTGTGTGATAGGACAGTCATAGCCACTGGTGGCTATTTGGATGTAAATTAAATATAACTAAGTAAAATTAAAATATAAATTTATCTCCACAACTGCACTAGCTACAATTCAGAGGCTAATTAGCAACATGTGACTTAGTGATTGTCCTTGGATGGCACAGACAGACCATTTCCACTCTCACAGAAAGATCAACTAAACAAGCTGACTATAGAGAAGCACACACTATGTGAACCAAAATATCATTATATTACCTTCTCCTACTGTAAAGTGGATGATGTTGTCATCTATGTCCAATCCATCTGTCCCAAACACACCAATTGCCGGGGAGAAGCCGTGATGAAATGCACAGCCTCGGACATAAGACAAACCATGTTCTTGAATCTAGGGAATATTTGGAATAGATGAACATTTTTATAATAGAATTCAAATGAATTTAGAGAAAAATTTTAATTAAGTGATTTTTAATAAGCAAGCCTTGATCACATACACATTTTCTTACTTAGAAGAAATGATTTCCCTATAGTCTTTTAATTATGGAAGATTTTCATGTCATGCATTTATGATTAAATAAAGTAAAAAACATATGGCCATCTTAAATGGAGATTAAAATTTTCTCAAGAGCTTTTTCTGTGTGTTCATATTTCTATTATTACCTTTAAAATGCTAATGTGATAAAATTGTTTTATGTAACAATTAAATTGTTAGTGGTGATTTTTAAAAATTAATAGTAACACTTCAGGCAAGAATCATAATCCAGATGTTGATAGGAATGAGTCAGTGAATAGGTCAGAGGTTTCAAATATAAAAAACAAATTTGTAATTAAAATTTGTAATTATTTGTTTATTTACTCTCTCTCTCTCTCTCTCTCTCTCTCTCTCTCTCTCTCTCTCTCTCTCTGTGCATTGTAGCACATGCCTGAAGGTCAGAGGACAGCTTTGAGAGTTGGTTCTCTCCTTCCACCACAAAGGTTCTGGAATTTAACTCAGGTTGTCAGCTCAGTGGAAAGCATTTATACCTGGTGATCAATATCACAGGTTCAAGAGGTTTCAACAGTAAGCACAGAAATATTAGTTTTATTTCCCTTAAGAAATATGCTCTTTCCCATTTCTCTTAACTTTCCAGCCTTCTTAGAACAATTATTCTCCCCTTTTGGCTAGAGACATAGATGTAGATTTTTAATTCTGCTTGTCTTTTGAGAAACTTAAGCAATACTCACTTCACTTAACAGAAAGTTATTCTTTGTCACCAAAAAATAAGCTGGACCTGTGACATGCTCCAGCAGGAAAAAATGCTTTCCATTGAGCTGACAACCTGAGTTCCATCCCAGGACCCACACAGTGGAAAGCGAGAATCGACTCCCACAGCTTTCACTGACCTTCATGCAAGTGGTTACAACATGCACACCATTCAATTTTATGACTTTTTCCTATGGCCTTATTGACCTTAAATAAGCAACTAATGATTGAAGCAAATGTTACTATGTCTATACACATTGATGGGCAGCATGGCCAAGGGAGTTTCCTTATATTAGAAGATACATTTATCTATCTGAAGATCCAGCTATTTAGTCAAGTAAAATTCAAAAATGAACATATTTTAATTTGAACATATACAAAAACTAACTACAAATCTGTCCTAGGTTAAACAATACAGGTAAAGAATATCTGAGTTAAGAAAGAGGCTCTAAAGCTAATTGTTTCTCTACTTCAACTCTGTCAGGGGTTTTTCAATTTTTATAGTTAAGTGCATAAAAATCCAATTGATAGTGAACTATAGAGACTTTGGGTGGGATTGTGTAAGTGCTTGCTTAGGTGACTATGTTAATGTAATGTTTTACTTGCAGGTTTCCTACAATAAAGACTTTTTTATGAAAAAATATATCTCATTTTGAACATATACAAAAATCAAAGCACAAACCTGTCCCAGGTTAAGAAATGTCACAGCATATCTTGGATCTGTGCTATCCCTGAAGCCTTCTTGACCACTGTGATAAAATTCCACATTGCTTATTCTTGCACTTCCTAAGGGAGTATAAGAATAAAAGAAAATTTCCTAAAATGAATAAAACAAAAAATACTGAAAAGCCATATAAAACTACTCAAGTTTTTCATGGAAACTTTATTTTTCTTTGCTCCTTTTCTCTGAATGAAATAATTATTTTCAATCTTTTCCCCAGTGTTTTATTTTCAATTTTCCTTCTTTCCCCATAACATCATAATATTTAAATTATATACATTTAACATGCATCTAAAATATATAGTGACCCTTTAGAATATCACAAACCATTGCAAATTTTTATTTATGTATTATTTATTTATAATCATATCTAAAGGACCAATTTTCTTCTACTTGATGGTAATATTGCCTTGCTAAGAAAGCACATATAAGGCATGGATATAATTTACCTGATGTTTCAATCTTATTGCTATCAAGAGATTTTATTAAGAGAATTCTATTTCAGAGGCTCTTTCAGAATATGTATTGCCAATCATCTGCTGGTCAGTTTGTCATAGTACCACTGAGGTGACAAAAGATAATATTGTAGATCAATAATAAGAGTGGTAACAATCTACAGGAGATTACTCTGTGCCAAGTTCTGAAGCTTCAGGAAGTCCCTGAAACCAACTGGATGCATTGGGTTCCTCTGTCACCAGGCTTATATAACCAGAGTTATCTAAAGAAATGACTGGTTCTTAATTCCAGAAAAAAAAACTATAATAAGTGTTGACTCCATTGGAAAACTGGAAAACGAAGACTAAAAATATTAACTCCTTTGTAAAGGATTTAACCATCAACATTCCTTCATGATAAAGGTCTTGGAGACACCAGGGATACAAGAAACATACCAAAACATAATAAAAGCAATATACAGTAGACTGACAGTCAACATCAAATTAAATGGAGAAAAACTCAAAGCAATTCCACTAAAATCAGGAATGAGACAAAGCTGTCCGATCTCTCCATATCTAGTCAAAATAGTATTTAAGGTCTAACTAGAGCAGTAAAACAACCAAAGGAGATCAAGCAGATACAAATGGGAAAAGAAGAAGTCAAAGTATTGCTATTTGCATATGATATGATAGTATACATATATGACCCTAAAAAATTCTACCAAGGAACTCCTACAGCTTATAAACACCTTCAGTGATGTGGCTGGGTACAAGATTAATTTAAAAAAATCAGTAGCCCTCCTATACACAAATGATGAACAAGCTTAGAAAGAAATCAGGGAAACAACACTTTTCAGAATGGCCATAAATAACATATAATATCTTGGGGTAACTCTAACCAACAAGAGAAAAACCTGTATGACAAGAACTTCAAGTCTTTGAAGAAAAAAATTGGAGAAAATATCAGAAGATGGAGAGATCTCCCATGCTCATGAATCAATAGGATTAACACAATAGAAATGGCCATCTTACCAAATGCAATCTACCTATTCAATGCACTTCCCATCAAAATTCCAAAAAAATTTCCTTACAGACCCTGGAAGAAGAATATTCAACCTCATATGGAAAAACAAAAAAAACCCAGAAGAGCTAAAATAATCCAGAAGAAACTTCCAGAGGTACCACCATCCCTGATTTCAGGCTCTACTACAGAGCTACAGTAATAATAATAAAAAAAGCATGGTATTGGCATAAAAACAAACAGGTGGATCAATGGAACTGAATCAAAGATGCTGATATAAATTCACACACCTATGAACACCTGATATTTGAAAAAACAAAAAAAAGCCAAAATTATACAATGGAAAAAAGAGAGCATCTTTAACAATTGGTGCTGACCTAACTGCATGTTGACGTGAAGAAGAATGCAAATAGACACATATCATCGCACTGCATAAAACTCAAGGCAAAGTGGATCAAATACCTCAACATAAATTCCATTATACTGATCCTGATAGAAGAGAAAGTGGGAAGTAGACTTGAATGCATTGGCACAGGAGACAACTTCCTGAATAGAACACCAGTAGTAGCATAGATACTGAGATCAACAATTCATAAATGGGACGTCATGATACTAAAAACCTTCTGTAAGGCAAAGGACATTGTAAATAAGACAAAATGCCAGCCTATAGAATGGGAAAAGATCTTCACCAACCCCACATCTGACAGAGAGCTGATTTCCAAAATATATAAAGAACTTAAGAAACTAGATATCAAACTACCCAATAATCCAATTAAAAATGGGGTACAGATCTAAACAGATTTTTCAACAGAAGACTCTCAAATGGCTAAGCAATACTTAAAGAAATGTGCAGCATCCTTAGCTCTCAGGAAAATGCAATTCAAAATGACTCTCACATTCCATCTTACACCAGTCAGAATGACTAAAATCAAAAGCATCAATGACAGATTATGCTGGAGAGGATGTGAAGTAAGGGGAACACTCTTCCACTGCTGCTGGTAGTGTAAACTTGTACAGTCACTTTGGAAATCAATATGGTGGTTTCTTAGAAAATTGGGAATCAGTCTACCTCAAGACCCACATATACCACTCTTGAGCATATATCCAAAGGAAGCTCAATCATATTACAAGTATACCTGCTCAACTATGTTCGTAGCAGCATTATTCATAATAGCCAGAACTTGGAAACAACCTTGACGCCCCTCAACTGAAGAATGGATAAGGAAGATATGGTACAGTTACACAATGGAGTATTACCTAGCTGTTAAAAACAATTACATTATGAAATTTGCAGGCAAATGACTGGAATTAAAAAAAAATCATCCTGAGTAAGGTAACCAAAACCCAGAAAGACAAATAAGGTATGTACTCACTCATAAGTGGATATTAGCTGTAAAGTAAAAGATAGCCACACTACAATCCACAAACCTATAGAGACTAGATAACAAAGAGTGCCCAAAGGGGACACAAGGATTTCCCTGGGAAGGGAAAATAGAAGAGATCTCCTGGGTAGACTGGGGGCAGGTGGGAATCGGAACATGAGAGATTGGGTTGAAGGGTGGGTGGAAGGCAGAGCAATGAAAGAGATTTCTCCATAGGGAGTGGCATTTCAGGGTCAGGTAGAAACCTAATGCAAGGGAAACTCACACGAATCTACAAGCATGATCACAGCTAAGACTTCTAGCAATAGTGGATAGCCTGAACTAGCCCTCTCCAGTGATCAGAGTGGTGACTATTCCAATTGTACAGCCTTTGTCCAGTAAAGGATAATAAATAAATAAATAAATAAATAAATAAATAATAAATAAATAAATAAATAAATAAATAAATAAATAAATAAATAAATAAATAAAGATGCAGAAATCCACAGCCAACCACTGGGCTGAGCCTGGGGAGTACTGTTGAGGAGAGGGAGGAAGGAATTTAAGAGCCATGGGGGTCAGGGTCATCACAAGGGAACCCACTGAAGCAACTGCCCTGCTCATGGAAACTCACAGACTATGAACCAATGGCTAGGGATCCTGCATGGAACCAGCCTGGGCCCTCAGTGTATGTGTGATGGTCGTGTGGCTTGGTCCACTTGCTGTACTCCTGGCGGTGGGAGCAGGGCCTGTCCCTAACGCTTTGGCTGGCTTTTAGAAACCTACTCCTAATGCTGGGTTGCTTTGCTCAGCTTTAACACAAGGAGAGGAGCTTAGTCCTACTTCCACTTGATATACCATGCTTTGCTGGCACCCATAGGAGGCCTGCCCCTTTCTGAGCAGAGGTGGAAAAGGGGTGGGTTATGGAGTGGGATAGAGGGAGGTGGGGGAAGGGAATCGGAGGAGGGGGTAAGGAAGGCTGGAGTCAGTATGTAAAATAAATGAGAAATGTTAATTAAAAAAAAGCCATGCATGGTGATTGGGTCTTGATAATTAAAGTGCTGGGGAGAAGAGTCAGGAGGATCTTGGGGTGCACCAGTCAAACTGTCTCACCAAAGGTTCAGAGACTTTGTCTCAAAACATAAAGAGAACAACTGAGGGAGATGCCTGATGTTGAACTCTGGTTTTCATATGCACATGCCTGCATCTGTGCCTGCAACACACATGAGCAAGCATCTGTGCATGCACACACACACACACACACACACACACACACACACACACACACACACACACACACACGGCCATCTTTGATGGATGCAGGAGAATCAATTCAATAGTCAGTATGAGATGGGAATCAGTGATTTTTCCCTGCATTTGCATTTGTAGGAACTCTTCTTCAAGGCTGTGAGGTTTAATGAAGCTTATCAAGAAACGTTTTCTAGATTACAAATGAGGAGGGAATGGCAGAGTTAAAATACTGTCAGAAAAAACTAGATTGGCTAAAACTGGTATGTTAGTGATCACTAGAGGTGATGGAGACATTGGAATTTATTACATTTTTTTTCTCTGTATTTGGTAGATTTGAAGTTTTCCTTAAAACAAATATAAGAGATGTTATGAAATAATTTTTGTTTGGCTTAGAAGCCAGTCTAGCTACCACTTTATGCCATTCCTGGTTTGATCATTTTTACTGTCTATGAAGATGAGGTAAATAGTTAATAATGTTAGGAAATTTACTCAGAGAGCAACACAGACTACATAATCGATTTTAAAGCTTTATTTCTCTGTGTGGTCCTATGAAGAAGCTGGAATTATAAGCACAAGAGATAATGTTATATATTTCACTAAAAAAAAATTGACTGAAATATTACCAACCTTTAAATGTCATCATGTTTCCAGTGAATGAGCCCACCAGGATCCTGGCACCAAAAGAGTCCTTGGACCATTCTGGGTAATCTTCACCAATGATTTTGATGTTCCTACTCAGTATCCCAACATCAGCTGCTAATGTATAGCTCTGGCCAGTTTCAAGGATCTGCTGTCTTTCAGCTGCCAACAGAAAGATGGGTCATTGTCATTGCTAGGAAATAGTTGTTTATTATTTTCTTTATAATTCATAAAGTAAACAACTTTCTAACTTGCCAATTATTGACATAAATGTATAAATTGATTGTATACTCTGTTTCAACAGAGATACGTGGCAAATTGAAATTAAGGTGCTATTATTTATATACTAATGCATCCAAGATACAGCTTCAATGTATATAATAAAATTATTAAAATTAGAAAGTATGGAGTTATTGTTTTCCTCTCTTTTTCCTTTGTTTCTCTAGACAGTTTCATATTTTTGTAAAATCTATAAAGCACAAATGTGAAAAAATCCAGTATTTTTTTTTCTGAGACTGACTTAATTTGCTCAGCGTGTCTGTTTCCAGTTGCATCAGTGTTCCTGAAAACAACATAACTTGATTCTTCTTTATGGTTGAAAAGTTTACCATATATATATGCCATATTTTTTCCTTACCTGTTTTTCTGTGGAGGAATACCTAGACTTGTTCTCGGACTGAATTATTATGAATAGTGAGAAAAGGAACGTAAGATAGTACAGGAGGAATAGACTTAAAGTACATTATATACTTGTATGAAAATATCCTTATATAACACAGTACCATGTACAATGAATACACACTAATGAAAAAAATTGAAAACTAGATAGTTCTTGAGGTTATTTTAAATAAGAGTTACTTTAAAAAATCTTTGAAGACAGTTTGCAATTATATCAAGTTATACATGAAAATATTATTGCAATGCTATTTGAAATATTTGTTTTAATTTTAGTCAATGAGGAAACAGAGTTATACCCTGTTATGCCCTATACCCTGAGAGGAATTGATACTATTTTTCACAGATCCTAGTATTGGGATTGGTCTACTTTCATATGCAATATACATATTGCATATGAACCAGAATTCTATATAAATATGTAATAGTGTATCAAACACAATTTACATATTTTTGTTTTTATTTATTTTATATGTATGGGTGTTTTGCCTACATGTATGTTTGAGTACCACATGCATGTCTCTGTGCACACAAGGGCCAGAAGAGGGTGTTGGATCCCCTGGAACTGGAGTTGTAGATGGTTATGCGTCACTGTGTGGGTGCTGGGAATTGGACTCCAGACTTCTGCAAGAGAAGCCAGTGCTCTTAACTGCTGAGCCATTTCTCCAGCCTCAAGATAAAAGCTTTTAGAATTCCATGGTATTTGAAGAATTACTTGGAAACTTAGAAAAGAAAAAGACAGGGTCTTACTGTACAGAATGTTACATAGTAGGTCTTTGTTGAATATTTGCTGAATAAGTACATGATTGAATAAAAAACACATATAGCAAGGATATTGGAATCCAAGACATAAACAGTAGAATTCACTAATGCCAAAGCCAACTACTCTGGCAAAATGTTTGTTAAGTTTAATCAAAGAATTATAACTATAGGATACATAACTAAAATATGAACATTTCCAGACATTTTAATTACATATGCATTTGATTAAAGAGCAGCCACTTACCAAGGTGAGTGTAGGAAAGGCTATCATTGAGGACAAGAATTTTGTGCCCATGCAGAATTTTCACAATCATTCTGGTCTCTGTCTGGTGTAAATCATAGCTTGTGGTAGTTATCACAATATCTTCTCCCTCCTGAGAAAAATTCAAGTGTCCAATGCACGAGCAATTTTAAAAGTAGGTTTATGTTTCTTACTAACAATCATTAAACAATTCTAAATGTATGTCTTATTAGCCATCAGGGTATGACCAGAAATAATAAAGTATACATTTAAATCTCTAACTTTATTATTAATTCCTGAAAGAATTCTGGGGTATGACCTCCATACATGTACCATGACACAAACACACAACCCTATGCCCACAAATACACACGTGCCATGTCCTCCACCCTCAACCACCCCGCACAGAAACACATACACAATGAACAAATAAAATGTAAAAAAGTTTAAATTATGAGGCTACTACCATTCTCTTGTTTGCTATAGTCATTACTTAAATGTCATCATGTTTCTAAGTTTGTATTCTTTCCAAATGCTTAACATATAACATTAAAATTACAAGTGATAAGGTAACTGAGATAACAGTAACATATATCTAAAATACTTCTACTGTCTCTTTTGCAAGAATTTACAATTTACAAATATTTATAACCAACAGCTTACATATTTTTGTTTTATAACTAATGTACATATGATGCTCTTGATATGGTTTGAAGAACTTTTGATATCATGATTTTTAACCATTATCAGGCCATTCCTTTCAAGCTGACTGTAAGATATACACTTCTCATACTGTTAATTATAGGAAGTAAACAGAGAAGAAACTATTTCAAGTAGACTGATGGTATATTCATCTTATAACATATAATTTGTTTTCTACCTGCCAATCCACAGCATCCATCAGAGAAAGGATTCTTGAGCCTGCCTCTGCAGTTTCTGACAGTTTAGTCTTATATATGGAATGTGGACGTCCATGCAGGTCCAGCTCACCAAACACTCCTGAAAGAAAGAAGCATTCCTCCTTCCCACACATTCCTGAGTTAAGAGCTAGCACAGAGTGAGACTATTCACTGATGTATTTTAGCAAGCTATTAAACATTTAAGAACGAATGGAATGAATTGATTGAGGTTGGCTGTGCAAAAAGCATTGCCATTTAGAACCAGTAAACCCAGAATGAAAGGAAACAAGAAGGCTTACCACAATGTTATTTTGGAAAACAAAAAAATTGGAATTAATGAAGATGTACATAAATGATTAAGTATGTTTCAATTGTATTAATAGTGGGTAACAGTATTCTAAAAAAAGGAGAGTTTTGTCTGTTGGCACTGATTATCTTGACCATATATCCATAATACATTGTCAAAGAAACAAAAAGTTGCATCATGATGTATTTATTTTAACCATGCTTCAACAAAAGGAAAACACAATAATTATAAACAATAAATGCACAAGAGGAATTGATTAAAATGAAAAGATACAAAGCTGTTACCTAATAGAAGTTTTCTTCAAGGTTAGAGCTGGAAAGACATAGGCTTTTAATAGTATTTTCTTTGATATTGTTTTGTAATAATTGATTATCATTTTTGAAAAATAACATAGAAAAACAAATATCTTTAAGACGGTGTTTGCCTGCCTCAGTATTGTGGTAATATTCTTATGTGTCTCCTAAATGAATATGCAATAGTATTAATAAAGGCAGCTGTTAATTACTCTTGTAAGACCTTTGCCTTTTAGATTTAAATAGGACTATGCACAACACACCAATACCTCAGGGAAATTAAGCGCATCTGCAGCTGTAAGTGCATAACTGACAGCATAGTCAACTGAGCCTAGAGTGTTTATGAATACTGAAAATGGAATTATGTGTAGGGAAGTCGTCTTTTAGGGGGAAGCCACAAAATATAAAAAGTATTATTGCTCTTTCATATCAAGGAAAGATTATGAGGAGACCAGTCTAGAGAAATAATTTGCATATATAGAGCTTTACTAAATTTTATTTAATAATAACTTATGTTTTGATTTGAAGTATATATATATATATGTCAGTTACTAAATTGTAATGTGACATTATTTAATATTTTTAAATCTCCGATCCTTGTATGTTTAGCATAAATGAATGGCTACAAAAGATTGCACTGCCATACTATCATGAGCTAAGTGCTTTAGTGCTGTGTATTTTGAAATAGACTAAGAAAAAAGACAAGAGACATTTAATATATGACAACACATACCTAAGACCTTTGCCCCTTGATTTGGTCCTTCTGGAAAAGCCCATTCTGGGGTAGAATGATTTCCTCGAAGAACAATCTGTAATTCTCCTTTAAAAGGGTTATCTTCCCAGCCACCAATTAATCTACCTCCCTGCAGTGAAGCAGAAAATTGTTAGCACTTAAAAAAAATTGAGCAGGAGAAAAAAAAATCACCCATAAAAAAGAAGACAGAAGCCTCCCTAATAAATGGAGAAATTTTGTTAGATCAGTCCTGTAGCTGGAAGTGACTTTAGCCTTAGTAACTTTAGTAACCTTAGACTTTAGTAGCCCTTAGCCTTAGAACAGATAATCCAAATGCTTTTCCAAAGTCAAATTCAATATCTATTTACTGTCAGAATCAGACCTAGAACTAAGATCTCCCACGATCTAAGCTAGTGATGTTTGAACAGACAACACTGTAGGTTATACACAATACTCTGTCTAAGCCATACCAATCAAGGGCCATCATTGCTAATGATGGCTGTAATCAAATAAACCTAATGTAAGACTTCATCTACATTAATTATAAACTTTAGCCTTCATACTAAACCCATGAATTGGTATTTTTATTTTTATTTCATAGGTGAGAAAACTGATGCTGAAATGAAAGCAGTCAGACAACTTATCCAACACTACCCAGCTAATAAACAGTGAAGTAAGGATACAGATGTGGCGTTATTCCTTAAGGCCATACATCTGTCTATAATCTTATGCTCTATAAAGCATCAAAAGGAGTTTCTGTTCTTTATGCTTTCATTAAAAGTCTAGCAAATTCTTTTTAATATCACATTTTTATTAATTCTTTGGGAATTTCACACAATGTTTTGGATCCTATTCACCTCCCATACCTCCCTCTAACTCCTGTTCATCCAGATCTACTCCTACCCCCTGTTCTCAAATTCATGGTTCCCCCCCCCATTTTTATAAATAACCCACTCAAACCAATTTGTGCCCATATATTCATGGGTATGGGGCCATCTACTGGCGCATGTTAATCTGGTTAACAACCCATTTGGGGAGCTCAAAGGCCTAAGGGGTGAACTTACTATTATTATGCAGCTGAATGGACATAGTATCAGACCACTATCTACATTTATATCTCTCTACCCATGGACTGTTAGTTCAGCTCTCAAATCTCATTGGAGAAGTTTGTTTGTGCAATAAATGCTCTTCAAAATAAAGCCTTAATAGCTTTCTTGTTTAGTCATTCCTTTTTCATAAATATCAATAGAATGACAAAACAAGCTGATTAAGCTGTTACAAGGTCAGGACCACCTGAAGTTTATAAAGAAGAATGTGGTGATTGTTCCAAGCAACTGAAGCAGTTCATTGGTGATTCTTGTCTTCATAATCCCATCTATGTCCATTCATTTTTAAGAAATACTGTGAGTATTCTTACAACAATAGTGAAAATCTTTTCATTTTGCTCTCTAGAACACCTAAGGATTTGTTATTTGTTGGGGTGAACTCATAGTTAAACTTTATATGATACCAAAACAAATATTTTAAGTAAAAATTAAATAGGAACAAGCACACACTCAAGTGTATGCTGATATTATCCCAGTAAGGAAGAAGGAAGCATAATTTAAAAGAGAGCAGAAATACATTGGAGGTGTGTGATGCTTGCAATTTCTGGGCTACACCAGCTCTTTCTCCTCTCTTCTTCTCTTCTCTTCTCTTCTCTTCTCTTCTCTTCTCTTCTCTTCTCTTCTCTTCTCTTCTCTTCTCTTCTCTTCTCTTCTCTTCTCTTCTCTCTCTCTCTCTCTCTCTCTCTCTCTCTCTCTCTCTCTCTCTCTCTCTCTCTGTGTTTACACACTAAATACCAATTCCTTAAATTTTCCTGTCAGAAATTAATAAGATTAATAGTATAAATGGTAAGACCTCACTCCTACCTGTACTGATATGTAGGTGGCATTCAAAACAACTCTTCTGTAAGAAGGGGCTGCAGATCCCACCTCAGATCTATCTTCCATTTCTAGAACTCCCCATATAATGAGCTTTTCCATTGGGGGAATATCTATGTCAGCTACAATCCATGAGCCTAAAAAACAATAAGAAACATAATGCGACCCACACCGTGAAGCTCATGACAAAACACTGACAAGCTTGCTCTGGAGTCTCGGTTTTGAAGTCCGTGATTTCCTTCCACATGATTCCTGTATCTCACGGGATGTATAGGCTTGTTGTTTTGTAGCTGTTGTGTGTGTTTTGAAGCAGTGTTGCTATGTTTCTGAAACTGGCCTTGAATGCCTGTGCTGAAGCAACACTCCTTTCTTGGTCTTGAGTCTCAGGGAAAACAGGCAATGCCACCACACCCAGCTAATGTCATCAGATACAGAAAACCTGAAGATTGTGCTTCGTGCCTGAGACACTTCTCTTTACAGTTACTCTTCCCCAGCGTGTGGTGCTTAAAGACAAAGACATAACTCCTGGCACATTTGCTCCGCTGCAGCATTAATGTTACCCAAATGCTAACATTTTACTTATGTATAAAACTTGTGTGTTTACCTTCAGGAATGACCACATTTGCTCCCGGGTAGGGTACAGTATAATTGTTCTCTGGGGATGATTGCCAAAAAGACTCATTTGACCATAAACTGAAAAGAAAAGTAATATTTCCATTAATCGGCACCTCTATGCATTTAATGAGCACTTCCTTAAGGCACAGCATTTCATTAGATGTCTTGTAAATGGTAGAATGTGAATTAGATAGCTAATAATTTTACTAACTAGCCAAGTTAATATGTATAATTAGTAGTATTCATAAAACATATGCAAAGCTGGGTGGTGGTGGCGCACGCCTTTAATCCCAGCACTCGGGAGGCAGAGCCAGGTGGATCTCTGTGAGTTTGAGGCCAGCCTGGACTACCAAGTGAGTCCCAGGAAAGGCGCAAAGCTACACAGAGAAACCTTGTCTCGAAAAAACAAAAAACAAAAAAAAACACAAAAAAACAACAAAAAAAACCATATACAAACTATGTACTTTTTATTGAAAATATTACTTTTAAAATTTTGAACACTTTTCTTCACATCAAATCCTTACTATGACATATGCCAATTTAACTAAACTAATTTAATTTAATTCAAGATATACAAGTTATTCCATTTTCTTATAAGATTTGGCCATAGGACCTTGAAAATCAGGGCATCCTGTATCTGTTTATAGGCCCTTGGCAAATGGTGCTATTTCACTGAGTACACTTTGAGAACATATTTGGGTTGATTCTGTGAATGGAAGGGAGGGAAGAATGATCTTTTACTTGACAAGGATAAATTGAAGTTATGTCCTGGGCAGTGACAGTGTAGGGATTTGGGGTGATAGGTTTGCACCCAGAATGAAGGCTACATCAAACTGAAATAAACATGGAAAGCATTCTGGGAAGAAAGGGCCTTGGCCTTTTTGTAATTGTGCCTTCTAGAAACTACTTGCTAATGTGATGATTCATATAGTTAAAAAAAAAAAGTAGAGACCTGTAAAATCTGATAAGATAGAAGGAAAAAATTTTAACTAGAAAAATTAAAATTTGGGACCAATACTTGAAAAAAATTAAAAGTTCTCCTATGATTTGACATGATATCCATCAAAATTGACACCGCCCAAGACAACTTGGTAATAGTGAAGATGCTTAGCTTCTGATGCTAGACTGGACATGCCATGAGCCAGTTCAGAGAACTCATCCAACTCTCTTATGTCACTGGACTTCATCATTCCCACTTGTGTAATAAAGGACTTGGGACAGCTCTCACAATCCAAATTAACTTTCTGCTAATATAAGACTGTCAGCAACTTTTGCACCCAATTTTTATGAGCTTTCTCCATTTTTTTCATGGGGAGTGGGAGTAGATTATAAAATGAGGAAAGTATGGGTATAGATGTGTTCTGTGAACTAAAAGTCACTGGGCAGGAGGAAGGTAGTTTCATCTCACCCAGGAGAGATTTATAAAAAAGATTGAACAAGAGACATCAAAGCTGTTAGCTGAAGAAGACCTATGTACTTGTAAGTGGCTGGTCGTTTCCTGGGAATTGGTTTTCTTGATGGTGGATGAACAGGAAAGCAGTCTTGGAGAACACAGCAGTAAGCTTGGAAATTAATGATCACATCTTTCACATCAGGATCAAGCGTACCAGGAATGGGCTGGCTCTGAGGAAGGTCACTTCTCCCTGACACTGAAGTAAAATGGCTTAAATGAACATATTAACATAATGATTACAGTACTTAAATCTATACAACGTATAGCATATTTAGCTTAGATAGCATTTTGGAACTATCACTCACTCATAAACAGGAAGTAGACATTGAGAAACTTCAACAAAATAGGTATCATTTTGAGAGATGAAATATTGAGGAGAATGAAAATATCTTAATAAAAATGGATGGCTGAAGGGGTGAGAGAGATAGTTCAGCTGTTAAGAACATGGATTACTCTTCCAGAGGACCCATATTTAGTCACCGAACCCGCATGCCAGCTCACAACTGTAACTACTGTTCTAGGGATCTGATGCCCCTCTCTGGCCTCCATGAGCATAAGGAAACCACATAGAACACATACACACTTGCAAGCAAAACGTAAAAATAAACATACACACATGCACATAAAATAAAATAAGAGTACTTTAAAATGAGTTTTATTTCATTCTTTTTTTTTTGCCTTTTGATTTTTGGTTTTTGGAGACAGGATATTTCTGTGTTGCCCAGGCTGTCCTGGAACTCTCTCTGTGGATCAGGATGGCCTCAAACTCAGACTTGCCTGCCTCTGCCTCCTGGGTGCTGGGATTAAAGGCGTGTACCCCCACTGCCTTTTTATTCTTAAATACTTTTATTTTCTAAAACTATTTTTTAATATTAATGGAGTGAATACCAGCTGCCATTATATTAACTACCTCTAATTCTGTGAAATAAAGTAACCAGGACTTTGTGGGATTATACAAGTATTATCTTCAAAACTAAAACACAAGCTTTTAAATTAAAGGCCTTTTTCCAACACAAATTTTATGTCTAGTATTTTTATTCAAAAATATTTACTAGGTTCTGATAATACAGGGTACCGTATGTCACATATTTCTATTAGAAAATTGTTCTTTTCCTTAGGTTAAAAAAAAAATCACTCTGCGTAGTGAATACATACCCAAGTAATAGAGAGTGCTGGTATTTGCTTCAAGATGCCAGTCTCCATTCTTGCTAGTATTCCAGTTCAATGGGTTTGAGGAGCCATTCCTCATATCAACCACGTTAAACACATCAGGGTTTTGAGTGAAGTTATGTGATATAATGACATAGTCTTCTTCCTAAGATAGTTGCAGAAGAGTGTGGCTTGATTTATCCAGAAATATGTTGCATATTACGACTTAGTTTTAATGTCGTGCACATAGCCCGTGTAGTGTTACAACCACTGGTTTACCTTTCAATTGGCATTTATGTGTTTGACTTGTTGCAGGTCTCTGTCAACAATGCTAGCTCCACCATCAAGGAAAGAAGAGTATCTCTCTTATTTCTCTTTCTTATTTTTTTCTCTCTCTCCATACACATGTACAGGTTCTCCACTCACATGTACACATGGATGTGGATATTTCACACGCATATGTTTTTAAGATATGTGCCTTTTCTATGATACCTTAAAATTTAAAAAATAATGCTAGATATGGTTTCTGGGCCACACAAATATGTAGCATCAGTAGAAGAACGTAGGAGGAATCACTTCAAGATGCTGATTGTAATTACTGAGCACTGGAGAACTGAGGTCAGAGTATGGAGTGCCTAATCTTCTCTGCAAACTTTTATTTCTCTTCAAAGATTGTCAATGTTTGGAAATATGATGATAGAGATATGTGGTGGAAATACAAATACTGTATTCTGTAAGTAATTTTCTCTATTGAGTTCATGATACAAATAAACCCTTAACTGATACTTGGGACTCAATAAGTGTAAGTTATTACCACAGTAATAAGGACAAAGGCAGGCAGGCAAAAGCATAATATGGGAACATGCCAAAACCTGCCTCCTTCTTAGATTTAGAGTGAGTGGGTCATACAGGGAGCATCATGAGGCTTTAAAAGATTGATTTGTGAAGTAAGAGCACTCCGTGTTGAGAAATGGCTGACTAAGGTGAATGAAATGGTTCAGTGAATGAGAGTACTGGGTGTGGAAGCAGGATGACTTGAGCTCCATTCCAAGGCCCCGTATAAAACCCAAGTGTGACTCATGATGCCCGTGTGTAAGCATGCAGACTGAGGACTGATGGGGCTTTCTGGCCTCAGGGCTAGCTCCGCAGGCTAAATAAGATAACCCACCTCAAGGGCGATCACCTATCTCAAGGGAATAAGGTAGAGACCGATAAAGACACAGATGCTCCCATCTGTATACACATATGCACATATACCACATATATGTAAACTCACATACATATGCAAACACACCCAAAAAAGGGAAGAAAAAAAAAAACATGGGTGTGTGAGAATGACAGTGTAGGCTGCTGTTTTGTTCTTTGTAGCTTAAATTTAAATAAATACATTTAAATAAATCTCTTTATTTACCTTAAATCCATAAAACGTTGATGTGTATGATATGTTGGTTAAGTGTTCCACACCTTTAAAATACCAGTTAATGTGATTTGCGTTTGGAATCAGAGCCATCCACCCAGACATATGGGTCAGCCGTTTCTTCTGAAAGGGAACGATGCTAGTGCCTGTAGGAGAACATAAAATAAGCAGCAACCATAATCTCCACATTCATGAAATGCCTCTGCTTTTGAACAAGAGAAAAATACAAAATTCTGTCTTCTCGTTGTGCTGGGACAGACAAGGAAGGAAGAAGAAAGTAAGTCCGTTCCTGTAATTATCTCTCGGGGGGGGGGGGGGGGATTGTGGAGCCTTGGTGGTGCCCTGCATCACCCAGGGAAGAGCATGGTTTCTATGAGTCATCCTACTTCTCATTAGCACTTCCTGACTCTGGCTTTCTTTGTCGTTCCTCACTTCACCCTTTCATGACCAGTTTGGTCATAGATTTTTAGAAATCATACTAAGGTGATATCTGCTACTATATACTTCATCTAGAAATAAACATTTCTACATGAGGTCTGGGGACAGAAGTCTAATCTAAGTTACTTGAATAATTTAGCACTTCTTTCTTACTTTCTAGACCCTTACCAATTCAAAGAGCAAAAGCCACTTAACTGAGAGGGAAGGAACAGTGGACATTTCAAAACCCCATACTTGTATGACCCTCCATCTAGAAAGGGAACTCTAAAGGTAGGTGATAGATTGAATCTTTACTCAGTCTCAAAGTGAGTCCATCAGTGGAGCACAGGTAGTTACCCAGTTTCAAAATGCACAGTAAAATTGGTGTAGAATGTAGAGTTTTGTTTGAAACAAGGGAAGAACTTGGAATTTTTGCAAAGAACTTCTTGAGAGGATCTGATGGGTAAAGGATAACCATATTGCAATGTGTCAGTGTGGATTAGGTACTTTTAGCAGTTAGCATATTGTTGGTATATTCATGTTATAAAAATTTCAAATGGAATAGGCTACTATTGAAATACCTGGTTTTTGTTTCAAATTATCAGTCACCTTATCAAGTTAAATGGGGGTTGGGGTATTTGGAAATACTGAGAACATATTAAAGTGCCATTTTGTAATTATTTACAAAGTGTTGAAGAATAATGTTGAATATTGATAACATAAAAAGACAGGTAAGTGTACTTGATTCCTTTCTATAGTCATAATTCCTTATGTGCTTGGAATCGGGATTCACAGGTCAGATTTAGTTATCAAAATGCTGCATCATTTGGCTTTACCTAGAAAATGTAAAGAATAACATTTGTAAATATTATAAAGATTTTTGTTTAGAAAATCCTTAATTCTCACAGGCTTTCACCCATTATGAGAATCTTCAGTCTATCATAACAGTATGTGGAAAAGAAAGCTCTTTCATTATAGACAAATATTTATTTTATACAGATAAGATATAATTTATGATGGTTCAACTTAATGAGTTATTTTTAGTCTACATTGGTATGTCATAAAATAGCAATAACTTACTATCCAATTGATTACATTAGACATTCAAGCCATTATTATAAAACAGGCTTCGTGTTAGATGACCTTTCTGAACTAGGGGCAAATGCAAGTGTATGAGCATGGATAAAGTAAGCTGGACTGAGGTGTCCTGTTTAGCAAATTATGTGTAGTAGATGCATTTTCAACTTTACTACATTTTCAACTAGGAACAGGTTTATCAGAATACAATCCACTGGAAATCATAGAATATTAGTAATTTCTAAATAGATGGATAAATGGATAAGTATAATAAGAGATAGATAAATGTGAAGATTTGAGTCACTCAAGGTAAGCTAACTAAGGTGTGAGAAAAGATATGCATATAGAAAGGCCCATACTGGCTCAATGATCATTAAAGAGAGAAAAAAAACCCTTAGTAAGGACTAAGAGAACTAAGAACCATGTCTCTCAGACTATAAACAAGGAGATTGTCCTCCATAGGCCAATGTGTTGAAGGTATAGTCCCCAGGTTGGTGTTATTGAAGAGCAATAGAACTTTGAAAAGGTGCAACCTCATAGGAAGTATTTGGGTCATCAAGAACAGGCCCTCAAAGGGAATGGGAGACAATGATTCAATAGCTTTGTTCCACTATGGGTTCCTCACCAGGATGCACTTTCTGGCCTCAGGCTCACAAGCAACTGGGCCTGCTGATCACAGACTGAAACTTCCAAAACTGAGCCAAGATAAATCTTTCTCCATACAAGTGAATTATTTTCTAAGACTTTTGTTATAATGGAAAGATGAGTGACAGCATAACACACTGTAAGGAACTGCAGAGGTCAGTGAAACAACCAAAGATTTATGACATATGAAAAGCAAGATTATGATCACATCCCCATTTAGCTTTCCTTTTGGCTGAAAAAATTGCATATGGATTGTGAATAATAATAAATTAATACAACCTAGTCGGGTAATGATGCCAAGTACTGCAGGTGTACTAAGGACAGTATTATTACGGCTACAAATCCACAGTCCATGACACTTCATATACATCTATTGACCTAAGAAATGCTCAACACATCCATCTCATTCAGTGAACATAACAAAAACTTGCCTTCAGACTGATATATCTGTCTTTACTGCCTTGCTCCAATGGCTACGGTAACTTTCCTGCTCTATGTCATAATATTGTCTGGTGGTTCCTCAGTCAACAGACTATCATACATCTACTTATTGTCCCTCCAGCGTTCACTTTGAGTAGCTGGTCTCCTGCCTGGAATCTGACTGGTGTAAGTGTGTTCTTTGCAAATGTTCAGAACACCATGAAGAAGATGATGACAAACACTTAGGAAAACATTGAAATCAGTGGTTTAACTGTTCCAATTCACTTACCAAAAGAGTCTGAGAGAACTACATCTTTTTCAAGTAAAGATACTGGAGTGGGCTTGTTGAATGCTAAACGGTGAAAACTGACTGAGGCATCACAGACAGATCCAGGAAAACCAATGCTCCATGCAGCCTCTTGAGTGCAGTGTGAAGGGTCCAGTAGGGAGCTGTGTGGAATGACAGTGTGCCCTCTGTGCCCTGGGAAAGAAACAGAACCATCATGATTGCACTTTTATGTAAGAAAATTAATAAAACTGATCTACACTTTATTGATCCTGTGACCACAATATTACCAGTAAATTCCAGAAACATTGGTAGTGGTTTCTGTTTTCAAGAGACAAGGATGCATAGGTTTCATGGCAGACTTTTCTGTCAAGGGACTCACCACAAATGTGTTCAAAACACAAGACCTGAAGCATCCACAAGAGTCAAAGTAAGGGATGGGGAAGTAGCCCAGGTGACTTGATTTCGGATTCACAAAATGATTCAAATCTGAGAAGTCTGCTCATATATCATGTGCTTTTAAACAAATACATAATCAGTTACTAGAGATAGCCCCACATGGCTCCATAATCATTAGAGAGGGAACACACCCTTAGAAAGGACCAAGGGCACTAAGAACCATGCCTCCTAGACACTAAGCAAGATAAGTGATCTCCATAGGCCCATGTGGTAAAGTAACTAATCTTTAAAACCTGCATTAAGTTAGTGGATAAGAGTTATATATAACTATTGACAGAACCACAACAATAGCCTCCCTCCTGAAAGCCACAGTTAGAAAGGAAGACAGAACTTGGACCATGTGAACATTGAAAAGAATGTTATTTAATCTTTCAAGGAGACTTTCAGAACCCAGTCATTACTATCTTTAGGCTTATCGGTCAGTTGATTCTTAAAAAGTATTAGGTAACCCACTCACACATACTTCCTATCCTGTTTAGACAGGTCTATCATTACCAATTTGTAAAGATAAAAACCTTTGGAAATCATGAATATATATAGAAAATATGACATATTGGGACTTACATTACTTAAAATTATAGAACAAACCCTATGATACACATTGATTTTTCTAGGTTTAACATTTTATTTGATAATTTAATAAACTTTATTGTAAAAAAAAAACTTGCAAATAAAAGTCATCACACACTGACTTTTACCAGATTTAAAGTTCATACAGCTCAATAAACTTTGATACAGCTAGAATAGCCACTCTGAAACTATGGAGTTTACATTGAGTTTTATACTTTCCTTATCAAATATATTTTTATGTGCTTATTCACCATCAAAAACAAAAAATACATGACAGAGTTAGAACTAGAAAATAACAGCTACATTATATCCTCTTCCATAATTCTTGTGCATTTAACATATTTTTTTTAAAAAAATACAAATTTAGAATTTAAACTAAAAAGGAGTTGACAGCAAGCTGCCACTTCTTTTAAAAAGTATTCTAGTCAGGTTATATTCTGACTGCATGATTTAAAAATGAAGTTTTAATTTATATCTATTTGTATGGAGTGTGGCTGAGTCCAGACTTGGGAATGAAGAAAACAATTTTTATCTGAATGAAAAATGAAGGCAGATAATGGAGTTCTAGCATTGAAATGGCAGTGAGCAGTGTCCCCACTAATGTTCCATAAAACTGCCATTGATTCATAATCAAACTGCAAATGGAAGAGAAAAGGGACATGTTTGTAGGATGCTTCTGACAGTTAGGATCTTTTTCAAAAAAGAACATTTCATCAGTGCCTAGTGTTTCCTGTAACTTTCAAGTCAATAGCATAGTTTACTGCTGGGCTACAATCTGTGATCCTGGTGAGTCAGCCTTAACCATTCAACTTCACATAAATTAAGTATAGTTCTGATGTATTTTCATCACAGAGTGAAGAATAATATTACCTGTAAGTGAACCGTCAACGTCAATCAGTACTGCTTCATGTTCCCATCGAAAGCCAGCCTTATTTGGTGCATGAAAATACTGGATGTCGACAAACTTTGTACTCCAGCCTCCACATCTGTCATTACAAACCCCAGTGATTGATGTTACTCCCAAAGCCACACAGTCGTGACGGTCAAAATACATAAAGTGCACAGATGACACAGTCAGGCCTTGACTAAATGGGAGAACCAGGCCTTTCGAAGTGCAAAATGCAGGCCCCATTCCCAGTTCATCAAGATGACCAACAATTTTGGCATTTTTAATCACAGCTCCATTGGCTTCTCCCCATCCCCCAACATAAGAAGCCAGGATCCTCTTGGTCTCGATTCCAGCCTCATAATTATTCACCATCACAAAGTTGTGGAACTGCAGGGCCCCTCCATTGACCCATTCTGCTCCTTTTTGGCAATTCCAGACAGTGAGTGAATTAAAGATAGCAGGCACTGGGACTGTAGAAGTACAAGATCCCGTTTGCATGGGGAAATATTCTTCAAAAATCCACAGTCCAAACCACCCTTGAGAATGAACAGTATTGTTAAAGAATTCTCCAAGAGGAACTCTTTTTTGGCAAATGTTTCGGTCATAGGATGGACCATCAGGGTGGTCATTCATTCTGTACCAAAAGCCAAAGTGAGTGCCACCAGCAGCCACATTGTGTTGTATGGTGTTGTTAGGGTTGGTTACCCAGAATGCAGCTGGAGTCACGTCATCATTCAGTAGACTAGTACTTTGTTGTACAAAGATGGCCAAATTATACTGTAGAATATTGCCATGTTCAATACCATCTTCTATGAAAAATGCTCCTCCTTTTATATCATATATAATATTCCTCTCAACAAGAAGGTGATGTGTATTGTGGATTGTAACAGCTCTGTTGTATGCTTGATGAATTGCACAGCCTCTTACATAAGACTTGAACTGTAAATCTCCAAGTAGGTGCCAGTGTATTGGGTATCGTCCCAAACGGAAAGCTTGGCCAGCATGGAACACCTGTCAGGCCAGAAATCAGAACTGTTCAGAAATTTCCTGTTTCAAAATAATCTCCAACTTCAAATTAAGGTATGCATATATCTATTTTACTATCTTCCACATTATTCATGTCATCACTTGAGAATAGTATTTTATTATAAATATACTCTGTTATATAATATAAGACAATAATTGTTAGGGCATGAATGAATGAGGGAGCACATAAATGGAATAAGCAAACCTATTGTTGCAAGGTACCTTTGCTCTTTACTATGTGCCCAAACCAACCTTTGATTCTTTTGTGTTGTACCTCCTCTCTACAACTAAACTTTTGTTTAATAAAATAAAACTCTCTACTACTGAACTTTTTTCTTTAACAAATTTCTATGTCTTTATTTACCTGATCCTTTGATTTCTGTATATAAGAAACACTTTGGGATATTTACAGTGCAAACACTGTATTGTTTTATGTGCAAGGTCACACAGTCTTTACCATAATCATAGGAGGTCACCACTTACTTCATCTTGCAGATGAAGAAACTGTAAATAGTCCAAGCGCCTTGTCACATTTGCAAAGCCTGATGCAATCCAAGTGGGAACGAATCCAGATCAGGCACAATTAGTAACCACTCAGCTCTGTGTCCTTTCAAGTCTGTGATATAATTCTCTATGATTATTTATCTATATTATCTAATTATCTATGATCCAATATACAAGATGCTGACATGTATGATTTAACATAAGCCAGTTGTCTAAGGAAAGAAATTATCAAAACAGCTATTTATTTTATTTTCTTTCTATAAAATTAACTATCATTAATATTTAATATACAACTCAATCCTGGAACTCTCAGGCAGTTCATATCTCAGATGTCACATGTGTAATTTATCTTAAGAAAAGACTATGACAAAATGGAAGTGTTGACTCTGCCACTATCAATGCTATCTAAGTGTGCCCAGAATGGGTTTATGGATTTTAATATTGTGTATTTAATCCCTTCCCTACTCTTTTCTTCACTGATTACTTGATAATAACTGATAAGTCTTGACTATTATTAAGTCTGATCATTAAAAAGACATGAAGAAAATTCTGAAATCCATAAAATATTAGAGTTTGAGTAAATAAAGTTAAAGAAGAGTTTGGGTAGGAATTTTAAGTAATCATGGTAAGAAGAGGGCTTTTTTATGAAGTAACATTGAGAAGAAACCTGGTGGAAACAAGAGTGTGAAGTGTGCAAGCTTTGATGAATGAGCATTTTAAACTGAACAAAGAACAAGGGCAGTGAACATAGCCAGAAATGTGCTTGACATAGTTACATGAGGCCCACATGGCTAAGCTGACTTGAACAAGTCACAGGTGACAAAATCATGAACAGCTAGAATTTAGATCCTATGGTTCCAATGAAAAGGAATTGCATTTTATGTTTTAGATGTAATATGAAGCCATTATTAGGTTTTGAATTGTGTATGTAGCCAGATCTGATTTATCCCTTTTAAAAATAAAAAAACAAATATTTGGAATGATCAAATAATTGGCCGTATTAAAATTGTTCAGTTACTGTCTACTATCATATCAGAAGTAGGGTATGACAAACAGTAGGAGCTCAATACATATTCACTGTATGACACCTTGGTGATTTAACAATAGTGGTCCTTACCTCTACATATTCTATTCTTCCAGTTACCATGTTAGCCCCAGATAAAGGAGCATGCAACATTATACAGCCTCCAAATTGGTCACTTCCTATTTCTTCTCCAAATTTTCCTTGAAGGCATGTCTGTGTAGCAAATTCTCCTTTAAAAATATTTTAATGCATTATTCAAGACCTTACAACAATATTCTTGTTAAAAATTTCCTCATACTTATTTCATATTTCTTCATTTACATATAAATTTAACCTCATTCTGGAACATAATTATTACATATTCATATCATTTTTTTCTAGATAATAAAGTGCTTGGTCTTATTCATCTTTGCATATTCTAAAGCATCTTTTAGAGATAGTATTAAATAATATTTGAATGGTTGAGTGAATAATGATAATTGTATTTTGTTTATTGTTTCTAAAGCTTCATCTTCAAATTGGGAATTAACATAATACAAAATTATGCTTGTATAGCACTAGATTCTGACAGCCCATTTTTGCATAACAGGAAGTATTCTCATTTTAAACAGCTTGAGACTTACTTTCATATCTACAGCGAGACTTAATGCAGATAAAATGACATCAGGAAATAGGTCATTTAACATAAAATCCAAAGAACTGATGCTTACCTTTGAAGAAAAAGCTATTAATGAACTTGTGTCTGTTATTATATCATCACTTACTAATGACTACAAAAATATTAAGAGATAACTTTATTGTCAAAAGACATTCTGCTTTATAGTATAAACACATCATTAAGATGCATTAATATCCAATAATTCTCTACTGTGTGTACAGGCCTTTCACTAACTCATTCCCTTGAACTTCATCATAGCTGTTGACTTATTTCTGGCCAATGGCACAGAAACAGAAACAATATACATCACTTCAGAATCTAACCAATTAATTGGTGGCTTGTCTCTTTAGTCATCTCAAGTTTGCTTTTGAGATGATGAAAGCCCATATTGAGACAAAGCCTACATCTGTCTGAATTCTGAAATGATTATAATGAAAAGGAACTCCTGTTGACCCATATTAGACCAGACAGATGGAGCACAAATAAGTAGCATCCTTTGTTACTGAAAACCATGGATATTATGGAGCATAAGTGTAATTCTATGGCTTGTGACTAGGGATAATTTTGTTTCCAGAGAATACTTTTACAACGTCTGGAAACCATTTTTAGCTGACACAGTGATAGGAATGTTACTAATATTTGACTGGTACAGGTCAGACCTATTGTCAAACATCCTACAGTGCACAGGATAGAACCTCATGCAAGGAATGATTCGGGCCAAAATTTCAAAGGCATTGGAGCTGCCCTAGTCTATCTTTAAAAGTTGTAGACCTATATATTTACACGCATATTTCTTTATTTTCTCATATATCCACTTTTCCATCTAGTAAGTATTGTCCATGAACTACTCACTACAATATCTATCTATAATGAAACTACCCTTACATATAATACAGAGTTTGGAAAAGAAGTAAAGAATCGTTAAAAGTTTGCTAAATAAAACACCAAGTACTGTATTCTGCATTTTCTTGGTAAATCTAAGTGATGTAGCTTCTGGATGACATATGACTCTGTAGTCATCAAGACCACATAATAAAGGATCCTGAGAATAGAAACATAATAAGAAATCACAAGACTAGAAAGGGACTTCATCAATGGATTCTAAACACCCTAATTTCTTCAAATTAGAATCAGTAATGATCAAGATACTTTCAAGCCATCAATGTTTCTAAACTTCCATACTTAATGTCTACATGGTATGCTTTAAAGTAGAAAATAGAATAATACACTTCAATATAAACCAACAAGTCATGAAAATTAACACGATCACTGTCAGATGATGGATGCTAAGTATACCTGTGTCAAATCCATCAGGACACGATGGAATTTTGTCATTCCATTCCACATTATCAGACCCTCTTACTAAGATATTTCTTGTAAGAATTCCAACCTCTGCCCTTGCTTCAAACTCAGTTCCATCGGGGAGTGTGACAGTAATTCCTAAGTGTGTGTAGTTTAGTGGCCTGGTTAGTGTTAAGTTCATCCCATCAGCTGATACCGATGCAATGGTCCGTTTCTCATTCTCTCCTTGACTGTGTCTGCAAAATTTTAAGAAAAAAAGTTAGCATACACATTTGCCGTATTTGTTTTAAACATTTGAATACTTCACTCATAAAGTATGGTGCTTTATTTCTTGATTACTTTTTAATCGATGTGACCAATATCTAAGAAGATAAAACTAACTGGAAGGATTTATTTTTAAAATATACTTTAAGAGATATAGTCTACCATGTCAGGGAAGGTGGAGGCAGGAGTGTAAGGCAGCTCGTCACATAGCCTCCACAACCAGGAAGAAGAGGGCAGGATGGAAATGTCCAGTGCTTCCTCTAACCAGGCTCTACCTCCTAAAGATTCTACAGCCTTCCAAAGCATCCCCAGCTGGGAACCAAGTTTACAAAAACACAAGTCTATAGGGAACATTTTGTATTCAACTCATAGCGCTGAATAACATAATTAAAGCTCCAGTTGATACAAATGAAGTTATGGACAAAATTATAAGAGTCTTGTGCATAGAATACATGCATGTGTATATAAGATATTTATCTGTATTATGCCTGACATTTATTTTTTTATTAATTAATTTTTTTCATTTATTTTACATCCTGACCAGTTTCCCCTCCCTCCTCTCAAGTAAGGTGCTTTTTAAAAATGTCATGTCATATTCTAAAAAGATATTTCAGAAAAGTATTTTATACTTAGAGTAAGTTTTGTGACTCATTTCAAATTTAAGTGCTAGATTTGTTCAGACTTGACAAAAATAAATAGTCATTTATAGTTTTTCTCAGCATCCTGGAAGACATATATGATGCCTTCCTATAGCCACGATCATCCCTGGTCCAAGGTGTCAATCATAGCAATATAGAGAAACGCTCACAAAAGAAAGTCATTAGAAGTTTCTAAGCATGCTGGGCAGTGGTGGCGCATGCTTTTAATCCCAGCACTTGGGAGGCAGAGCCAGGTGGATCTCTGTGAGTTCAAGGCCAGCCTGAGCGACAGAGTGAGTTCCAGGAAAAGTGCAAAGCTACACAGAGAAACCCTGTCTCGAAAAACCAAAAAAAAAAAAAAAAAGTTTCTAAGTTACTCAGGTGCAGTTTATTCTTCAATTCTATATTCAGTTTATACTCAAAATTCTAGCTACAGTAAATGACTCTTGTTAATTCTATGATGTGTACATTCATATACTTAGTTCTTCAGCAAATTTGGGGGCTAGCTTGCTTTCCAGGCATAGAGATAAACCCTGGAAATAGCAAATAGAAAGGGCCTCTGAGTTTAAGCTGAGGGCACCACGACATTCTTTTACAATTTCTACAAAGTGTGGTTAGTTCTGTGAACAGGCGAGCTTAGGGGAGATGACTGAGCTTTTCTTCTGTTCTTTTTTTTTCTTATAATTCTTTCTTAGTTTGAACAACTGGATACAATGCCAGTGTCATATATAAACTAGATTAAAAATGAACTCTTTCCTCTCTCGCAACTCTTCTAGATTGCTATTACCACCCATACACTTCTCCGTTGGCACTCAGAACAACCATACTGCTGTCCTCTTTGTACCTCTCTGTCCAGTCCTCTGCTCTGGCTGCTGCACATTGAATTATTTTGCATTATTTTGCCTGCTGAGCACTTAACAAAACAAGACAGATGCCACAATCATCTAGATAGGGTAACCAAAGTTAAACTGGAAGCAGGAGAAGCCGACGGCAACAGAAGTTCAAGGGCAGAGCTGAAGGGATTTGACACACAGGAGGAGAGGATCATGGGCACTGGAAGTAAAGGATTAGACTCTGGTACAAGGGGAAGGAGGGCGCTTGGCATGACATGGACATGGACATTTTAAACAGTATAATGATTTTGTTTAAGGATAATGAACAAAGTAGAAGATACAAAACAAAATTGCTTTCCAAGATGGTAGGGTGGCCATAGGAACCTAGAATCCCTAAAGACCCATAAGAAGAGCTGTGGGGACAGAGACAGGGTGAGATGTTGACTTTAGGATGTTTAAGAGTGAATCAAAATCAGATCTCATAGGTGGAATGTGGAAGCAGTTTAGGCTGTTCTTGAACTGTCTTAGACCAAGAGGCTATAGAAAAGAGAGTGGGTTTTTTTGTTTGTTTTTTAGAGTCTTATCTATCCCAGGTTTACTTTGAACTCACTGTGTAGCTGAGGATACCCTTAAGCGTTGCCCTCCTGCTGACCTATTGAGTGCTGGCTTTACAGGCGTGTACCACCATGCCCTAGTTTCTATGCTGCTGCAACGTAAAGCCGACTGAGGCTTCGTGCATGCCAGGTAAGCACTCTGCCAACAGAGCTATATCCCTAGGAAGTCAGAGATGGCATTTTTAATGTCATATGAACCTAAACTCATTTTTCCTTCTTCGGTAGTGACATGTCCAGCTCATGAGGCACTTGCTTTGAGGCACATTTTGCTACTGTGTCTATCACCCCCCCCAACACACACCCATACCCCAACAACCCACTCCCCACCCCCCCGCACCAGCCCAGTGCTTGGCTGTGAACCTCTGCATCTGGAAAAAAAATGTTTTCTTAACTCTGATTTTATAAATTCTCATATTGTATTTGTAGGGGCGCCCCCAAACAGTTTGACCTTACAGCTGCCATGACAGGCTTAGAGGCTCAGACACAGCTTCTGACAGGTAACATCTGGACCCAGGAAAAGCCTTAAGCTGACCCCACCCAGGGAGGACCTACATCTAAGAGGAAATACCTGACATTCTGAACATTCCCTACACCCCTAGACAAATGTCAGCCAACCAGGGTCCTGAACCCCAGAAATATCCTCACCCCAACTTCTGCTCTGATAAACCCCCACCCTGCCTGGGCTCGGGGCTCTCTGCCCTAACAGCTGCATCAGACAGAGAGTCCAAGCTCTGAGCTTGAAAATAAAGGCTCTTTGCTTTTATATATGGGATTCGGTCTCCATGGTGGTTTTGGGGGGTCCCTGCCATCTGGACATAACAAATTCGCCTATGAATAGTGAATTAGATTTGATGGGAAAACCCTTAACTCATGTTTCTTGATGTTTTGATTGTGAACCTAGCTTCCAGCCCTAATTCATGTTTCTTAAAACCAGTGCTATCCTAAATTGTAAAGCTACTCTTTTATTCCACATAGAAAAGCTATAAATAAGAATTTTCTATTCTATTAGTGAGCCCCATGATTTTCCTCCTTTTTTATTTTGTCATTATATAATTTAAATTTCCTTCCAAGGGGAGAATAAAGAGGCACTTACAGAGCTAAGTTTGTAAGTATATATTTATCTCTCCCTAACATCTGCAAGCCTATTTTTAACCCGAAAAATGGCATCTTGCATTTTAATTTTTAAAGTCAGTCATAGGCTTGGCAGATGTTTCTTGCCGTAATTACTCTTCATTTCCTGATAAACATAACGACTTGCAATCTTAGTGTCTGTAATTTAAACACCAAGCTAAACTAAAGTCCCTCTCATCCCTGCTCCCTAATATTCTCAGGGCAGCTGTACTATATTTTAATTTCTTAGTTGCTAGAATATGTAACTAAATGGAAATTAAGGGGTGTAGGCAACTTCAGTTGTGAAAAGTTCTGCTAGCTCTCTCTGCTTTCTTCTCCCTTTACTCCATCACTACCTCCAGTTTTGCTCAGTGGGAAACACTGCCAGCCAAGCCTGTAGGACAAAGGAGTTCCTCACACAGCTCAGCATGTCCTCTGGTGACCCCAAAGAAGCTTGTTTACATTTTTGTTTTCAATGAAAGAATGTCTTTAGCTAAAGCATCATTCTGATGTTTTCAAATGACTTTTGGTAGCAGAATGCTCCTTCCCAGGGAAGAAAATCTCATCTAAGTACCTAACCGTGTAAAATATTTTATTGCTACAGATGGTTTTACTAAGATTCAGATCTATTCATGTTCTTATAACAAGTTCAGTCACTGAAAACTCAATACAGTGGTGATCACACAGAGAATAACATCTGACCCACATGTAGTTGCCTGTTTATAGTTCTTTTCCAAATGACTCAAGTTAGAATAAAATACTTTGGGGGAAATTCCAAATCATTCCTCTTTTACATAGATTTTTTTAAAGTCTGTATCTTAGATAAATCCACATCGCTAGGTACCTGTGTCCTGTGCTAGCAATCACGATGCTGTCTCCTGCCTTCCATGTCACTGCTTCCTGTACAACCAAAGTCCATTCTCCTGCATTTGCAGTGTGAGCCAACCGAGTCCAGACCACAGGAACGGGCAGACCTGGAAGCCGCACACAAACCGGGCATTTCTTCAGATGTGTTTTCTGGGTTACTTAAGTGCTTTCTGCATTTGGATTATGTCAATTTGGGGGGAAGACTTATTTTACCTTAGGATATCAGCACTTACCTCCAAAAAGAAAGGTGAAAAATTCTTGCTTCAGAAAATTAACCATCAGGTTCATAATAACATGCCTTTATAATAATTTAATGCATGCATGAAATTAGTAAATTGTGCTTCTGCAATGATGTGTTCTGTTTGTGAAAATCTTTATAGAAACAGTATAAATTCTGATCACATTATCATTGCCAGCATGAACTGCTTAAACTGATAATATACAGATCATACATATAAACGTCTAAAAAATTATAATAGGATGGACAGACAGTACCACATAGGACATGTATGGTCACAGTATTCCTGTTCATGGCATTTTATATTCACAAAAAACTATGATTTTCCCTGTATGGAAGACATCAGTGTAAAAATGACTCAGTTCATGCTTACGCAATGTCACCCTGGCACTTCAAACATGATCATACCTCATTACTTGATGACAATTTCCTGAGATATCGCTACAGTAAAGTATCACTGAACATTTATTTTTATATTTTAGAAATGTCCTATATTCAGAAATAAAAATGAAGATATTACCATCTTCTAATTCCAAAATTAGTGCCTTTTCAGACAGAGTAATGAGTATGCAGAGTACATTGGGAATTGCTGATGGAGGTAATAGTGTTTGGCCATCCATTGAAATGACTATAAAAAGGGTACTGGATGGCCCAGAAGGAAGGCATGACCTCGATTCTGAGACTTGTTTGTGGGGGGCTCTAGGCTCAGGGGTAGAGTCAGAAAGAAAGGGGAAACAGAGACTCTCCCAAGATAGCAGAAGCCTGGGAAGTTCATATTGGGGTGTCTTCAGCCTACCATGCAAATCCAGCGTGCCCTCTCTCACAGCCAATGTTTTAGCTCCGTAGACGGGGAGCTCTGGCGATCTAAGATGCCCATGCAGGGTAATGACAGCCTGGTGCCGAAATGGGGATGCTTCTGTCCCAATCTGAAAGAATTCACAAACCTTGTCCAGAAAACCAAAACTCAACAATTCACAATTCTTAATCAAGCAAAGGTAATTATTTTTCCTTTTCTTTCCCATTTGAGAATTCTCTAGTCATTCACATCTTCCTCTCACCATGTAAGCCTTAAATTTTTTCTGTGGATGCGTTTTCCTGTGTGTGTAGGTGCATGTGTATGCTATTGTGACACAGGAGACACCAATACTGAAAGGACTCAGCTTTTAAACAAAGTTACCCTGGTCCCTCAAATGAGATGAGAGGCAATAGTTCTACATGTGGGGACTAGAATGGGACCCCCAGTGTTGCTTCTCAGGTGCTGCCCACTTTTTGTTGTGTCTTCTTGCTAGTTCCTCCCAAAGATCTGAATTTTCAAATGGGTCAAGACCCACCAGCTCACCTTCAGAAAGCATGCTGACTGACCCAGGGCAGGTTTCCGCTTACTTTACACTCAACAACACGCTATGTTTTCTCTATTAAGATGCAGGGATATTCTGAGACTCAACCCCCTGCAAGTTTGTTACATTAATGAAACCCATCCAAACAAAGACAACTTCAGGAAAATTTGGAGGGATTAACTATTTATTTTATACATAGTATTTTAAACAACAAAATTAGGTGAATATATTATTTTCTATACCTGAAGAACACCCCCATCTGTGATTAGGATGTTTTCTGCCTGGAGTTCAATATCAGCTTCATCAAATATCAGAGTCCCACCTATAAACCACATAATTTGAATATGTCACAAGACCCCAAGAGTTGACAGCAAAAGAAATTCTAGGGCAATTTAAAAAATTCTAGGGTTATTTCAATTATCATTAAGCAGCATAACTACACAAGTTAATTCTTTAAAACTGGGCTTCAAAATATAAATTAAGAACAAACACATGGTGTAAGGCAAATTGCTAAATGGTCTTATTAATAAAAAAAATGGAGCCAGATATTGGGGTAAAAACTGAGAGATCAGAAGAATAGGACAATCCACAGCCAACCTCACCTTACCAACTCCTCAGCCTCCAGAGAGAGATACTTCCTGTATTCCCACACCTATATGCCTTCTGTTCCTGCCCTCTTACTTCCTCTCTCTGCCCAGACACCTCACTTTCCTCTTTCTGCCTAGTTCTGTCACTTCCTGTCTGTCTGTACAGACTTCCAGTCCTCTGTGATTAACTAGTGCTGGGAATTAAAAGTGTGTACCACAACGCCTGGCTCTGTTGCCAGTGTGGCCTTGAACTTACAGAGATCCAGATGAATCTCTGCCTCCCGAATGCTAGGATTAAGGGCGTGTGCTACCACTGCCTGACCTCTATGTTTAATATAGTGTCTGGCTTCTTCCTCTGATCCTCAGATAAGCTTTATTGGGGTGCACAAATAAAACATCACCACAACATGGTTATCTTTATAGAAGCCATTATAAAAGGTCAGCTCTGATCTTTAAAAAAAAAAAAAAAAAAAGTTAGCTCAGAAATTTTTACTATTTTGTGCCACAGGAATAGCTTGACTCGCATTGTTAAGAATATACTGAGATGCCTTTTTATAAGATGGATGTCAGTTTAAAGATAGGACAACTTTACCTTCAGATAACAAACATTTTTATAATTGCAGAAGCTAGATAAAATCATAAAATTACAGTAGTCATCAAGCACATAAAACCTTATGCCAAGGTTTATGCACAAAAGCTCCAAGCACTTTATAATTACTGTTTAATGTTTCTTTTGTGTATAACTGTAATTGCTGCAGTTATTTCATTCTTACAGAAGAGTGAGAATATGAAGAAGCAGAGAAAGCCTAGGTGAGAACTGAAATCAGGCTCATGGCAAAGGAGAGACTCATAGTCAGCTTCCAAGGACAAAGTTGGTTAAGACTGACTTCAGTGAACTGCTACAATTTTGTAGCCTTTGGAATCCACCACCTCAGTACTTTCAACATGGGAAATGCTGTTCTTTCAATCAATTAAATGTGAGTACATCAAGATGTTTACCATCTTCCCATACTATTACTGAAAAAAAAAAGTTTCAGGAAGCAAAGTTTGAAGAATGCTAGTGGGAATACACTAAATAAATTCATAATCATAAACAGATTTTAAAAGCCTAGTACGATGAATGCTCATAATCATGAATTTTGGTTAAATTCACTTCATAAAAATAAGCAGCAGAGTCTAATATACAGATTGTGGGAGCCCACAAAGGTTTTCTAGTGAGATCTGAGCTTGCTTTACACAGCAGGGCTGCATTAGGGGATGGCTGGACCACATGCAAGGACACCAGGTGTTTGGGATGGTCTGCACTCACTGTGCTGGGGGAGGTCTTTTGCCTCACCCCTTGGCATTCCTTTAAAAAGTCCTTTAGTGCTGGGCAGTGGTGGAGCATGCCTTTAATCCCAGCACTTGAGGGGCAGAGCCAGGTGGATCTCTATGAGTTTGAGTCCAGCCTGGTCTACAGAGTGAGATCCAGGATAGGCACCAAAACTACACAGAGAAACCCTGTCTTGAAAAACCGAAAGGGACGAAAGGGCCTGGTGGGTTGAGACCCAGGCCCTCCCAAGGCTATCCTATGTTTTCTGTCTCTTTCTCTATCCCTCTATTTACTAATTCCTCATTTCTCCCTGCTCAAGAGTACCCTGGGAGAGTAAGAGGGAGCCGGTCTCCCGCAACAGATTTCCACAAATGTACCTTGAATGAGTAACATTTTCAGAATAGGGGTACTTTGGTCCAGCAGAATTATCTGTCCTTTTGTAATAACAGCAAGTGACCCTTCCTCTGGTGGGGGGTTTCCTCCCCATGAGGAGTTGGCAGACCAAACATCGACATATAAGAAGTCAGCGTTCTCCTGTAACAATGTGTAAAGAAGCCATAAAATTCAGAGGATTTATCAGAAAATTTCTCAAAAAAAAAGAATAAAATACATTTATCTAAGTAATGAAATGAAATTCACTTTAAAGATGTTACAGATGACTCAATTATTTCATGATTATAAAAAGTTAAAATCTATTATTAATTATTCCATTTACAGAATAGTTAAAATTATAAGATAAAACATGAATGATAAACCACAGAAAATGTGCACTGCTTAAGTTTAGTACAGGAATAGTTAAATTACTTGTTGGAGCCATGAAAAAAGGTATCCACTAGCAATCAGCCAACCTCCAGGGTGTTAGATTTGCATTGCTGTGACTACTATATGCAATTGCTGTTATTACCAATTTGGCCATGCCGATGTTTCTGATGCTGACATGAACTGGCGCCCACCCTGAAGGAGAATGAGTACTTGTCATGCAGATGATATGTGTCTTGTTGGAGTATTGGACATCACATTTGTCATTGGCTATGGAGACACGAACATCCTGTGTGTTTTCACTGCAAAGGAAGAAAAGGTTAACTATACATGCTTATCTTGAATTTCTACTTCACGTATTAAAAGCCCCGCATTCATATGTTACTGTAAAATCACTGATCATGCCCTATGGTCTACCAAAGCTCAGGCTGACACTATATTAAGATTCAGAAATATTTGTTGAGAGAAAAGTAAAGACTTTAAGATGTCAAGATATAGAAATGTACAAACGAGTAAGTGTTCCAATATTAAAGGAAAGCCTGCTTAGGCTCAAGCAACCAACTTTCTTTGTGGTCTCTAAATACTTGCATTTTACAAATTGTAGAAATTGCTCATGGATTTTTTTTCCTTTGCAATATTTTGAGCACAGTCACAAGCCTTAGAATGTAACCTCTACTTGAAATGTGTGTTCAAAGTGACTATACACACTTGAGAAACTAAACCAATCCTCCATGCTTTGAAGTCAGCTTTATCTACCGCAAAATGACGGCAGTGCAGATGAGTGATGCAAAGGAATGGATCCAAAGAGGGAAAAGATGTTTCTTATCCACCAATGAAACACATTGTGGTTGGAGAGGAGCCGGTGGGGAAAGCATAACAAATGATTTGTGTTTGTCTACTTATTACTGGTTTGGGGCAAGTCATCTCATCTCTTGAACCTTAGTCTCCTGAACATTAAGTGGGATAAAAACACCTTATATGGCAGAGAAGGAACCTTCTGTGGGTAGGAAGATCTCTAGCACAGAGTATGTATTCAGTGAATGCAGGCTGTTAGTACTGTTTTGTACCTCAAGCATGACTTACAGACAGAAAGGTCCACATTATGAGACTGTGCTTGATTACTGTGAGGCTTAGGAGAGAGCAAGTGTAACTAACGTCTTGTGTCTAGAAGCATGCTGGTGTGCACCTGTGGGAAGACAGTACCTGAATCCAGATCCTGTGACTGTAAGTCTGGTGCCCCCTGCGGTGCTGCCCCTCCTGGGAGATATTTCAGTGATGACTGGAGTCAGAGACAAGGTGTACGTGAATGGCATCGTGGACTGGGATGAGTCCTTCCCATTGACCACACTCACTCCACAGACTTCATCAGGTCCCCTGCCTATGAGAAGAGACTCAGACTGAGAATACTTCTACCATCAGCCCCAGATTGACTGCCAAAACCTCTAAATATTTTCATTATAATTCTGCTTTTCCTATGAGCACTTCATAATGCCCATAGGTTGTACAAGAGCTAGTAAAGTCCTCTAGCAACAGCTAAAAAATATCACAGAACCTATATACACTGTTAACAAGGAAAGGAGAAAGAGAGAACACACACACACACACACACACACACACACACACACACACACACACACACACATGCACACACTCTGTTTTCTCTCAGAACTGCTCTTGTGGACACTTCTGCAAACCTGTCAGCTTAGTTATCTAGTCCGAGCAGGTCCAACGCTGCAAACTAGAATTGGGGAAAGGAGAGACAGAAACATAGGCACCAGAGGAGGCAGGGGAGGAGCAGGAACACAAGCAGCCCATGTAACAGGAACAAAAGAAGAGGAGCCAGTGTTGAGACTCACAACCTGACAATTTTCACAGTACTGCTGCATAATTTTATCAAGATATAAACTCTAGTGTTGGAATGATAAGTAAACCTGCACATCAAAAATATCAACTAAGCAAAAAGTTCACAAAACTATAAAATATTGTTAAAATATTTTCACATAGAGCATATTCTTTATTAGTCTAAAAAGTCATATATATACCTTCTCAAATTTTGTTAAATAATGATGAAACATCTTTACATCATAGTAGATGGTTGAGATTCAGAACCAACCAAATTAGTGCTAACAATGTCTCCATTTAACAGAAAATCTGGAGTAGGGAGAAGCCTAGTTATTTAGTTGAGGGTAAAAAAGATGTGGCAGAATTTGAGATTCAGGGATTACCCAGAGCTTACGATTTAATTTTCAACCAGCAAAAATAAATAAGAACTATAATAACAGAAAATCATGTATCATGTCCCAGATATCCATCCTTCTACATATATTAACCCCACAGTAACTATGAAGAATGCCACTAAGTGAAACCCAATTGGGTACACGAAGAATCCGAGGCAGAGAGAGGTTCAAAAGCTTTCCCAAAGAAATGCTTAGGGCTCAAATCCTGTTGATGACTGCCGAGGTTTGTACACAAAAGAATTGTACTAATTCATCTTTTAAAGTTACTTTTATCTTTCGAGATTATACTATAAATACACAATTTGCACCTTTTTTTCTTTCCCTCCAAACCTTCCCATATGCCATTCCTTGCTCTCTTTCAAGTTTATAGTTTCTCTTTCCATTAATTGTTATTGCATTCGTGTATGTATACATAGTTACATATATATTTCTAAATACAACATGATCAGTCTGTGTAATGTTACTCATGTGCATGTTTTGGGGGCAGGGGCTGACCAATTGGGACTGGATAACCAGTTAGTGTGCTCCTCCCTGGAGAATATTATTTGTCCCTCTCTCGGTATTCAGCTACTTTTAGTGAAAACTAACAAGAACCAAAGACATGTTCTCCATTTGAATGCCCAGTTAAGACCCAGCCACCAATTGATGTCACAAACTGAAGTCTTCAGAGTTGCAAAGGAAGAAAGTAAAGTTCTGACCAAATTGCTTGAAGTCAGGATGGTCATAAATCGTACTCAGCTACATCAGAAGAATTCAACAACTTGAGAAAAGAGACTAATCATCCTAAAACTTTCATTTTTCAAAGGCTGCCATTTTTTTGAGTACTTACCATTATTAGGTGGAATCTCACAGAACAGTCTTGTAGTGTTAGATCCAAGTTTGTCTACTGCACATTCGGAGCCACAGACCAATATAGCTGAATTCTGTGGGTCAAATCCAGCACCTGTCACAGTCATGGTTTGGCCGCCACCAAAGCTCCCTGAATCAAATAAAACTGAGTGAGTATGCAGAAAACTTTCTCTCTGTACATATTTGCTTTAGTAAAAACCTGAAAAGGAAATTACTTTACATGAACTTTCTTAGATTGAAGTTTATTATATTATTAATAAAACCAAGTATCTTTTAATTGTAGTGTTTAAATTTTCAATGAATAAATGTTATTTCTGGTAACTTAGGTAAATAATTCTAGAAACTAAAATTTAATTTAAAAGAGATGTCACAAAGCATTTCTGAGACCTCAAGACATACATGTAACATTACTACCTTGAGCATTTTCTTCACACTCTTTGGAGGTTTTTAACCATCAGTTTTAAACTAGAAACATTATTTTCTGTGGAAACAACTATATTCTAGTTAAACTAAATATGACTGTAAAATTTTCTCATGTAACTTGACAATTGAAAATGGGAAAATTTTAAATGATACAGTAATAAGAGAAATATAAAACTTATTATTTTGGAATGTTTAATTAACACTCTTATATATTAATTAGTTGGACAAATGAAGTATTTTATGCTTATAGGAAGTGCAAGTTATGGCAGGGCTTTAAGAATATATTTCTAAATGAGTGCTGAAATAATATAAACTATCATATCACCTTGTCTTGGATCAATATTCTGAATATAAAGTGGGTACTCAAATACAATGGAGGAGAGGGCAGAGCCTTTTGTCTTGTGAAGCATCATCACAGGAAAAATGCCCCCTGCATGTTCTCCCACAATGCATTGTAACACACTGTCATTGACAGTAGTCACATTACACGCACTGTCTTTTATCATCACTGAAATTTCCGAGATATCAAATCCAAGGTTAGACCCCATTATTTCAACTTCAGTTCCTGGTGGACCTTAAAAGAAAAAGCAAACAATATAAATACATACTGCATGCTAATGCTTCTATATGCGCTTAAATATGTAGCTTTACTGCTGTGAATAAAATAATATCCAGTTGAGCTGGGCATGCCTTTAACCCCAGCACTCTAGAGGCAGAGGCAGGTGGATCTAGATCACTGAGTTCAAGGCTAGCCCGGTCTACAGAGCAAATTCCAGGACCGAAATCCTGTCTAGAAAACCAAACCAAAACAAAATAATATCCAGTGTTTTAAAACTACATAAATAACAGCACACAGGATGTGTTGTATATATTTTTTACTATAATATATAACAGCCTATTATGCATTCCTTACTTATGGCTTATCTTTTTAGACCGGTAGAGAAAACAGAAAGAGGGAAGAATGATCTAGATAGGGAGCTATGGATTTCTTAGCAGGAGACTTGCATTTTGTGCTATTTTCTCCTTTGATCATAGCAATTTTTTTAAGAATAAGTTGTACTTTCTTTTGCTCATATGTGTTCAGGAGCTATACTTTGAGAAAAAAAATATGTCATGATATGTAGTTAATTAGTTGCAGTTGAAAATAGAGGAAATGAAACTAATTTTAAAAAAATGTTGCTGTTAAGGCCTTAAATAGACATAAACCCAAAAATTTCATTTTAATCTGTTCTTTTAATTTTTTTGATAAAATAATACTTTTATTTTTCAACCTCCCCATGCATTCTAGTTAGTTTTAAACACCTCTTACTTTGTGTAATGGCAGTTAGGCACAACTGTCTTTTCAGGGCTGGAGATATGGCTCAGCTGGTTTGATTTCCAGCATCCACGTGATGGCTCACAATGGTTCCACAAGTGGCACACATACATACTTGTAAGCAAAACACTCATACACATAATAATAAAATGAAAATTATAACTGCCTTTGTGCTTTCATTTTAATGTGAAGTCATTGTATGCATATAAAAATATTTTTGTCTCTTTTTCTGCCAATCTTATATTGATTTAATTATCAAGGAAGATAGAGACTCCAAGATGATGAAGAATATTGCCCTCCTTATATAGCCTCTCTTTCTCCATATACACTATTATTTTATATCAAATTACTATTATCTATAAGACCAAATATTGCACATGTGAATTTTCTTTTTGCTTTCTAATTTTATCTCATCCAAATCTGTGTTATTTGTTGTCCAAGTCATAACATAGATATCATTAATTAATCATTAAGCCAATTATTCATAGTCCGCCATTTCTGCTGAAATTATTTAATGATATCTCATTTATTGAGTAAAGTTCATTCTTTTTCTTTTTTCTTTTCTTTTTTTTCTGAGACAGTGTTTCTCTGTGTAGTTTTTGGTGCCTGTCCTGGATCTCGCTCTGAACTCACAGAAATCCTCCCTAGTGCTGGGATTAAAGGTGTGTGCCACCACCTTCCAGCAAATTTTATTGTTTTTCTAAGCAAACAACAAGAATTTACTTGTTGATACCTCTACTTATCACTCCAATCTCACCTTCAGGTAATTAGCTAATTCCTTTGTTTGTTTGTTTGTTTGTTTTTAACATGTGTACATTGAGGGCAGTAAACATGAAAATTGTATAGGGCATTAAAACAGGTACCAAAATACCTAGATTTCACATCAATAGATAATGATCTTTATAGCTTATTACAAATTAAAATTTACAAGAAGAAGTTACATTGAATTCTTACAATAAAAATTACTTCATGATTGACTAATGAAGTAAGAATTATGAAAACAGAGATAATTACCATAAAATTACACATGTTAATGAAATAGTTCATGCTAGCAATATTTTCAAATATAAGCTAAAATTGTTTTAAAAAGGTTAAAACTTTGTTTCACATTTGAAATGCTATATTCTTTAGTGTGATCTAAAACCTGTCTCATTACTAAATAAAGCAGCTTAGGGCTCACTTTCTACTAGTTCCTTATTTGTTACAGATGTTCTTTGGAGGACACTTTTAAAGACAGAGATGGAAGGAAGAATTGTCATGGAAGCAAGAAACAAATGCCATTACTTTCAGTGACATCAGATAGACATGTCACTTTATGATGAGTGGGTGCTTCCAAATAAACATATTTGCTCAGTTTTAAAGAAAAACTTAGTTGTAAACTTCCTGGAGGTGGTGAGTGCATCTTACCCACACATAATAAATATATTTTCCAGTAGTACAAACTAAAAAAGACATTTTGAATCATTTATTATATTTAACATCCTTAGTTATATATTATTAATGAATTTCTTTAATTGTTATTAGGTAAGTACATACATAATAGTGAAATTGATGTTAAGGGAAAGAGATGTCCAAATGTCATTGTGAAGTTAACTCAGACATCAAGGCCATTGTGCTAGTTACTGCTTTGTCAGCCTGACACAAGCTAGGGTTATCTGTGAAGAGGGAACCTCAGTTGAAAAAATATCTTCATTGGATTGACTGAAGGCAAGTCTATGGAGCATTTTCTTGATTAATGATTGATATGCAAAGGCCTGGGCCAATCGGCCAGTACCAGCCATGGGCAAGTGCCACACCTGGCCAGGCTGTCCCAGGTGGTATAAAAAAGCAGGCTGAGTAAGCATGAAGAGTAAGTCATTAAGTAGTGCTCCTCCACGGCCTCTGTTTCAGAACCTGCCTCCAAGTTCCTGCCTTTAGTACCTACTTTGACTTCTTTATATGATGGATTGTAATAAGGATGTGTTCACCAAATAAACCCTTTTCTACACAAGTTGTGTGTTGTTTTGAGCCATGATGTGTTTTCCCAGCAATAGAAAGCAAACTAAAACAGCCATTCTATTGTCTTAAATTGTGCTGTAGCTCCTGTTCTAGGACCCCTCACACAGATGATGAACATTCAAAGATCAGAAACTGGGGCACACGGCAAAGGATAAGATACCATCTCCATCTGAACATGTCACTTCTTCATAAAGAATTCTGTTGTCCCAACAATAATTAGTTGGACACTAATAAGAAATAAAACACTCAGAGGGGACTGGACCTGCCTGGACTGAGTCTACCAGGTCGATCTCAGTCCTCGGGGGAGGCTTTGCCCTGGAGGAGGTGGGAATGGGGAGTAGGCTGGAGGGAAGGGGAGGGGGGCAGGAGGGGGGAGAACAGGGGAACCCGTGGCTGATATGTAGAACTGAATGGTATTGTAAAATAAAATAAAAGGAAAAAAAAGAAATAAAACACTCTGTATAATTATCAGTGTTAATAAGATCAATCATTCATGAATATTAATAGTTGTTTCTTGTGCCATATCAGTATTAATGACATAAACTACTCACTTTGCTCCTAAGACAGTCATCTGTTTCTCCCTCATTTGTAATTTAGGTCAAGTTGATGGACATTGTGTTCTTATATAAAAGTTGGAATTTTATATTGAGAATGCATGAAAAGAATATAAAATAAAGACTGTATAGAAGTTGAATCCCATGCATTGTATTAATTGGCTTAAGTAGGACTTAGCAAAAGATATACTTTAATACCATAACTCCATAATAATGAATATGACTGTAATATGACATCAATACATTAAAAAGGTATGTAGATACTGGAGTACCTCTATTTGGGATGATTCTTTTGAGAAATGGGGTGTCCTCCATGGTATATGTAAATGACAAATGTGGGTAAATGACTGCATTAACAGAGATCTTCAGATTAGCTGTACCAGCCCTCCCAGCTGGGGCGCTGCAGTAGACCTCGCTGGAGTTGATGAAGACAATTTGACAAGGATTATCCCCAACAGTAACTGTGGTGTTGCCAGGAGAAAAGCCGTTGCCTGTGATCCTCAAAGTGGTCCCACCAGCAATGCTTCCAGAGCTTGGTGACATAGAAGCTTCTGTCGGGCTGCTGACAGTCAGGTTTCCCAGAGCCAAGCCCTTAGACCCAACCACAACATGGAGAGAATGAATTCCAGCAGCTAGCGGAGTCATAAGAACAGTAATGTTATTTTGGTTAACTTCTATTGCTGTGAACTGTTGACTTCCAATAAATACGGAAATCTCTTCCAATACTGTCCCAAAACCCTCTCCTTCAATAAGGATATTTTCTGATCCTTTGATAGAATTTGGGAAGACTCTTGTTACATAAGGAGCAATGTTTTCTAGATATGAAAAGCTGCAGTTGCCCTGACATTGGGCAGGTACTCCATGTATTAGAAGTTCTACAAGAGCAAGCTGTTGGGGAGCAGGAGAAGTTTCACATTCAACAGCTGTGTAGCTCACAGTTAGAACTTTACATGGGAAATCTCCCATAAAGACTTCTACATCGGCAGAAGAAACCATGAATCCAGAGCCTTGGATGGTCACCCTCGTCATTCCTGTAGTTGACCCTGCTTTGGGCAACACCATATCTATGTTCGGCAAAAGTACAAACCGCCTGTCAAGTTCATTGGGCACTGTGTTGATAGCAGTGCCTAGGTTGTAGACAATCAAAGTAACAATTTCTCTGATGCCAACATCCATTGAGTTTTGAGGATCGATATGACACATAATAGTATTTTCACTACTTTCTTCTACAACACAAGGGTAGCTACCAATTGAAACCTGGAAGAGAAATGAATATGAAATAAAGTATATTAATACATAACTCTCATTTGAAATTTATGTTTGTATTAGCATCAATTATATTTTTAAAAAGATAATTGTGAAAAATTTGTATGCATAAAATTAATTTGGGGAATGGATGAAGACATATCTTAAATTGACTTTAAAGTAATGTCATCATTGCACAAATGTGTTAAAAACTATGCTATTCACATTAGCCAAAAAGTATAAAAACTTATAAACTGGATAAATGAATAGACTTCATGTGATATACATGCCATACAATGAAGTATCTATTTAACCATGAAAAAAAATGAAGTACTGACACATGAATGAAATTTCAAATATACTATGCCAAATAAAAATAGATGTTCACAAAGAACTTTATATCATAGAAAAATGTTCAGAATAGGCAAATCTATAGGGAAGAAAACAGATTAGTGGTTACTAGTGTACCAAAATGTATAAAGGAGGTAAGTGATGCCCAAGGAGATTTCTTTTACTATGACATGTTCTAAAACTTATTTCAGTCACAGTTATACAACTCCATTAATATACTATTAAATATACACAAATATTTGTAATTGTAAACTTTAAGTCAGTAAGTAGTGTGCTAATTATAGATCATAAATCTTATGAAATTAAACTAGAGGATTGTGGTCAAAGTATCTTCTTTTCATTGAGTATGCAGACAGGGAGAGGAAGAGATTTGATTTGCTTACCTTATTAGCACATGTAAGATTACTGAAGCCATGTCCACTGATAGTTATGAGTTCATTCACTGTTCCCGTAGAGGGAGTAATGTTGCTTATAGATGGCGAAATACAATTTGAAAGCTCAAAGAATAATTTATTCGAATTTTTAACCATGGTGTCATTCAGGCCACACAGGGGTTCTGTTGCTAGGCAGCCTGTTGCAGAACTTGCCAAGTGCAAATTCTCTGGGCCTGCTTTAGACAAAAGAACTATCTGTAAGCCAGGTATACCATCCTAAAACAAGAACTGCGTTCAGACTCCAGTTTACTTTAATGAAGGAGGCGGGTAGCTTTAAATTCTGGAGATTTGGGTATTTTGACAGAGTAATTTTACGAAATACCCTCTAGCCTTAGGAAAAGACAAATGCAGGGTAGACCCAGTCATCTGATATCTACTCTACAAAGGTCACTTTAAGACTGGGTCACCTGGAGCAGTTTCCATGTTTAACCGTCTTACCTGGAGCATATGTTGCTTCAAAGTTTCCCACAAACAGGTGCAGGGGAATGTGCCTGGTTTCAGCTGGTAAAACGTTAATGACTCCTTGGAGAGCTGTGGAGAGAGTCTCATCAACATATCCGCTGCTGTAGTAATGGATTCCAGGAGAAGTAAACTGGTAGGAAAATGAACCTGCCATAAAATAAGATTGTACACAAGAAATATGAGCCATTAATGAGTCTTTGAAAACTAGGTGAGGAAATTAGAAATTATCATCTAAATGTACGTGCAGATGAAAATTTTCTTATTTTTCATGTGTCTAATGGCTCAAAAGGAAGTAGTAAAGAATGATTCACTAGCTATAAAGGGATATACACACATATATATTGTGATACCAAAAGGCGAGATCCAGCTTTATTTTTTTTTTAAATACTATAGAAAGTCAGGCCTAATTTGTCAACTTTTAAAGTAAAATAACATACAGTGAAGGTGTAAATATACTGTTACAAGCATAGAACAAACTAGTCAATCTGAAAGGCATATTAACTCTTAGCTGTTCTATAAGAAATGCTGATTCTAATCAACAAAAGTTCATTATTTATTATCAGATCTGTGTGACTAAAACATACCGTCCTATTTTCATTGTACTTTGCTGAATAACACGTTTCAGTTGGTCAATTATCATAGCATCAATAAAGATAATAAAGACCAGAATCAATTATAGTATATTTAAGATAACTGCTTACAATTATTTATACTTTTTTTTTTTTTTTTTTTTTTTGGTTTTTCGAGACAGGGTTTCTCTGCGTAGTTTTGTAGTTTTGCGCCTTTTCTGGAGCTCACTTGGTAGCCCAGGCTGGCCTCGAACTCACAGCGATCCGCCTGGCTCTGCCTCCCGAGTGCTGGGATTAAAGGCGTGCGCCACCACTGCCCGGCCTATTTATACTATTTTTTAAGTACATATAAAATTCCAGGTAAACTACTTCCTGGTTTTATTTGTATGACTAATTTATGTAAACATATTTACCAAATCTAAGAAAAAGGAGCATGATGAAAACTTCAATAAAACAGAGACATACCTGATGCAGATTTTTGCCTGCCATTTGTAAATCCTTTGCCATCATAAGTCACACTTTCAGGGCTTGAGACTGAGAAGACTCTGTACCCTATACTCTTAAGAAAGGGGTGTGCTTGCCAGTGCCACACCACAGTGTCGCCCACAGTCACATTTAAGATGGATGGTGACCAGGCATAACCTAGTCCATGCTCTGGGAATCAGAATTGAGGCAAATTTTAAAAGACAAAAAGTAAATGTCTGAAAAATTAACCTTGAAAACAACTATTTTTACAAAGTGAGAACAACTTTTAAATTAGCACTGTACACTTCTGTTTGTACATAATTTAAACAATCAACCAAAATAAAAGCAGGATTACTAAAAAGCAGGATAATGAGATGTAAAGGAAGAAATAAATTGTAACTAATAACTCCAGAAGTGATAAGCAGGAGACACTGAAAACTGCTGGATGCTTAATAAATAAGTTGTTCACAAGTATTACCTGGAATGTTTGTAACGAACTGAACAACTCTTAGCACATAAAATTTTTTTGGCACAACTGGGAATGCTCATAATTTCCACTTGAATTTTCTTTCTGAAATTCATGACTGCTGTAACTCTGGAGGTCCTGGACTGCAACAAAGTCCCTGGCAATTCCTGACCATGAAATTATAAAGCCTGTCCTTCTCAACACAAGAGGGTCTCATAAATGACTACATATATAGTACATAGGCTGGCCTTAACTCAAGAGTATCTCATATATGACTACATATGTAGTATGTAGCCTGGCCTTCTTAACTCAAGCTCATCACATATGTGACTACATATGTAGTATGTATTTGACTTTTTAACTACATATGGAGAACATGGCAAATGTATATAAGAAAAAACATCAATTCTTTGAACAGCTTGAAATGTGAAATAAATATCAACTCAATTTCAGCATGAAATCTCTCCCTTTCTTCCCAACATATAAATGTTGGTTGGTATCTTAGCCATCAGGGAAATACAAATCAAAACTGGTTTGAGATTCCATCTCACAAGGGTCAGAATGGCTAAGATCAATAACACAAGTAATAGCTCATGCTGGGGAGGATGTGGAACAAAGGGAACACTCCTCCATTGCTGATGGGAGTGCAAACTTGTACAGCCACTATGGAAATCAATATGGCAGTTCCTCAGAAAATTGGGAATTGATCTACCTCAAGACACAGCTATTCAGCTCTTGTGCATATACACATGGGATGCTCCATCCCACCACAAAGAAACTTGTTCAATTTTGTTTATAGTGGCTTTACTCATAATAGCCAGAAACTAAAAACAACATAGATGTCCCTCAACCAAATAATAGATAAAGAAATTGTGGTACCTTTCCACAATGGAGTCTCACTCAGCAGTTTAAAAAAACGACATCATGACATTTATAGGCAAATGGATGGAACTAGAAAAAAATCATCCTGAGCGAGGTAACACAAACCCAGAAAGACAAATATGATATGTTCTCACTAATAAGTGGATATTAGCTGTTAAAAGAATTAATAGCTGTTAATCATGTTACAATCCACAGACCCAGAGAGGCTAGGTAATAAATAGGGATCTAAGGGAGACACAGGAATCTCCCTGAGAAAGGAAATAGAATAGATTTTTGTGGGTGGACTAGGGGTGGGTGGGGATGGGTATAGGAAGGATTATGTAGGGGATGGAAGGAGAGGGACAGGGACAGACGTCTGGGATTGGAGGGCATTTGGGGGCTGATGTAAGAAACCTACTGCAGGGGAAAATCTCAGGAATCTACAAGGGTGACACTTGCTAGGACTGTCCATCTTCTGTAACGAGGCAAAGCTTTCAAGGTTTCCAATGGTGGGACTGGATCACCAACACAACCACAAGACCTTCAACCTATGATATTTTCTGCCTGCAAGATGTAATGATGGGGTAATGATGGCACCGAACTTGTGTAAGTGGCCAACCAATGACTGGCCCAATTTGAGGCCCAGGCCAGGAGAGGGAGCCCATGACTGACAGTGCCTGAATGACTAGGATTTCAGAGCTCAGGCAGAAGAGGAGGTGGAGGAGGAGGAAGAGGAGGAGGAGAAGGAGAAGGAGGAGGACAAAGAGGAGGAGGAGGAGGAGGAGGAGGAGGAGGAGGAGGAGGAGGAGGAGGAATTATGGGATCCAGAGGGGTCAAAGACACTGGGAGAGCATGGCCCAGGGGAATCCACTAAGCAGGGCTCATGGGTGCTCATAGAGACTGAAGTGGCAATCACGAAACCTGCTTGGGTCACTCTAGGTCCTCTGCATGTATCTTAAGGTTGTTGGCTTTGTGTTTCGAGTCCACTCCTAACAGTGGGAGAGGTGTTTCTGACTCTTTTGCCTGCTCTTGGGGTCCTTTTCCTCCTACTGTGTTGCCTGACCCAGCCTTTATGTGAGGGTTTGTGCCTGGTCTTGTTGTATCTTGTTTTGCAACGTTCAGCTGATGTTCCTGGGAGGTCTGCTCTTTTCTGGGGGGAGACTGGGGGCCAGGAATATACCTGGGAGAGAAGGGAGGTAGGGAACTGGAAGGAGGGGAGGGAGGGGAAGCTGTGGTCAGGATGTATTTCATGAAAGAAGAACAAACAATTTTTTTTTTAAAATATTGATTGGTACCGAAATGTGAACCATTGTTGGTAATTCTGAATACAGTCCCTGTTGAATGAAGAGTACATTTGATGACATTTTCTGATGATGATGTAATATTGCACGGGAAAGATCCTAAAAAGACAAAGATAGGAAAAACATTTTCAGTTGACTTTGTGAACTAGAGAGATGAACTATCAGTAGTAAAGAGCCAATGCTTAACAAACTCTGTCATATGGGAGGATCTTAAAACTTTTTGTTCCCGATGGTGATCATGGTTATATTTTCACAGAAGTGTTTTATGCACATTAAATACACAGTGATAATTGATTAAAACTGAAAGATTCAAAAGCAAAGTTGTTTGCTTTCTCATCAGCCCTTTAGCCACAAACACTTGACCTTTTCTACATTAATAGAAAAATGAACTGGAGCGAAGGCTCAGTGGTTAGGAGCTCTTGCTTCTTTTGCAAATGCTCTGAGTTCAGTTCCTAGCACCCATGTTGAGTGGCTCACAACTACCTATGACTCCGGCTTCAGGGTGTCCAGTGTCCTCCTCTGGCTTCTATGAGTACCCATATGCATGGACCCACCCTCCATGCACACATTAAAATATAGACCAGCAATTAATAGTATTTACGTAACCTTTCTTACAATGTTAAAAAAGCACAGCAAGTATTTGTGTAACAACCCAGTGCCTCCAGCAGATCCTTTTAACCAAGGAGAACCTTAACAGCCCCCTGAAGGACAAAGATTTTTACCTAAGAGGATGGAATTCTCAGCTGGTATTGTGCTGAACCCAGAACCCATTATAGTGATTTCAGTGCCACCATACAAAGAGCCTCTCTGTGGAAACATGTGGGTAACTTCCAAAATGTACCGAATGGAAGCCTTTAACTTGTTCCTGAAAAGAACAAAAGAATAGATTTCCAAAGAGCTTCCTCACCTCAGGCCCACAGTGTTTGGGGAATAGGAAATAACTGAGTACATATGTAAATAGACATAAATTTTTCAGACCAGATAATCTAGTAATAATATTTATTTTGGTCAAATGGATATGTTAATTTTGAAAGCTAGAATTTTTAAAAATCTAATAGCAGAAGTATGTGAGATGAAAAGTCTTGAGATAATATAGAAAATATGATTATAAGAAATGAGGTCACAAGAAATAAATGAAATTCTTTAAAGTATTTGACATTTTTACTATAATAACATATGAAGGCAGATTTACATGTAAAAAAGGTAGCAACACAATTCCATACATTATTGAAGTAGTTATTTTTTGTGCGATTCTGTTTAATTTTTCCTACTTTTTGAAAACTTGTCAAGACTTTCCTTCTCATTATCTCAGGGAAAGCAGTTTTTACTTTGTTTTATTATAGATATTATGCCATCAAATTGTGCAATGTTCTTTTGATTAGATTCATCCTATGTCCTAATCCCACCATGACAACACAATCTCTGTAGATCCCAATGAAATTTCATGTTGCTTTATGTTAACTCCATTAGTGTGCTGAATTGCCATTTTCCCAACAACCATCTAAATACACAGTTTGTGTTTGACTCTGTACATACTATCATCCAGGAGCAGGGGGTTGTAGGTAGTTGTGAGTCACTCAACATGGGTGCTAGGAACTGAATTCGGAGCATTTGCCAAAGCAGCAAGAGCTCCTAACTCAAGAACTCTGTGAGCTCCTCCCTGTAAACCCACCAAGGAATGCAGCCCTAGAATCTTGGGTTTACTGGTCTTCCGTCCCTCTAAGATTTTGTGGCAATTGTTTGTCCTTCTATTCTGACATCTGCTCTCTTTGCCTTCTTTTAAAGCCATTGACTCAGCTTGGTCTTCTTCAAAGTATTCCAAACAAACAATTGTTTCAGAGAAGAAAAAAAAATGCCATTAACAGTTTCAGGGAAGAAAATTCAAAATTCCTACAGGAAGTAGAATCAGTGAGGGACTAACTCCACTCCTTTCTTTGGATGGCAGATACCAGCTTACCTAAGTCACTTCTCAGAGAATCCTGCCCTGTCCCATGGGATGCTAGTTCCCTCCATTATACACTCTTATAACAACTAAGATCCACTATTAATACACTTTTTCACATTTATAATAGTTACAGTACTCAGTTAATTCTTTGCTGAGAATCCTCCCAAAAAATTGTGAGTACCATTAGTGCAGGAAATTATTGCAAATCCAGAATTAAACAAATACTCTCCCCCTGCACTGTCAAAATTACTTGAAAAACATTTCCTGGATGAATGTTAGTCACATGACAGATACAGAACTCTAATCGCACAGAGATTTTGTATAACCTGTTCTAAATCGTTTGGTAAAAAAAAAACCAAAGTGTTATTGTAAATTTTATGAGAATTTAAAGCATCTTTTTTATAAGGAGCTATAAAAAGGTAAAGAAAGCAATCAACATATTTGGAACTTAATGATTTTACTTAATCTCAATTTTATTAGCCCCAACCATTCCACAGCTCTATCAGTTATAATCAGAATCATACCTCGTTGATGCAAAGCCCCAATTTCTGACTTTGACATAGATGCCATGTTTTCCTGGAGGTAAATCAGGCAAAAGACATCTAATGTCTGTGAAGTTTGAGTGAAGAACTTGGCAGACTTTTCCGCCAACATACACCATATTTTCTGTGATTTCATTGCCAAAGTTATAACCCTTAATTGTTAAATTGATGTTTCCTGTTTTAAAAGAAAAAAATACAACTTGTTTTACAAAAATTTAACTTTTTATCCAGAACCAAACTTGCATATTAACCAAATCAACATATTTATCTTTCATTGGATTTAAAAAACGTTGACACTTTCAGAGGCAAAAATTTAAAAAAAAATGAGTTCATGCTTCTATATACACATAAAATGCATATTTGTTTCACAAAGAAAAAAGTGTTTAAGTACTTTTCAAAGATACGGTATCTTTCTTACCATTGTTCATGTTCAGAGCAAAATTATAAGTTGACTTATTTGTATTTAAAAGCAAAAGAAAGTAAAGAGCATATTCCAAAGTAAGGAGCAAAACTTGGTGAGAGACTATGCTTTGAAAGACTTTTGGAAGTGGTTTCCATATATTCATCAAATGATTGATTTTTTTCTATTTGTGTATTTGTGGGAAAAGTCACTTGTGGACTCAAAATTACAGCAATGTGACAGGTGCTACAATAAAGACACAGTGAAGAATCGCTTGAGATTACACAGAAACTACTATTTATGAAGCTGTCACTGTCCTAGGTGATCATTAACTCAAGAATGGACAATGCAAATGTACATATACATTATGGGATTTTATTCAGCTGTGAAGAAAAAGGATATTATGAAATTTTCAGGTAAATTGATGGAACTTGAAATAATCATACTGAATGAGGTGACCCAGACCCAGAAAGATGAATGATTGATCTCACGGAAGAACTTACCCAAAACTGCCCGTTCTTTAGGGTTGAAATCAGTGATAACTGGTGTTTGTAAGCAGTTGTAACTAAAACTATCCTTTGCTGTGGCTTGAATTCCATTGGTAATAACAGAAATATCAACCGTACCTTCAATTCTCTGAAATAAATGGAAAAAACAAAATAGAAAATTTTAAGTGATGAGGTATTAAAATCTAATCATTTAGCTGGGGAGATAAACAGTCAATGTTTGTGTTGCATGCATGAGGAGCTGTTTGATTCCTAGAGCACATATTAATGAGAGAGAGAGAGAGAGAGAGAGAGAGAGAGAGAGAGAGAGAGAGAGAGAGAGAGAGAGAGAAAGCAGTAAGAAGCCAGAGGTGGTGGCTTGACCTCCCACCCTAGTTGGCAACATCTAGCCGGTAAAACAGCCTGTCTGAAAAAAACACAATGGACAGTTCTTGTGGAACTATATCCAAGGCTGTACACAAACACACACACACACACACACACACACACACACACACACACACACACGCACGCACACATTCAGTGGCTGAAGAAAGGGAATCACTTTAAATAAACTTCTGAAGTTGTTTCATTTCAGTCATGAATCAGAGGTGGTTCTCAGATATTTAAAGTGGTCATATTAAACATAGGTTCTGCATTTAATTCTCAAGACAAAGATCAATCGTCCTGCATGGTTTATGATTCGTTTAACTGCATCTATATTATTAGATTTTTTTGTTTTTGCTTTTCCTTTTTTTTTAATTAAGATAATTTTTTCATTCAGTTTACACATCAAAGATCGCTCTCTTCCCTCCTCTCGACCGCCCAGCTTCCCCCTCCAAACCCACTCCCCATTCTCACCCACAAGAAGAGAAGGCCTCCCATGGGGTGGCACATCCAGAAGAGGCAGGTCCAAGCCCTGCCCCCGGACTCAAGGCTGCACAAGTGGTCTCATCATAGGTAGTAGGCTCCAAAAGGCCCCCCTTATGCACCAGAGATGGATTCTGATCCTACCGCCAGGGGCCCCCTCAAGCAAGTCAAGCTACACAACTGTTTCACCATGCAGAGGGCCCAGTCCAGTCCCATGTAGCTTCCACAGGCATTCATTCAACTTTCATGAGTTCCCTCTAGTTTGGTTTGGTCGTCCCTGAATGTTTCCCCATCATGATCCTGATGCACTTGCTCATATAATTGTGGAGAGGGTACCTGAACTCACTTACCCAAGGGATCAGACTGATGGATACCCTAACTGTTATCACAGAGCTTTTCTACAATGACTGATGGATGCAGATGCAGAGATCCACAGCCAATCACTAGGCAGAGCTCCAGGAGTTCAGTCAAAGAGAGAGAAAAGGGATTCTATGAGCAAGTGCATCAGGATCATGATGGGAAATATTAGATTTTAAGGGCTACACAATGCAACTGAGATGCTCTGGGCAAATAGTTCTCCAATTGATAAAGAATAAGATACCATTTTAACCCTTTTTCTCTTGCTATAGATTCAAATATAATTCTATTTCATTCACAAACTAGGTTGAATATTTAATCTACTTACATACTCTTTAAAAATATAGCTTAAACACTATAAAGCACTTCATACTTTCACTACGGCATCTGTGCAAATTCTCAGGCAGACTTTACCGTCTGGCATTGTATTAATGCACGTGTTGTATTTAGCTGAATGGTTTAAACAAAATGTTTTTCATATTGTCATAGCCTATAAAATCTTATTCTATTATTCAGTCCAATACACACTCAAAGAGTTTTTTCCCTAGACATCTTACCGATGTCCCTTCTTCCTCTGTTGTGTTTTGAGATTGAGTGTATCTGCATTTATCATCTCTTTGCACATAATCGGTGAGCCATAGACCTGATTTAAATTTAAATATAATTTGGGGTGGGGGAGTTCAAGACCATGTTTCTCTGTATAGCCTTGGAACTCACTCTGTAGACCAGGTTGTCCTCAAATTCACTGAGATTCCCTTGCCTCTGCCTCTGCTTCTGGAGTTCTGGGGTTAAAGGCATGCACTACCACCACCCAGCTTTAAGGATGATTTATTAAAAAAAAAAAAAAGAATAATGGCTGATTCTGAGGTCTTATATCCTATAGCAAACTTCAAACTTTTTGCTAACAAATTGGAATTTTATTACTTTTAAACATAATTTTCTGGGTCAACTAGATGGCTCAAGTGTAAAGGTGCATGCTGACAACTCTGCTGATCTGTTTGATCCTAGGAAGATCCCTGTAAAAGATGTGACTCTGCAAACTTGTCTTACCTCCACATAAGTGCAGTGATGGGCATGTGTGTACTTATGCATGCACACAAAGTAATAAATGTAAATTTTCAATACAAAAATACAATTAAAAATAAATAAATTTATTTATTTATTTTTGTTTTCTTCAAGACAGGGTTTCTCTGTGTAGCTTTGCGCCTTTCCTGGAACTCACTTGGTAGTACAGGCTGGCCTCGAACTCACAGAGATCCACCTGGCTCTGCTTCCTGAGTGCTGGGATTAAAGGTGTGTGCCACCAACGCTTGGCTAAATTTATTTTTAAAAATTAACATGTTTAGATTTTTTCATTGAAATTTATAGAGTATTGAGTTCTTTTCATCTTCTAGTTTATTCAGAAATCTTCTGATGACCCTCTAGTGCTGATATGACATTAATTCTTTTATGAGACTCTTTCTGATCTCCAATTTCCACTGAATTTCATCTTTACTTTGTCTCTATTTCTATTATTTCAAGTGAGATGCATTGTTTATTGATGTAGTTGTGTGTAAACATCTTCAGTGTCATTTTTAAATGTCTCAGATGTGGAGATAAAATTTTGGTTTTGGATTTTAGTTAAAAGGTATTGAAGAAACAGTTTTTACAGATAATCATGAAAACTCTGAAATTTGTAGAAATATAACATTTGTCTCTCTGCCTGCGTACATGTTTCTTAGTTGATAAGGTTAGGTCTGTTGGAGGTGAGGGATGACTGAAGTCAGAGGCCTTACTTTCGATGTTCGGCAGGTTATCATATTCAAATCTCCTTCAATCACATTGCAGGTTTCATTTCCAACCAAAACAGTAGAATTTTCACTAAAGCCAAATCCAGCTACAGTCAGCAGAGTACCACCTTTGTAAGAAAAACAAAGAAAATAAAACCCCAAATCAGTTCAACTACAACAGAAACTTCCTCACCATCTAACTCATTCCTGAATCACCCAGTCACACCAGAGGGATGGCGCGTGGGTGGAGAAGTAGCCGTGCACACAATTACCACCCCAAGCCCGGCTAAGCTCTCAATTGCATGGGCTTTTTCATATTGGCTTTGGGATATGTAAGCAGCAACCACTCCGACCTGGAAAGAAGTCACAATATTTCTATTTTCTTTAGCTCATGTGTGTGAAACGATGATGAATTAAGACTTAAATTTTAATATCTCTAAGCAAGAGGAAAACTAAGAGAAAAAAACACAATAAAATAAAAGTAGAAGAGAAAAAATAAAGTAAAAATAAGTAATTAAAACACACACACGCAAATCGATATCAAAGCCAAATATCCAATATTAATCATGGTTAAAAAAACCGCAAAGTAAGTGAAACAGCACAAGAAAAATGTGTTATTGTCTGTGTCAGCCTTCCTTTGTCCTGTTTGTCCCAGAACTTTATTCTAGGTCGAGTAGCTCCATGGAGACTCTGGTTACAAATGGAGCAGCTGGTAAGCAGAATAATAACTAATAAATCTTATCTTGACATAATTAATGAGGTTGTTATAGAAACATGTAATAATTGATGATATTAATTCAATAACCTATGATGTAAGTATAAGCAGTCCCCGACTTGTGCATCATGAGGAAGAAAAGAATCAGCCAGCCATTTAATCTCTGTGCCTTTCGAAAGGACTCTGTCCTTGGTCCTCTGAGGGAACCTTAGGGTCCATGCCATTTTCCTGGCACTAGAAATAAAACACTGAAAACGCAGTTGTGAAAATGTATGTGGTCACCTCGGTTGAGAACTGTTAGCTATTACCTGCCAGGCTTCCAGAATCAGGCCAGACATGTGAGATCTGACTCCGATAAATGAAGTGGGATCCCTCACTCTCTAGATTCTGTGCTAGTCCAACATCAGCAATGGACACAGCAACTGGTACATGTCCAGCACTTCCATTCAGAATCTGGCACTTGATCTCATTATCTTGTGATAAAAAGAAGAGGAAAATGATAAAATACATGTGGCAGGGTTTTTAAGATTAAAAAAACCCTCAGTAAAATTAATTTGCAAATATTGGCATTTGTTTTCAGACCCCAAGAAATATATCCAAGGTCAACTATTCAGGTTTTGATTGGGACAGGGAAGTCTTAGTGGGAAGGTAAAATCTTTGCAGACTACTCACCACTGTAAATTAGTTGCTTCTAGGAACAGTGAACCAACAATGAAAGCATGTCTCAAAACGTTGCCCAGACAAGGTACACATAAAAATTTTTTATTATTCTAATTTTTAATTCAAATTTATACTAAAAATTTTTAGTAAATTTTTGGCTCAACATATTACTTATATCCAAAATTGAGTAAAATAACAGGTTCTATCAATAAAAGTAGTAAAACTAAGTGAAAGAATTTTCTTCACTTTATTTACTACAGTTTAGGTAATACTGTTAAAATATTGGCTATATGACCTCAAGAATACTTTTCAATAAAAATCAACAGAAATGATTTGGCAAGTGGTCTTGCTCATGGTTTTTAAATCTGATTTAATTAAGAAAAATATCTAGGATTGTGAATGATAACTTTCAGTGAAATTAAGTTAACTGTGTTTCCACTAATGTCAAGAAGCTAAAAATGTAAACGATATTTGAATTCTGTATAACTGGAAAGAGGTCCTATTGAACTAGAAGTCGAAGAATATAGTCATGTCCTCTTGCCTTACAGCATTGTCATAGCTAAGACATAGGGTTGGTAATATAGTTCAGTGGTAGAGCACTTACCTAACATGTCTGAGGTCCTGGGTTCAATCACCAGTACATACAAAAACAAACAGTAACAACAAACATGGCTAGAAACCATGGGACAACAAAGTCATACTTTGAACATTTTTTCTGTCTCAGATATACATCAAAGTATGAAAAATCTTGCGCATTAAGTTTGTAAGGTATATATGAATAAATGTATGGCAGGTCACTCTTAATGGGATAAAGACACTGTATAACAATCAGTCTGTGATTATATATTCTTTGACTATATATATACATATATGTTCTTTGATTATGATCATATATATATAGTTTTCCAGACTAGGTTGCTAATTTTATGACTCTGTATATACTAGAAGACATATTATATTTATAATAGCTTTTTCTTCCAATTCTCTTGGAGGAATCTGTGACATTTAAAAGAACCTACCATCCACAGAGAGAAGAGAGCAACTGGTAGACCCAACAGAGACAGATACAGCTGATGTGGGAGAAAATCCAGAGCCTGATATGGTTAGTATCGTGTTTTCTGCAGAGGACCCTGAAAGTGATAAATTTAAGTCACTACATTTTAGATAAAGAAATTAGAACCTATTATTATAAAAATCAGATATTTCTTAAGCAAGACTATGCCTATCTTCTATAAGATATAAACAATAAGCCTGAAATTAAGCAAGGGGAAAAGATACATTTATTTGGTGATGATATTTTCCATATAATTTCTCTGTATTGATAACATATTTCATGCATTAATATATATCAGAAAATTATTTCATTGATATATGGAATTAGATAAGAAAAGAAAAATGTATTCTAATGATAAGCAAGTTGATAGGGCAGCAAGCCATCATGAAACTGGGGAGGAAAGAATGAACTACAAGTGACATTTTTCATTTGCAGAGGACGTGGTGAGAGGAGATGGACCTTGAAGGCAGAGGAAGGGGAAGTTGGGAGAAGTTACTGGAAAGAGGAAGGTGATCAGCTGGAGGAGGAAAGGAGAGGAGAGAAGAGAAGGAAATGGAGGGTGAATATGATCAAAATATATACGTGTATGAAAATGTCATAATGAAGCCTATTATGTATTATTAATATATTCTAATTATAGATAAAAACAAAGTAGACAGGCCCTGAGAAATGACACCCAAGGTTGACCTATCACCTACAGCGCGCGCACACACACACACACACACACACACACACACACACACACACATCAAAATTACTATATATGTATGTTAAATACAAAAGGCATTAAAAAAGCATGAAAGAAAACACACAAAGTCTATTACTGTAGATGCCTCAGGGAGCTCTAGAGACTAGGAGTAGGAATGATACTTAAAAAGAATTTTGGCTTCTCATAATTTTTTTTAAACTGGTGATTGGAATGTGTATAACAAAAAGTAAGCAGTCGTTAATTGTCAATGAAGAAAAAAAATGGCTGGTTTCTATTGTACTTTCCCATTATTTTTAAGTTGATCAAATATAATAAAAGGTAGTTCAAGTTGTTAATTATTTTGAGTCCAAAGTAATTTTTATGAACTGCATACAAAAATGGAAAATCACTAGCAAATACGAGGGCAAAAACCAGATAAAGTTTACTAACAGCTACAAAGACTAAATATAAGATTATGATTTCTGAATTTGTCACTATGGTTAAAAAGTGACAGTCCTTATCCCTGGTGCTTTTTTAAATTTTTAGGAGCTCACACAAAAAGCAAAATTACATTTTCCCCCAATAATAATGCTTCCCCTAAGTGGAGATCAGTTCTTGGCATTAATCGTTCGGTTTTCACAAAGTGAATACTCAATTCTCTTCTTTTGTTAAACCACAGTTATCTTGTTGTTTGCCTAGCTGCTAGCTCTGCTGGAAGTATTCTCACACAATGAATGTTAATACATATACTGGAAGAGTAGAAGAACAGTGTCTCAAAGTCACAGGGAACTTATAGAAACTGATTCTAACTTTGAAAGTAAAGAATAGGAAGATTAATGACTTATATGTTGGCTTCCTAGGTGGTATTTTTTTTAAAGTAATGAGTATTCTTTCCATAGTTTCAGCTAACAAATAGTTTTCACCATATTGAACTGTTTGCCTGCCTTAGTGACAGTAATATATATTTAAAAATCATGATCAGAGAACACATTTTTCTAGCTATCCTCCACCTCATATTTCAAGTTTAAAAGCAGGTGTTACCTTCAGAAGGTGTTGTAGTCAAAATCAGGGGAGTAGCCATGGGATCCCATGTAAAGCCACAGTCCCCTGAACATTTAGCAGGAATTCCATTGACATAGACTTCAACCTTCAAGTCAAGAAACACAGACCAAAAAGTGAACAAGGATAGAGAGACAGGAGAGCTCAGTACAATATGCACAAAATTTAGTAATGAAGTATAGGAATCATCCTTGAAAGCATGTCTTTATGCACAGGATTTAGAACAAATAGAACATTGTCTGCAAAAAAATGTGTTTATAGTTTCTGCTTTGACATTTCATTCATTCATGTATTCATTCATTCATCTATTCATTTGTATAGCAAATGTGCCGTTAGGCTTCTGATGTAGTTGTAAATAGGAATATAATAAATACATGAAAGACAACAGATAATCATAGTAAATCTAGGCTAGAAAGTTACATAGGTTAAATCATGAAGGCATTGTTTTAATTTGTGCTATGAAGAAAAATAGAGGTTGCTTTAGGAAACTCATCTACACTCTCTATATTTTAATGTTCTCATCACTAAAGTGGCAACATTAACAATTATCTGACATAAATATATAAAGGATAAATAAAATAATACTGTTACTAATTCTGTCAGTAATAGATTTAAAAAAAATCTTTCATCATTAGAAAGATAATTTCCCCAAAAGTTGGAGAATAATAATGAGTTAGTTGGTCAACTGTTAACAAAAATATTCACGTGAAACTCAAGTTGTTAACACTCCTGTTTTACAAGGTCTTCGGTACATTAGTGTAAATTAGGTATACAGTTGAAGTTATAAATATTATAGGAAAAGCTTGAAAAATACCTGTGGTTGATGACTGGGGGTGCGGAGCATGTCTCCAGGTATACGTTGTCTAAATAAGCCACCTTCCTTTACTGTGGTAACTGTCACGTTAGCCTTCTCTCCAATAATGTTGGAATCATTAATCTATTTTTACACAAAATGAATTTACTTAAAGTAGCAATGGAGAATGTAACCATGGCTGGAGAAATTAAAAGCTTATGGATGAAAAAATTAAAACTTTAGTTGCATTTGTTTAAAAAAAAACTTTTCCAGAGTAACAATAATCAATTCAAAGAAAAATGGTAAGATTATTGCATAATAATATATTGCATTACTTAAAATATGAGTGAACTAAACAAAACAAATTTATTTAATTTTATGTTAAATATTGTCTGTTCTTTCTCAATATAGCTACTTTGGTAAACGGTTAATAAATAGTCAAAAAGTTGAGTTATTTTGCCCCTTTAGCATTTTTTCATCTCTGGCTACCTTGGTGTCTCATTCTTAAATTATATTGTCTTCTAGTCATAAAAATAAAGCTAAATTATGTCCATATGCATAATCTGGTCATTTCAAAGTCTTTATTCTGATATGGCCACCTTCTGATATATATATAGGCACTAGCACGGACAGATGCCGCCATGATGGACTCTGCATGAGCTAGTGATGATGGACAGCAATGATGAATTAGCAGTGGAGACTGGTGGGAAAAGACCGATGGATACCAGAGATGAGCAGAGCTAGCAAGAGGAAGCCTGTCTCAATTAGAGAACTGTAGACTTCTAGTTCCAGGCATGTGGGTGTAAAATAACCTCTGTGTCCTTGTAACTATCACATTCTGCACATCCAAGTGGATTTTATGGTTACACGCTTCTGTGTGTTTTTGTCTCCTGCTTTCCTCATTCAGATGTTTCCTGAGTAGGGCTCCGCACTTTCTCCACCTTATGTCACAGCATCTTTCCAGGTGAATACATGTGGGTCCAACGGGTGGCTACACAGCTGTCCTCGAGGGTTCTGACATTTCAACAATCGTTCTCCCATAGAAAAGATTCAGGCTTTTAGAGATTTGTGATGAGAAATGATGCAGTGGTGACTACCTTTTTGCTTATACCATTTCCCATTTGTATAATTAGTTCAATAAGATGGAATTATATAACAGATTGCCAAATCACAGAAAGCTATATTAAGATAGTACTACATAATCTTCAAAACATTTGGCCTACTTTACATTCTAACCAACAGGTATGAAAGGAAGTGCTAGCTCGAATCTTTATCATAACTAAAAAGCATCATCCTTCTCTGTGTGTGTCTGATTTATGCTTTTGTTTACCCATATGTAGTGTGTGTGTGTGTGTGTGTGTGTGTGTGTGTGTGTGTGTGTGTGTGTGTATGAAGGTGTACATGCCCTGTAAACACAAATCCCAGAGTATCCTGCTCTATCACTGTCTGTGGAAGACTTGTTTTACTTTTAAACTCTATGTATCCCCAGTTCTTCTACACTAATCTCCTTCACACATGCTGGCATTCACCCTTTTTCCTCTCTGGTGTTCAAAATATAACAATGTCAAATAGTGGATAGCTTTAGATTTGACTTGAAGAGATCATCTTTACAATAACAAGTTTTCCATGGAATACAGCTCCAGAGGAGGAATTACAAGTGATGAGGCTAATTATTCTTCTGTCCTCTCTTAATTAACAGCTGAATTTATCTGTGAGATTGGCCCTGCCTGTATACCATCAAGAGGTTTCTCACAGGGATTTAAAACACCAACAGCTATTCTCCATAAAAAGGAACGCCTGCCTGTTTATGAGCCAGGTGCAGTGGCACCCAGATTTAATCCCAGCATTTGGGAGGCAGAGGCAGGCAGATTTCTATTAGTTCAGTGCTAGCCCCGTCTACATAGGAGGTACCAGGCCAGTCAAGGATAGGTAGTGAGACCCTCTGTCAAAAACAAAACAACAAAATCAAAGCAAAACAAAAACCAAATAAAATCAGTTTATACGGTCCCCAGTCCTTTTTACGATTCTAAGAAAGAGTACAAATTAGCAAAGAGCAGAGATAAGGAGATAAAAGTTGCACTCATGAAGGGACCTGCAGAAGCGGCTGCTTTCCACAAGGGCTTTTCCACTTGATGGTCCATGAGTATCCAGCACAGGTTCCCTCTCTGTTTACTGAGACTTGTCCTATTTCTTCCAGGCTCTGCAGGGCAAGCTGCAAGTCTGAGGCTGACACAGCAGCAGGGATGCCTGCATCACAGAGAGAGCAAAGACTCACAAACTGAGCGCTCCTCAAAGTACCGTGTATCGAAAGTATCACTTGTCAATCACCCACCTCCTCCACTCCGGTCAAAGAGAAAGTCAGAGCTTTTATCCCATGTGTATTAACGAAAAACAGAATTATATGAGTAATGCATCTCAGTGTTGTCTTGGTTTAAAAAACTTGTATTTGCTAGGCAATAGTGGCGCACGCCTTTAATACCAGTACTCGGGAGGCAGAGTCAGGCGGATCTCTGAGTTCCAGGCCAGCCTTGTCTACAGAGCAAGATCCAGGACAGGCACCAAAACTACACAGAGAAACCCTGTCTTGAAACAAACAAATAAGCAAAACCCCCTAAAACTTTTATTTGAATATCAGTTTGCTTTATGGATAATGTATAAGTCATGAATGTAAGAGAAATTTTGGAAATTAAAACAGTTATATATATTAAGGCAGTGAAGAAATCACTCAAATGTCATTTGTTCTGGACAATCTTATTTCATGTTATTGACAATTTTAACTATATAAGTCATGTAGAAAGTGCTACTAAAAGTAAATGTACCAAACACATATTACTTTTGTTTAAATTAACACTCACTGTCTGTTGGATAAAGACTGTGATGCTCAGACATAAATTAACATTTTTTCTGGTACTAGTTGTAATATTTTACAAAGTGAAACTAAAAATGTACTAAAACTAAAACTAAATAAGTATGAAGCCACACATAAATGTTATTAATTTCTACATATGGTGCTTATTACAGCTAGAGTTTTCAGTGGACACATGTGATAGTAGATATCATATTGGATAGCACAGATATAGATGATTTAATTAAGATCATATTTAAAAATTCTATTCCAATCCCATTTTATAAACATTTTAATATTATAACATTTCTGGATATCACAGTAATGATCTCTTTTAATGTATGTATCATATAAGGCCATAACTCTATATAAGGTCATAATTTCAACCACCTCCAGAAAAAGGACTCAAGAATTTATTTATATTTTCAAATAAAAATGTATATAACTTATAATACTAACTTTAGATTGGTGCATTCTTTCCTAAATTACCAAAAGAATAGAGACAAAAATGCTATTAATTACTGACTTTAATATGATACGTATTATTATGTATCCTTTATTTAGATGTTTGAATGTAACATAACTATACACAGCAATTATCAAGAATAGTTAACATTTAATATCCCATGCATAGATGTGTATTTGAACAACTTTAATATATCTCTGGTAATTCTGAACACTTCAAATATACCTTTCAGGGTATGTCCATAAGCTTGGATGTCAAAGCTGCCGCTTATTGGAGGAGAAGCTGCATGAATCTTTTGAATACGAATCTTTGAGTCCCCTGGCCAATTATTTCCTCTGTAAACCGACTCATTCTTTGTCTCATTTGTGGTTATCTAATTTCCAAAATAAATATTGATAGAATGATTAAACCTAACAATGGCTAACACAATTTCCATTTCATCATGTAAGATCCTGTGACATGACATAAATGAGGCTCATATATTCAGGATTCCTCAGGACATTAAGGAGAGTTCCATAAATCAACACAGGCCATGCCTATACAGCTGCAATAATGAGGCCAAAGTCAACTCAGTCATCTGTGCAGCCATCAGCTGGAATCACAGTAATACCTCATTAATTCAGAGCATACCCTCCATCACTCAAGGAGCAAATATTTATCAAGTAAGCACTCTGTTCAGGGTACAAAGCACACCACTGTGTGCAGGCAAAGAAGCGTGAGATGTAATCATCACTATAAAAGGACCAAAACACTTTTTGGAGAAATAACTATAGATACATAACCAACAATATATTAGAGTGACTGTTACAGCCTCACTAAATAATTTTAAAGTATTGAACACCAATCAACTGACAGAAGCAATATGTGTTATCCATATCATATCATAGGTTGTAAGTGTAATAAGGAATATTATAGACTCCAATCTCTGGCCTTTTGAAGTTTTCTGTCCTTGTAGAACTGAAATCCATACAGAAATAAGTAACATAAGTGATAGAAAAAAACATATGTGTGTGTGTGTGTGTGTGTGTGTGTGTGTGTGTGTGTGTGTATACACACCAACTTTATCTTTGCTAAAGATAGGAAATAATGCAAACCTCCATCAATAGAAAGGACAAACTGTACTCTATTTATACTACAGTATATAGCAACTCCAAAGAGTGAACTATCACAAAAGGTAACAAAGTGAATCTTGCAATATTGATAGAGAAAATTTGTTTTAAATCATGTAAACATTTATGATTCTATTTGTAGCAGGATTCTTAAAAGTTCTTATTAATAAAATCAAACCCGAGGCCAGTTATTGGGGTCAATGCTGGTAGATCAGAGAGACAGAACAAGCCACAGCTATCTCACCTCGCCGGATCCTCAGCTGGTCTTGTCTCCTCAGACTGGAGGCCTCTGAGTCCTCATCCGGAATGGGTCTCAGCTGAATTACTGCTCAAAAGCCTGAAGCTTAACCAGGCCAAATTCTTAACCAGCCAAAAGCCTCTAGTTTCTGGTCCTCACGCCTTATATATCTTTCTACTTTCTACCACCACTCCCTGGAATTAAAGGCTGGCTTTCTGGGATTAAAGGTGTGTGTCACCATGCTTGGCTATTTCCAATGTGGCCTTGAACTCACAGAGATCCAGAGGGATTTCTATCTCTGGAATGCTAGGATTAAAGGCGTGTGCTATCACTGACTAACTAGTGGCTTGTCTGTTCTCTGACCCCAGGTAAGTTTATTAAGGTACACAATATTTTGGGGAACACAATACCACCACATCTATTGGGATAAAGTTTAAAAATAGAAAAAAATGAATTATTGATAATAGAAGGCAAAATAGCAGTCATGGGGGAATTAATGGTTTTCTTTTCCTTGATCTAAAGTGATCTCAATAATCAAAGTTAACTTTTTAAAACTCATTGAGTTCATCAAGGCTCAAGGGATACACTATGAACAGCAACAGCAAAAACTCAACCATATTTCTAAGTACAAATAATGAACACCTGGAAACCACAATTTAAAATAAAAGACCAGTTATGTATTCACTTGTAAGTGTATATTAGGTGTTATGTAAATGATAATCAAGCTACAATCCACAGACCCAGAGAGGTTAGGTAAAGAGGAGGCATCTCCTAGGGAAGGGGTGCATCTCCCTGGGAAGGGGAAATTGAATAGATTTTTGTGGGTGGACTGGGGGCAGGTGGGAATAGAGGAGGGAGGGGCCCAGTGGTGGGGAGGGGTGGAGGGAAAGAGCACAGGGAGAGACACTGCAATTGGGGGGACATTAGGAGGGAAACCTAGTGCAGTGGAAACTTCCTGGAATCTATGAGGGTGATCCTAGTGAGGACTCCTAATAATGGAGGATACAGAGTCTGAACTGGCCATCTGTTATAGCCAGTTGTGGGACTGGGTTGCATTCAGTCGAGTTTTTGGCCGAGGTGGTCCCATGGAGATCCCTAAACAACCCAGACTAATGTTAGGACAAAGTGTCTCTCTCCAGAAGCTGATAGTGGAGTCCCACTGCTAAGGACAACACCTACACAGCTCTTCTATAGTCTCTTTGATGTGGGAAAGTCCTCTGAAGGCTACTGAAAGAGAAACTTGGACACCAACCCAGTCACAAAACCATCCATCTACAGTCTTTCCTGACTACAGAATCTGCTAGGGCAATGCGGACACAGAACTTGTGGGAGTGGCCAACCAATGCTTGGTTTAGCTAGAGGCCTGTGCCACCAGAGGGAGCCCATGGCCTACACTGATTGGATGGCCAGGAACCAGAGACTAGATAGCTAGCCCAGAGACCTAGGGTAGAACCAAACACAACTGACTGAAGCAGGGGGCCCAGGGGATCAATGAAATGACTCCTAGCGATATTTTGCTGTACTCATAGATCAGTCACTTGTCCAGTCATCATCAGAAACACTTCCTCTGGCAGCAGATGGGAGCAGACCCACAGCCAGACATTATGCCGAGAGAGTCTAGATTGGAGGTCTCCACTGGGTCCCTCCACTCAGAGCTCAGGGAACCCTGCAGAAGAGGGGGAGGAAAGATTGTAGGAGCCAGAGAGGATGAGGGATACCAGGAGAACTTGGAAATCAACTAAGCAGCGCTCATAGGGGCTCACAGGGTCTGCATGGATCTGTACCAGGTCCTCTGCATACATGTTATGCCTGTTAGCTTGATGTTTTTGTGGGACTCCCCTAACAGTGGGAACAGATGTTTCTCTGACTCTTTTACCTGCTCTAGGGACTCTTTTCCTTCTACATGGTTGCATTATCCAGCCTTGAGATGAGAGCTTTTGGCTTATCTTATTGTATCGTGTTTTGTCATGTTTGTTTTTTGTCTCTTGGAGGCCTGCTCATTTCTGAAGGAAAATGGAGGGGGAATGGATCTGGTGGAGATGGGAGGTGGGGGGAACTGGAAGAAGTAGAGGGAGGGAAAACTGTGGTCAAGATGTATTGTGTGAGAGAAGAATATATTTTCAATAAAAATGCAAGACCATTTATAATTGCTTCGAAATTGAAATAATTGCATACAAATCAGGCAAAACATTTTCTGAGTACTGGTGAGACGGCTCAGCCGGTGAAAGCACTTGTTATGCAAACGTGGGGATTTGAGATTGGATCCCAACACCCACATAAAGAGATGGACATATCCATAAATTCCTGTGATCCCATAGCTACAGAAAAGAGACAGGAACATAAGTGCAGCTTGCTGACCACAAGCATGTCTAGGCTTCAAAGAGAGACCCTATATCAAGAATATAAGGTGAAGATTGATAGAGCATGGCACCTTATCACCTTATATCTTCTTCTGGCAAACTTTCTCTCTCTCTCTCTCTCTCTCTCTCTCTCTCTCTCTCTCTCTCTCTCTCTCTCTCTCACACACACACACACACACACACACACACACACACACACACACCCCATGTTCTGAATCTGACCTAAGAATTACAAAAGTCTAATAAGAAGTAATCAAAGAATATCTAAAATACTAATTTTGTAAAAACAGATTAAAATAAACCAAGAGAGATAATTCATAGATTAGGGGATGCAACATAATAATGATGTTATTACTCCAAACAATGCATAGATTTAATGCAATTGCTATCAAAATATCAGCGAGACTTTCTGTAAACTCAAAAAAAATGTAATAGAATGTATATGAAGACAGAACCTAAAATAAAATGCTTTAACATAAGAAGAATAAGGCAAAAAAACCCATTCCGTTCAATATTCACGCTTACTTTGCAGACACAGTAACTGAGAGAGTGTGATATTAGTGGAAGGAAATACATATAGAGAATGGAAGAGAACACATACCTATAAATATAACCACAAAATGTGTTTAAGTAACATTTTCCCAAGTGCATGGAAAGCATCCATTAGAGGAATGAAAGTATCTTCAATAACTGATGCCAGAGCAACTAGCCATAAGCAAATATACACTATCCTAAGACCAAGTCTTATTAAAGCTCACCTCAGAGTGGGTTATAGAATAAGTATGAAATGCAAAGTCTTTAGAGCTAAAATTAAGGTAATGTTCTCAGATTTAAAATCAGGAGAATCATTCATCAAAAGAAAAAAATTCATAAGTTTCAACCAACTGAAATTAAGCGCTCTCTGGGAGACTTTACAGTGCAGATGAAAAGGCAGGTTACAGTCTCAGAGAAAATGTTAGTTAATGTATAAAGATGTTATAAAACTAAAACAATGAGCAATCGGCGATCCAATTTAAAATATAGAGACAGGTACTCCACAGACAATACATGAGTGCTGAAGAAGCTCATGAAATTATGTCCAACATCGCTATCCATTAAAATGTAAATCAAATCCTAATGAGATTAGTATCATCTATCCTAATGGCTAAAATGAAAAGCAAAATGGGAAACCACAAAAATGTTGGAAATTTTGTTTGGTATCTGGATCATTCAGATATTGTTGGAAGGAATGTATAGTAATGTGGCCATTTTGGAAAAGAGCATAAAGTGTCTTACAGAATGGTAGATGTAATTGCCAAATTATCCTATAATTGTACCTTCTATGAACACAACACCCTAAAAGAGCACTAAATGTGAATAGATCTCATAGGAATTATGTTCAGTGAGAAAAAAGCAATCTTAGGAGGCTGTATATCATTTTGTTATTTAATGTCTTGATCCATTTATATAATAATGTTGAAATGATAAAATTATGCAAATAGATCAATGGCTGTCAGATGGAAATGTATGTCAGGAAGCTTGTAAGGAAAGTGGTTTTGGCTATAAAAGGATAACATGTTAGATATTCATAATAGCACAGTTCTGCTGATAGCTTGATGAACCTATAGAATTGTATAGAAACACACATAAACTTGTACATATAAAACTGACAAAATCTCACAAGATCACTTGGTGGTTGTACCAACATCAATTTCCTTATTATCCTGTTATGTTGTTATGTTACTAGCAGAAGAAATTATTATTGAGGTAAAATAGCTGGGGGATATGAGATTATCTTTGTTATTTTTTTCTATTGGATGTGATATTGCAATTACCTCAAAGTTAAAATTTCTAAAATAATGTGTGTTGCATCATTTATCTTGCATGTGAATATGCTTTTAAAAACACAAAGCAAGTCCCATATTCTCCAATTTAACCTTGAATAAATAACTAAAACTGCATTACAATTAGCAATTACTGGTGCAAATGAGGAATCTTGGGAAATGAGACAGTGGTGCTTGTGTTGGAAGAACCCGAAGCCCCAACTCAGCACATTTTACTCTATGGTTAAGTAAAGCATTTACGGGAAATATAAGTATCTTGAAGGCAGCAAGACTAAACACTGATCCAGAATGAGGTAAAGACAATGTTTTGGAGGATAATTACAGTTCTTCATTATCTTCAATTACGAAGTTGGTGACACGGTGAGAGGTTTTCTGCAGGTCTCTAATTACAAGGGTCAATTAAACTTTAATTTTGAGCCTTCATATATGTTTTAAATTTGTCATGGAAATGAATCTAATAAATTATGTAATTTTATAGAAAATTAAGTTTTCAAATGTTCATTATATTTTTTAGTGCTGAATTCTGGTTCAATGTTTGAATTTTAGTAGTTTTGCTGCTCAGATTCCTTTAGATCCATAGAAAAACACAACCTCCCTCTTTGAACAGATTTTCATACAAGCAATGAAATGCTGCTGTTCATAACAGAAAAAAATTAAAACATTGCAACATTCAACTTTTTCTTCAATGACTTATATTGAAGAGTCTCTTATGTGGGCTCCGAGGTGAAGAACCCTGGCGCCATTCAAAGGATGCAGGTTTAATCTTCAGCGCCCACATGGCAGCTCACAACCATCTGTAACTGCAGTTCCAGTGATCTGATGCCTTGTGTAGCCTCTATAGACACTGCACATGTGGTGACAGACATACATGAAGGCAATGCTCCCATACACATGAATAAAGTAAACTAAAATATTCTTTTAAAAAATTCTCTACTGGAAGAGCCCATGAATTTTTATATTTACAAGGAAAATTCTATTTAACTCTGTCATACTTTCTTTCTTCCTTTTTATTACATTTTAATTTAATTCTCTCTCTCTCTCTCTCTCTCTCTCTCTCTCTCTCTCTCTCTCTCTCTCTGTGTGTGTGTGTGTGTGTGTGTGTGTGTGTGTGTATGATATGTCATGATGTGCTATGGAGGTCATAGGATAACTTGTGGGACTTGGTTGTCTCTTTCTACTATGTGGTTCCAGGGATTGAACTCAGGCCCTCAAAACTAGCAGCAGGCACCCTTACCCATCAAGTCACATCATAGGACTCCAGTCTCGACGTTTATGGGTGTTTACCTGTAGTTTTTCCCATAAAGACACATTTTTAAAGGAATTCTCAAAGCATTTTTATCTTCAGGATCAATAAGCCTATATGCCATGATCACTGCTTGGCATGAATGCTATTCAACTGTATACTAGCATTTTTTATTTAAGAAAATGCACTACATCAGATCTGGGTCATGAAGTTGAAAGCGGTAACTACAAAGCTCTAGGCTTACCTGCCCAAAGCTCACAGCCATCATGGGTATATTGTGACTGCAGTTATATGAAGTCATGGTAACAGAATACTGAATTGCTGTAGTTGATCCATTGAATTTGGTCTTATTCACTTGAAAATACTTTAGAAATATTCCTTTGTTTGCTAATGCTGGAAGTCTTCTCTTTGGCATTTCTGAAAAAGTAAGTGAAAAATAAGATTACAGTGTTAAGGTTTTGCTATGTTTTTGACATAATTCATATATGTACAAATCTATGACTAGGACTTGGTAAATGATGCTAAGATGTGTAAATAAAATTTTCACTTGCATCATTATTACCATGTAAGTCTATGAAAACTTTCAGGTCAATCTTATTAGAAAGTTTTTACCGTCAAATAGCTAGCTGCATTTGAAGAACAGTGTTCTTTCTTCAAAATTGTTTTCTCAAAGATAAGCAAAGCAAAAAATGTTTGTCATTGTTTATTTATTAACAAGCAAATCCTAGAATCATAAAATTAATTATTGATATGATGGGAAGAAGTCACCATTAAGAATTCCTTCATTGTTAAAATAACCACACAGCCCTAATCATTACAAATGAAGTCATGATACTACTGAGGTAAAAGAGCATATCATTATTATTTAGAGATAAGTATTTTGTCTCTACCACTGAATATAAGAATGATTTCCATGGTAATATTCTAAAAGCTAGATTTAGAATGATGAACTATATATAAAATGAAAGAACATACCATGCAAGGCTGAGACTGTAGGTGTCTGTCCAATGTACACTGCATCCACATAGATGGACTGGAATTCTGATGAGTTTTGTAAGCTAATCCTTTGTAGAGAAAAATTTGTCCCAGCATATTTGGTTTGCAAGAAATCTAGAAGATCTATGCAAGTGTAGATCCACCTGAAATATGTTGAATAATTTTGTGTTTAAATTAGTAATAAGTACATATGTATGTATGTATGTATGTATATGTAATATAAACGACATTACAATTTAAAGAACAACAGGCTAGAGAGATAGCTTGATTTGGAAAGTGCTCACTGCACAAGCCAAAGGACCTGAGTTCAGATCCCCACATCTATGTAAAAGCTTGGTGCAATGAAGCCAACTTGATCATGGAAAGAAAAAGAAGTGAGACTATCTTTATAGTCTACATATTGTAGTGTAAATTTTTTGAACCTGTAATGTATCTTACTTATTTCCAGATGAAAAGTTATATTCAAATTGCATATCAGCACTTCTAACGATCTTGCCACTGTCTTGGTACTTGAACTTCAGACCAATGTAGTTGGCCAAGGATCCCTTGTATGCTAAACAAAACTACATGAAAAATACAGAAGGGGTTAATAGCAATATTTTACAATTATTTTGTATGATAACAATTCAAATGACTACAATGCAAATCAATATATATTTACTGAACATTTTCATATAAAGTATATCAGAACATTAAAAAACAAACAAAAGCAGTAGATTTTTAACCTGTTAGCTGTGAGAGAATTGGGAGACTTCCCCTTACAGAAACAAAACCTAATGATAATGTCTTTGTGTATTTGACTGTGATTTCCTTTTTAAAAAAATAGAAAATATTCCACCTTCTGTGAGAGTGAGTTATCTAAAAATTCCAATTAAACTTTATGCAAATAATTTCTTCTGAAATTATAAGATAAAGCATACAACATGACAGTTTATTTCCTTCTTACTATTTATTGCTCTCTCTCTCTCCCTGACCCTCTTCCTCTTTTTTCTTCTGAGACTCACCAGGAGAAAGATCACAGAAGCCAGAATGTGAATCATTATTCCTGTCCAACATGACATGATTCAAAATGGCAAGCACTTTCCCTAGTCTTAAAATTTCATGAAATTTTATTAGCAGGGTATTTCCCAGATTCAATTAGCGTATAGCTTTCACAAGCTCACCTGATTATAAGGAAATAATAAAATGTCTCCATATGGTAATTTGTTTGGCTTAACATCTGCTGAGTCAAAAAGAACAGCTGGGTTTTTCAGGGAGTAACGGCCACAGTAAGCATCCGTCTCCGTTGTCTTCTGCCCTCTATTAATATGTTCCTACCGAAACAACAATATTTCAAAGGAAAATATGATTTATTTTCTTGCTTTTCTTTCAACATATCCAACTAAGTTATTCAAGATCCTACTCTCATTCCCATTGTTTCTTTGGTATTTAACTTGAAATAATCTCTTCCATCTATAAAATTCTGCATACATTCATTCTGCTCCTTAATCATACAATCTGTTGTGCTTCTGTGTGACTGCTTCCAAAGCCCTATAATCTTTTTTTTTAAACTACAATCTCATTAAAGATGCCTATTCATTTTCCATGAATATTTGTTTAGTACCAGGTACCAGGTTTTTGTTTATATTTATTTTATTTTTCATAATTCAACTGATGAAGAACACTATCTTTATAAGAAGGGGCAACACTCTGGGACAAAAGAGCATAAGGATTATGTTAATCTTGATGAGAGGTGTCTAACTCATGTAAAAGCAACCTCACTAGAAGTGACAAATGAGTTGCCTTTAAATAAATTGGAATTGAGCCGGGTGGTGGTGGCGCACGCCTTTAATCCCAGCACTCGGGAGGCAGAGAAAGGTGGATCTCTGTGAGTTCAAGGCCAGCCTGGTCTCCAAAGTGAGTTCCAGGAAAAGCAGAAAGCTACAAAGAGAAACCCTGTCTTGAAAAACAAAAACAAACAAACAAAAAAAATGGAATTGTTCAAATCAGAGAAATAATCAACAGACTCCAGAGGGTAAAAATCTGTATAAAACATTAAAGAAAGGAGGATCCTAGTGCTGCAAATATTGAAGCTAAGCAGAGCACAGAAACGAATTCTGGAATAGTGTTGGGAGATGCAGTAATGAAGGAACTGAGTATAAGCTCATCCTCATAGTCAGTAGGACTACATTCAGACACACACATGAGCATTAAGTTGAAAAGGCTGCCATTAAGCTGAAAACTTTCCATTTTATCTCTAATAAATCTGCTAATGCAAAGTATCATGTAGTATTCATTTTAAATAATCATGGTTATTTCTATAGTATTCATCTAATTTAAATATCTAGACCCTATATTTTATCTTTGGGTATGCGTATGTGGAGGATATCTGTACATGCATGTTTACGTGTGAGGTGTACATGTGCCATGGCACACCTTCAGTGATCAATCCACACCTTCCACCTCATTTGGGTCTCTTGCTTACTGTTGCATATACAGGCTAGCTGACTGTGGGTTTCTGGGAATTCTCATGACCACCTCGAATCTCACTATATGAGTGCTAGAATTACAGAAACTTGCCACTATGCCTGGCTTTACTTGCATTCTGGACATATGAACTAAGGTCACATTTGTACGAGTGTTTGTTCACCGATCCCTCTCCCCATGCACGTATGTCATACTCTTGGAGTGTTACTTGGAAAGAGTACACATCTAACATTCTCAAGTATTCAGAAGTAAAAGTTAGAATATATATTTTTAATATTTTCCTCTATATACTAAACAAATTTATATATCTCATAAAGAAATAAATAAGAATTGTAATAATTGACTAAGTGATTTCAAAAAGCAAGAAAACGAATTAACTGCATAATTTATTCCTTCCCACACAAATTATATGCTCTGAAGCTGGTAAGGAAGAGAACACATTCTTCACTCATGTGAAGAAAATACATAAACAAAATCTTGAAGTTCTTACCTTTACCCATTTTTTTCACTGTCTACTTATCAAGTAAACTCATGCATGATGGAAGTACTGTTTTCACAAATGACTCATCTTAGAGTTAAGAAGACGCTAGACTGAGCCTTGCCAGCAAATCTGTAACAAATTACCTTTGCAGTTTGACTTAGAACTAACAACTAGTGTTCGCTCAAGAGAAATCTCAAGGGTCATTAAACTCTACATACCAGTTCAAAATCAGTTTCATAGTCTCTGAAGTATTTTACGAGAAATCCTTCTTCCAGATGTGAGATTTCTGGTGGACACTTGGCACTCACCATCTCTTCCACGGCTACCTGAAACTAAAAGAACAGTGTGGGCTTAGTAACTTCTTTCTAATCAACCTAGAATATAGTAACTCCACTATTAATTTGACTAATTAGCTCTCTATTGGAATATTTTCATGAGATAATTCCCATGTTAGCCATAATTAGGATACTTTCATCTATAATTTCCTAAGAATTTTCAAGTTACTATGTGATTATTTTAGTGTCCATTGGTCTTATCATGATAATTATGTCCAATTGGTTATTATTATTATCTTAGTTTTTATATAATGCAGGCATTTTATTAAGTAGTGTTTTAAGGAGAGCAATAAAAAATTGAAATAAACAATTAACTAATTAAACATATTCCAAAAAAAATGATTTCCCCAATACATCCAAATCAACTAGGAAAAATATGCTGAAATATATTCTATTTTCAAAAGAACAGATCAAACACTGACTGTAACCCTAAATTTCTAATTATCTAAAATACTAAATATTTTGGATTAAATAGGAATTTTTATACACTCATGAGTCTTGTAACTTTTATTTCTATTTGTCTAGCAAAGCATAGAAAATGATTGTTGCTTGGAATTGTTGGCTTAAGGCAAAGCATAATATTTAATCCCCAAGCAAACACTAATTGAAACTCACTGTACACATTCCAAGACTAGGTAGCCCACAAGCATGCTACCTTTCAAAACAGCCCCACTCCTCCCCTACCCAGCGTAACAGGTCATATTGACACAGGTCAAAGACTTCCTTTTTTCTTCTCTCAGTCTTTGTAATATTTCTTCCCTTCTTTCCTTACAATGAATTGGCCAAGACAGTAGAAGAAGTATTGCATCTCCTTGAAGTATTATTTACATCATAAGATTGATATTTAGGTGGGTTTCTTTTTTAATAAAATAAAGTATTTGAATTTTGTAATAAAGTCTTTGCTGTATCCATCTTTAAATATCTCTTTGACTTGTACATAATGAACATTTGGATTGGGGGAGCAAGAGAATACTGGGATGGGTAAGGGGCATATATCTCCCACACAAACCCAGAGAATGGATGTGATGGCTTTTAGATGCTTTCTCCAGAAAAATGGGTGGTCACACTAGATTGGATCTGTGCCCATTTGAGACAGAAGCATGTATGGTATACATTTCATTAAGTTAACCAAATGTTAAGTGATTTTCACTGATGCCATGAAGCAATGTCCTTTCTTATCTCCCTATGAATGGACTACGTGAACTGTGAAAGGATGCAGAAGAAATACATGTTAGAATGTTCCTGGAGCATACTTCAGCTTCCGATGACTCTGGGGCAAGGGGCTTGGAAGCAATCCCATCCCAGTTTAATGTGAACGTCTCCAAACTGGGTTTTCCTCTGGTTTGCTCTGTGATATCCAGCGTGATATTATTCCCTTCAAATACTTCATAACCAAGCAGATCAAAGTCTCCTGCGTGTGGTACCAAATAGAATTAAAAAAAGAGAATTAACATGACACCCATATATCTAAAAGAGACATTCAAAACTGTAACCAAATTGATTATATTTGGAGTTCTATTAACATAAAAGAAAGAGGAATGGGAAAGATGCAGAGTATTGTAATGTAGTTTTATTCACAGCAGAAACAGCAAAGTAACATTCGATCCATTTAAATTCTATCTATGGGTTAAGAGGAAACATACGAAAAGCAGGTTACATCCAAATTGGGCAGTTAAGGGGAAGAGAGCAGAAGGGTATTCAAAACACTAATTTATGCTTTTTCAATGTAAGTATTTTAGTGCAAAAATATGTTTAGCTTTGTTGACTGTCAATAGAGCGTAAAGTCTATTTCCAATAACAGCTTACACTCAAGGCTTGTGCACAAGGTGCCACTTTGCGACAAGTAAGGCCCTGAATTCCACTGCCTCTCTCTATTGGGTACAGTATTGTAATATACCCTGTTTTGATTTTGCCATGGATTTATTAAGGTCTCTCCTGAAGTTTCAACATTTCTCTATGATCTGTAATACAAATGAAGCACAAGCTTACCTCTTGCTGATACAAAGGTTATTGTGTAGATATAGCTCTGGAGATCCCTCTTGCTGGTCACTTGAACTGAATCTGGCTTTATAGACCAAAGGTCATTTAAAGCTGATTGCAACATGAAGTCAGAAGCATCAGCAGGCAGCCAGACTTTGGACGAATTAAAAAAAGGAAATTGAAGTATTGAAATCTTTGTGGCCCAAACTGGTGTCTTATACTTAAATTTATTTTTCATAACATTAAAGTCATCAAGCAGAAAATTGATCTGGGATAATAATGTTGGCTGTTTAATTGGTTAGTAATGTCTTTGATTGTAGGGAACCATACTATTTTAATATTCCATAATCATAAGTATTGCATGAATTAATTGATATTTCTTGCTTAGGACAACAAAAAATGTTTAGGATTATTAATTAGGATTTATTAATATAGAAATGTGTTATTAACTGATAAATTAGTATTTTGTAGGTGTATTACTAAAACAAATTATGATAAATTCAATTCCTAGTTTCTGAACTTATATCTCTGAGTCATATGTATATAGATAAGTATATGCTTTTAGGTATAATGTATTAATATTTTTATAAATAAATATGATGATATATGTGAGAAAGTTCTTTTCTTTTTTCTTTGGTGTTTCAAGACAGGGTTTCTTTGTGTAACAGATTCTTTCTAACTTATCATTGTGCTAGAGTGAATACTTTATACCTAGGTGTATACATAAAAGTAAATAATTTTCTTGTTAGCATACCAGTCTTTTCCATGTTGTAGATGAGTCTGTATTGGGAAAGTGAACATGAGTTAGTTCCCATACATGGGCTGGTTACTGCAACCTGCTGAACTTCATTAGTAGCATTAGTTGTCTCCCAGTTTTCCAATGTTATAATCTATTTTCCAAATAAATAAAAAATTAATATATAAACATAAATGAACTTTAAATAATTGTAATTTAGCCATTCCATGTCTCTCCACTATTCTGTTTTAATGTAAATAATATTTAAACAACATTTTTAAATGAGTCTTATGAAATAAAAGCCTGATGGTTATAGCATAGATATATACAATATAGATAATGTCAAGACAAAACACAACAACTACAAAATTACATTCCCCTAACATACAACCTAATAACTAAATGGACTCTGTCATACATTTTACTCTTTCAAGGGATAAAGAGTGAACCCAGGGCCTCACAGAAGCTGTACAAATATTCCAGTGACAATCCTCACTACTAGACACTGATTTTTCAGTAAAGTGGATCTGTCATCACTGCAAACCTGTACTTCCGGGATGACTGTTGACTGAGACTTGATGACCTGTTCTTCATCTACTGCATCTCCTGTCTGCTGTTCAGTGAAGACATTCTTATATTGGTACAGTCCAACATCAACAAACGCACTCAAGCTATACTCTTGCAGCAAGATTTCAATGTAATATCTGGGAAATAGAGTAAGGAAGATAAATATTTTCCCCAAAGCATAGGTCATAAAATATTTTTAAAAAATGAATAAAACTAGTAACACAAATAAAAGTTATTAAATTATAATAGTATATAAATGTATAATTAATACAAGGTTTTATAGCAGTCTGTTTAAACAAAATTGATTATGTAATATATAAACATTACCAAAAAGTAGTTCTACTCAGGTCAGCCAATAAATATTTACTGGAGAAGATAACAACCTCTAAACTTGAGGAGCTGGAACAAAATAATGGTGCAGACCATGGTAATACCTCTCTGGAACACAACACTGAGGACAGCAGGAAGTTAAATGAAGAATCTTAGAGCTTCAAAGAAAGCAGCAACCTGGTTTACATTTGTCATAATTCTATAGCTCAGTGGATGTATGAGTTGGGCTGAAAGTTCTTGATATGGTTTGGAGCATTTGTTCTCCAAAAGGTCAAATGATAAGGGCTTGGTGGAGGGCTTATGGCACTATTAGGGTAATGAAACTTTCATCAAGTGGAAAGAAGTAGAAGGAAGTCTTTGAAGACATATCCATGAGAAAGATATAGAGTCTTTCTTCTTCTATCCCCATCTCTATCTCTCCTTCCCCCCATCCCCAGAAATACAATGAGGGGAATAGGCTTTGTCCACCCATTACGCACTCCCTGCCGTGATGTACTGGACCAGCAACAGGGTCTAGGGACCATGAACTATAGCATCTGAAACCATGAAACAATATCAATCTTTCTTCTGTCTAATTTGATTATCTCAGGTGTCTATCAGTGACATAAAACTGACACGGATCTATAATAATATGCCTTAAAAGCAACTCTATTTGTCATTTAGACTGACTGTGTTTTTCCAACAAGATTGGTGCAATATTTAGAACTGTTGAATTTTTAAGAACACCTAACCTTCATCTAACTTTATATCTGGGCCAGAAGTTCTCAACCTATGGGTCTCAACCCCCTTGGGGGCCAAAGACCCTTTCACTAGGGTCATGTATCAGATATCCTGCATATTATATATTTACATTACAATTCATAACTGCAGCAAAATTAGAGTTATGAAGTAGCAATGAAATAATTTCATGGTTGGAGGTCACCACAATATAAGGGACTGTATTAAAGTTTCACAGCATTAGGAAAGCTGAGAATCACTGGTCTTGACTAATGGTCACTGACCATCTCCTATACGTGAGTAAAATTCTATTCTCCGTCGGAATCTCTGGGAATGTCACTATCATGTCCATCTTTGATGAGGTTACATATAAGCATTCCTATAAATTGTTTCATATTACAGATGTAAGTTCATAGAAGACCCTGAAAGAAAGGCATTTATGGTTAAACTGGTACTGGAGGATGACAAGAGGCTCTGAGGTGCCTTAAGGATTGGCTAAAACTGATTGAGGTTCATGACCCTAGAAGACACACTAAGTTCTGCATTCTTATTTGTGGCATAAAAATATTAACTCTGCATTAGAAAATCAAATTAAGCATTGTATTAACATTATTCCGTTCAACTCACAAATGCCCCATTAAAACAGATATCATTTTTATTCTCTTCAAAGGAATGAAAGAGACCTAAAAACATTAAAGATTTGTTTTTTAAAATGGGCAAACTTACCAGCATGTAGAAGACATCAATGAATAACAAATATATATTACCAGTGGCACTTATAAAATTTATATGGTTTTGTGGGTTATTTTCTCTTTAGCAATGCTCAAACCCTCAGATACTGGAACAATGAAACTAGTGAAATGAAGTACCTGAAAAGCCAGCCTTAAAAAGCATCAGTGTTAAACTTCACAAAATTATAATTTATGCAATAGGATTAATTTAAAATTTAAACTTACCTGTTTAGTGTCAGTATTCTTGAAAATATAGAATCAAAGTTCACAAAATTGTGGAAAATAAACAATTATAAATACCTTTGTGGTACAGGACACTGAGCCTAAGGCTTTGTGCATAATTAGCAGGCTTGTTACAGTGAGCAATGTCCTCAGCCTTTGAGAACGATTAACTCTCTAAATCAAGACAATAGACCATTGCGTATACCAGTAAAAACAAATTAAAATGTTTTAAAATATAAAGCTACAATTTAAACACCACACAAGAACTAAAATACAAGGAAAAAATGCCCTTACGCTTTTCCTTTCTGAAGATGAATCTCATCCGATCTTTGTGTTGAACTTGAAAAATAACTGTTGGCATTGGCAGAGTGATATGCGATCTTCACCTTGTCCCAGAAAGAGAGAAGAAAGAGTTTAAAATAAAACTTCTCAACAATTAATTTTCATTTATCACTACTTCAATTTTAGAAATTTTATCAATAGGAAAATGTGAAAATCCATCTTTTTCTTCTAAGATCTGTTATTCGTAGCAACATTAACTTTAAGAAAATCATCAAATCTTTATTTTTTCTATCCTTTCCCAATACCAATATCATTACCCAAGTCTACTGAATAGTTCTAGCCTTTCCAATAGTAGAATTGCAGCAGAAAATAGCAGCAATACAAACTAGAGATAGAGTTGTTATTATTATTAAACAAATGGACTTTTGTTGTGGAAAAAAAAACTCTTAAAGAAATTATCTAAATTACTTAGTTGTATGTTGGAAGTTACCCAAGCTAGTTAAATGCATAAGAGGGTGAGAGGACTTTATGCTTCTCATTAAGAATAATTATATTGTCCTTGAATAACTGTGTGAACATGCTCTGGAGCATTAGCATTTATAAACTGCAAATGACAATCTAAGCCTACATAGCCAGTACAAGATAACATCTTGTCAAATAGATTGAGTATTAAAGTGTGATTTTTAAATTGATTTATTATTTTCACACTCTTAAAACTGTCTTGAGAGACTAGTCCATAATACTAAAACTTCAAATGAATACTAGTACTCAATAGAGTATTTATTCATGGGTGTAAAAAAATCCAAAGTTTAAAAGTCATTAGTGGTAAGATGTATAAGCTTAGTAAACCTGTGGAGCAGCATAGTCAGTAATTTAAAATGACAACAAACAACAATTGCATTTACCATATACTACTAATACAAAATAAAAGATGACTATGAAATTGGATTTCTGATTCTACCTATGCAAAAACCCAAAAATATATTGTAGCATTAAGCCAAACTTTCATCTCATAACTGAGAAAATGTAATAAGATTTTTAAATTATTTTAAATTTTCTTTTTTCTGGTTATAATTACATCATAATAAAGAACACCCCCCCCCCTCTCTCTCTCTCTCTCTGTGTGTGTGTGTGTGTGTGTGTGTGTGTGTGTGTGTGTGTGTGTGTGTGTATGTGATGTTTCCCTTGGCAAAAGATTTGATTAGGGAAATAATTTTCTCTCAGACTGTCAACTTCCTACTAGAAGTTTACAGTATTGGAGATAACATTTGTGTTAAAATAGCAAGGACCTAATCTCATGAAATCATTTCTCATAAGGTTGTTAATATATTCAATAATTTTGATTAAAATAAGCGAAACACATTAAAGAGATTATAATAGTGTCTTCATGCTGTCCAAAAGCATCTTGCAGGTTCCCTACTTACCTTGTCCTTTGGGTGTCCAGTCTGGCTGAAATAAATAGCATAGCGGTCATCACCTCTGATATAAAATCTATAAACATCAGAATCTGGAGGCACCAAAAATCCACTGAAGCGTGCAACAAATACGTCTTGTTCCATGGGCCAAACATAGGAAGCAGAATCTATCCAACTGGCACCCAGGTACCCTGGGGTATGTTCATTGTATTCAAGTATGTCTTCTAGATGTACTGGCCGGCTGTTATTCCAAACCTCCATCTTTAGACCTCTTCCACCTACATATAATTGCAATAAATGAAATTGTTCACCAGGATAATGGTGCTGTATCTCAATGGCCTATTTGGTGGAAGTTACTGAGGTCCTGTGTCAGTTCATGTTTTTAGAGCATATATATATAAACAGTTACACGTACCCTAGATATGCCTGATCCTAGAGACAGTGCTTGCTATCAGAACCATCCACTGTTCACTTATTATTAATTTCTCTGAGTTGATAGTGCCATCCATACTAAGCATAGAAATGATAGTGTGGGTGATATGCATTTTAACTATTTTATACCTGGTTAATTCTTTAGGTAAGATGACAACATGTGGCTATACTATGCTGCTCAACTATATGGCTGATGCTTCACATAGCAAAGTCCCAAAGCTTCAAAATTCAAACCATTTGATTAAAAAAAAAAAAAAAAAAAAACTTGGCTTGATAATTTTCCCTAACGAAAGTTATCCAATAACTGGCTTGCAAAGCGTGGAGTGAAAGTACAGATACTGGTGTCTTAATATTTCTCTCAGTATTTGCTTTCTTTTGTTGTTGCATTTTAGAATGTTGATTCAGGGCTAAGATGTCACCCGCTTCTAGATTAGGTGTACCTACACTTGTAGGATAAACTCTAATATGTCACCTGCTTCTTGGATAGAATCAAAGAGGGAATATTCTCAATTAGGTGTAACTACATGTGTTAGATAAACTCTAAATTGTCACATTCTTTTTTCTTCTTTTTCTGAAAAATGTAACACCATCAGGTCAACACCTTCCTTCAGCAGTCTTCAGTTTGTTTGCCTCTGTTAGCTAATGCTCTTCATCTGAATTTGCTGAGGAGAAACTTGAGTACATCAAAGTCAGCCTTTTATGGTGTTAGTGGTCACTGATACACAACTTTCTCTGAATCATCGGTCATTAATATAAAATTTGTTTTGTAAATTGTAAACATTTTCCTTATATTCAAAGCAAAGAAGTCTAGGAGGTTGCAAATGATAATTTGTAAATGTGGTGATATTTTAATGGTGCTGAAATGTGATTTGTGATTTTATTTGTACATTAATAAATAAAATTTGCCTGAAGATCAAAGGCCGTTAGTGAGCCAGGAATAGAAGTCAGGTAGTGGTAGCCCACGCCCTTAATCTGATCACATGGCAGGCAGAGTCTCTGTGTGGTCAAGGACACAGCCAAGTGTGGTGACCCTTGAGTCTTTAATCCCAGTACCAACCATAGAGACCAGGAGGTCTGTATAGACAGGCAGTGATGAGGAAGTCATGTGGCTTGGCTTAGAGCCAATGAGAAGGCAGAACAGGAAAGCAATAAAACACAAGACACAAGGAAGAAGCTCTTTCTGGGGAAGTGATGGCAGCGAGGTGGTCAGATAAGGAAGTCGTTGCTCTTGCTCTGACCTCTTTGGCTTTAACTCTGTATTTGGCTCTGTGTTTCTTATTTAATAAGACCATTTAGAATTTTGTCTACAATTGGCGCCCAACGTGGCAAGAATTCATTAAAAAAAAACTGTTGGCCTCACCAATGGCATGATAAAGAATAGATTTCATTGTTTTCAAAATAAAAGTTGCTGCTCCATAGAGCCTTTCAAAGTTGCAGTATGCAGAAACAGGATTGCCATACCTGGCAATCTCAAATGCAACAATGGGAAAGTCTACAAAAGAACTTAGAGTGTCATTTTTATGCCCAGATCATTCTAGGACAGTCAGATTTAATCTCCCACATTTATACTTTAAGCACAAAAAGTTTTTTTAATAATTTTGATAAAAGCACTATTTTTGAGAATATAATTTACTTACATTTATCTCTTTTTCTTCCTCAGAACCCTCCTATACACTCCTTCTAACTCTCCTCCAAATTCATGGCCTCCGTTTTATTAGTTGTTATTGTATGCAGATGCATACGTGTGTGTGTGTGTGTGTGTGTGTGTGTGTGTGTGTGTGTGTGTGTGTATGGATATTCCTAAACAGACCCTGCTAAGTCTTTATACAGTTACTTGTATGCATGTTATTAGGGATGACCATTTGGTATTGGGTAATTATTTAGTGTGTTCTTCCCTGGCAATGACAATTTATCCTATGATCAGCATTCATTAGTTGCCTGTTAGTTGTGTAGGGTTTAAGCCTCATAGGCTGTTAAAATTTCCACATTGACTGTGCCTATATTCAGTAACCACAGTGGGATTTAAAGAAGCAAACCATTTCATTTTTTCTAATAAGGTCATGATATATCACAAAAAGATGTTAGAATTTAGGGTCAGTTTTCTCCAAGGTATAGCTTTGATGCAGCTATTTTAATATAAACATGCCCTTGGGTTCAGATGTTGTTCAATTAACAGAGTGTCTGTTATAAAAAATATCTATGGGCCTAGAAAATATAAACCAGAAGTCTTGTAGGAAATTTATTAAAATTCCTAAAAGTTAAATTAATATTTTTATACTAAGAATATATCTCAATAATAATTTTTCCTGCAAATACAGAAATTGGCATTCTCACTTACAATAGCTTACCTGGATATATGGTTTTGAGGATCTTAGGCTTGGGAGGAGTCTTGCAGTATATACTGTTTTCTGTGACATTCAAAATATCACAGGATTGACCTACAGTGAAACAAAATATAAAGCTGTTGCAAACAATCTTTATATGTAAAACACACTAGCCAGTCTTGAAAGGCTGTTAAAACCTTTTATTAGACTTAATTTTATTTTATGTTTGTTTTGCCTGAGTAGATGTTTGTCCACCACATGCATGCTTGGTGCCTGGGAAGGTCAGACAAGAGCATCAGATTCCCTGGAACTGGAATTATGAATGGTTGTGAACTACCATATAGGTGCTGGAAATTGAACCCAAATCTACTGTGAGAGCATTAGTGCTTTTAACCTCTGGACCACCTCTCCAGCCCTTGAAATTCTTTTTTAATTAAAAAAAAATGTATAACCAAATGACAAAGCTGGGGCTCTTATGCCCTTCATATAGTCTTCAGTGGACTCCTCATTCACCAGTTGTTACACTTCCACAAACGAAAATTGCTTCCTGGCAATATATCACAAATCTGAGACAGAAATTTTCTTTAAAAAAAATATGGGGAAAAGCTCCTAAGACTACATGTAAGTATAACATGTCACTTCTGGGTCCAAAGGGAAGCCTTTAATTTTGCTTTTTACTGATAATTGAACATTCAAGAAGTTCAGATTGTATGAAGGTACAGGATCCCTAGCCCTCTTAGGTGGAAACTCGGGGCCTCTATTGCAGTTCTTCAGCAGTTTGTATACAGTATTTTTGTAGGTAGACTGAGAGCAAAACAGACAAGGGTCCTAAGAGGAGCATTAACACTTCCATGTAAACACACTTGCACTTGGTAGAAGAGTCTGGATTTTAGACCCCAACACAGGCTTCACATAAGGCCAGGGCAAGGTGAGTAATTTTTGAAATAGCCATCACACTCTATAAAAAGTGAGGATGAGGAGAATAAGAAGGTGTTTTTACCAAGTTTCATTTGGTGGCCTGGAATATTTAAACTGTGGATACACCATTCGGGCAGAGTCATAGACTGAGTCCTTAGAAGGTAGCAAAAACCAGGAAAAGGGAGCTATAGTAGGGAATTATGGGCCTAGTGCATGGGCAGGAATCTGTCCCTTGGCTATCAAGTGATGTGATATCCTGACCCAGTTGGGGGAGCCCCACCATGGCATTGACCTAAACCCCATTAATAGCTGTGTACTTCCTCCCAAGCGGGATCCCGAAAGGACAAATTACAGTGGTGTGTCGGCAGAGAACGAGCCGCCATGGGCCTTTATAAATGGGTAGGAAACTCATTAATGCTGTTTCCAAGGCCAATATCACCAGTAGTCACTGCTAATGCTTGTAGAGTACAAGAAAAAGTGTAAGAGTATCCCCCGATAACAATTAAAATCCTCCCATTATTAGCAAACGCATTGAAAGGTAACTGCAGATAAAGAAGGGTGTTTAAGAAATATCCCAGAGGGTATCCTCAGCTGCAGTGAGGAAGTGGACGGTGGGGGGCAGTCAGGATGCTCTCTGATGCAGAACTTGGAGTTCAAATTCCAGTGGCACAAGGTTTCAGGGAGTGGGAAGAATATTAACCCCCAGAGCCAAATATTTAGTGAAAATACCCGGTACTAAATAGATGATAACAATGGTGAGAAGATAACTTTCCACACAAAGTCCTAAAGAACAGGCAGGATTTGATCTTATAAAGTAGTACAATAAAAAAAAAAGTATTAAAAAAATACCTCCAACTAGAACTCTCGCTGGGAGATCGGTCTGATCAAAGAAGCGTCCGTGGACTGTCAGTGTGGTGCCGCCTGCAAGGCTGCCTTTCGAAGGGGAAATCATCGTGACCTCTGAGGAAGGAATGCATATTGTGTAAAATGTGGTAACGGTCACACACAAATCCAATCTGCTTCTTTTTACAAAGATTGCCATGTATCCCTGTCACCATCGCTAACACAAGAAAGCTTGAGTGCACCTAAGGCAGACTGCCAAAGAAATGAATTCAGTCTTCCCCTGGTGCAGTCCAGCAAAGAGGCTGATAACACAGCTTTCACAGAGTCCTCTAGCAGGGAATGGTATGAAAAAGACCGTGGCCCTCAGAAGGTTGCAGTAGTAGAGAAAACCTGAGCTGAGCATAACCAGCTCCCAAAGAAAACAGGCAGAATTAAGGTCAAAGCACCTCTGTCCCCACAGGGTTTTGAAGAACACATATTTATGGGGCAACACATTGTTTTGGCAGGGTGTTATTATATAGTCCTGGTGGGCTTGGTACTCAGTAGTAGCCAAGGCTGACCTTGAGCTCACTGCAAAGCTCCTGCCTCAGCCTCACAAGTGCCAGAACCATAGGCAGGAGCTATGTTTTGTTTTGGACTGACATCTGATACTTTCTCAAAAAAAATGCTTTTAACTATGGATATATATATATATATATATATATATATATATATATATATATATATATATTACAGAAAAGGTTTAGCTTTATTATTAAAACAGCCCAGTCCAAGACATATGGTAAATCAGTGCTAATTGTTTTCATAAATATTTTTCTTCTTGTAGTTACATATAATCTGTAACATTTAACATGATCAAATTAGTAGGTGGATATCTTATTTTCTAAAATAACCTCAATCTCAGGACAATTATATTATTATTATTACTATTATTATTATGATGATATCACAGTTCTATACAGTAAATAAATTTGAAGGACAAGTCAAGATTTCCCACAGCCAGTTGATTTGAACACTCACACTATTCTCTCATTTTTAAAAATAATTTATTTACTGTTATTTTGTACACACTAGTGTTTTGCCTGCAACCATGTATGCCAGAATCAGATCCCCTGGAACTAGACAGCTGTGAGCTGTCATGTGGGTGCTGGAAATTGAACTTGGGTCCTCTCGAAAGCAGCCAGTGCTCTTCACCACTGAGCCATCTCTCCAGCCCCAGAATCCTTTATATTTTTAATGCCCTTGGAATTTCATCCTGTCCTTGGGTCACTCCTGATCTGGGAAGAAGGACAGTTCTTCTAGCAGACTTGATACTTGCTTTTGATACTCTCCTGGGAGTAGTTTAACCTGAGGTTTCCTCAAAATAATTAAATAAAATTAAAGTGTGCTAAGGGATTTTTGTGGACCACACTGAGAGCACAAACCTGAGAATACTTGGCATGTGGTTGAAATTAAGAGACTATTATCCCTTAACTCAACAACTAAAGTTGATGAGGGCATGTTTCAGTGCTCTCCCTGCTAGTGTGGAGAGTTTATTTTTCAACTTCACATTGAGAATAGCTTTGAGGGGTTCTAGCTCCTTGTCATGCCTTCAGTGACATTTTTCATTGTGGGTATTTCTCATTTACTAACAGTACATAAAATAATACACACCTGATCGGCATTACTATATTTGGTTGGGTGAAGTATACAAACACCTCTCTCACACAAAAGTGGGGGAAATGTCTCATACCTGCATATGTTTGAAACATTGAAATTTTATTGAGAGATGACACAAAATACGTCATTTTCTCTGGGAAACTCCTGTTGAAAAAAAAAGCAAAAGTTCTTTGTTTTTAAAATCACCTTTACTAAAGGATTTTGTTACTCAATTTGGTTACTACAATGGTAAAAAATTACATCATAGTCTGCAAGATAGCAGAGCAGAACCATCAAGGAAGACAATAAAATGTTTTACACCCCCATTTGCTTGTTGGTTATGCATACACATAGATTTTGGGAGAACTTACTAAACTGCACATTCCAGATATCTACTATTTATTATATCCAAATACTTTTAAAATAAAGTTCACTTTAGGAAATTTTTTTTGCAAAAGGATTAAACCAGAACTCTTCAGGAAGACTCCACTTTATACAGGTGAGCTGTTCTGCTTGCCACCCAGACCATCCCTTTGCATAGCGTCTCCCTGGGATCCAAGAACACCGAGTTAAGAGTGCTCAGTGTATAGTGTCATCAGATCTTCATATGTGAGGGAGATACACATCAAAGAATTAATTTAGTCAAGGATACAAAGCCAGTAAGAAAAAGCAGAACCAGAACCGCAGCCCAGGCCCCTTGTATCCACAGCCCAGGTCCGAACTAGAGATTGCATAGTACTCCCAGCCAGCCCACTCGGCTTGTGTGATAGTAAAAACAGTGAGAGCAAGATTTTGCTCACAAGGTTTAAATCATCCTTCACAAACACAGAGCTCTAATAGATGTATATGTTTTTGATAGACAGTCATAATTCCATAACTAGAAGGTTGAAAAGAATCCTGAAAATTAATACTGTTATGATAATTATTTCAATAAAGTCATGATTATAAAAGGTTAAGAAATTCAAATAATAATTTAAGAGCCAAACACAATGATCATAATCATAATACACTGAACTAGTCTCTGGAATAAGCCAAAAGTGGCTGAGACCAAAGGTGAACTCTGCTATCAATCTAACCCAGGTTTTACAATCTGCACTTTCAACACTGAAGTGTCTAGGAAAATACTTTGTTAAATTTGTCACTTAAGGAGACCATCTTAATTTGTCTATTTTCATATTATAAGCTTTTCAGTTGATTCCCATGATCTGAAACCATGCCAGCATCAATAACATTGTGTCTGGCCAGACACTGCATCTTAAAAATGAATGCTGCTTCTGAAGTTAACAGGAAAATTGCCTCCTGAAATAAAATTTGAATGTAATTTATTGTGGATGACACTGAGGTGATTTCCACTAATTTATTGATAATGACTAGGCATTTCTCAATTAAGACAGCCTCGTCTGAACCTTATCAGTTTGGAACAGATGTTGTTTGAACTTGGGGAAACAGAGCATCAAAGGTTGGGCATTCAAAGAAATGCAGAATGGATGCCAATATGGCCTTTAATTGTTTCATTTGATATGCGGGGGTGCTCTTAAAACTTGTAACATACTAATTTTATAACTTATAAAATGATTTAACACTTTTTAATAATACCATGTAATTTTAAACTGAAGATTTTATATGGAAAATGTCATATTTTAAAAGCTACCTTAAATTTCTAAGACTATTTTATATAGAAACATTGTTTTCTAAATTATATGTCATTAATGCAAAAATATCAGCCATAAATTTTCTTTTGTCTTTCTTTCTTTCTTTCTTTCTTTCTTTCTTTCTTTCTTTCTTTCTTTCTTTCTTTCTTTCTTTCTTCCTTCCTTCCTTCCTCTCTCTCTCTCTCTCTCTCTCTCTCTCTCTCTCTCTCTCTCTCTCTCTCTCTCTTTCTTTCTTCTGTTATTTTAGAGACAGGGTCATGTTTTGTAGCCCTGATTGTCTGGTATTCACCTTGTAGCCCAGGGTATCCTTGAACTTATGGTAAATCTCTTGTCTCAGGCTCTCTAGCACTGAGACTGCAGGCATGCACCACCATGCCCAGCTGGTCATTAACTTTAAAAAGAATGAAAATGAAATTAGAAGTCAGGACCACAGAATTAACAGTTTAATGGAGTGTTCTTGTCAACATTATGTGTGAATTTGAAAGCTTTAAAAATATTTTTTGAAACAGGGTTTCATTTTGTAACCCAGACCATACTGAAAGTTTTTATGTAGCCTAGATGGGTCTTAAACTTGTGACGATCCTCCTGTCTCAGCTTCTTGAGTGCTGAGGTTACAGGTCTGAGCTTTCCTGATCAGCCTTTGGTGGGTTTTTAGATGGAGTCCAAGCCTGTTGGTGCAGCAGGATTGATTTATGTATGCTGCACAATCATATTCTGCCTTGATCACTCAAACCATTTACTTTAGAGTAATTACTTCTTGGAGAGATGCATGATGGATTTGGCAATTAATGCTTTTTATATAGACTTAGAAGCAAGAATTCATTTTATTTCATCTTAGAAAGAATGAGATTGAGAACCTAAAATAACTCTATGTGGTTCTAGAAATCATTTAAAACTCAGTAGTGCTTGGTTTTGACACTGTTTTGTAAACTCTTTGGTAAAATTCTACTGCCTACACAAATTCTTTGGACATAGGTCTGTTCTTGCAGAAAATAGCTATTAAGTTACATTGATATTCACATTGAATAATTTTCAAAGATGTTTTCTAACACATTTGTGTATCTTCTACCCTGATTTGTGCTTGAATTATACTAATCTTCATGTTTCTCTTCCAGTCCACATTGATCTATAATAAAGTATCCAGCGTGGGCATCATTTTGTTAGAAAATTTTTGCTTCTATGTGTTTAGAACTAAATACAATGATAGTGAACCTTGTCCCAATTGTAATTGCAGTTCCATGCAGGGAGGGACAAAATCTGAATCCCTCCTTCAGCCTGTGACACTGACAGGAATGATACCATCTACTTTTATTATATTGCTGTCATTAATGTCACACTTTTAATCATTGAGTCCTTCTTCAATCAAAAAATAAATCAAAAGGCCTATGTATTATTGATTCACTATAACTTTATTAGTATCAGATACTAAACAGTATTACTCATTTGGATGTCTGTCACCTAGCTCATTTTCTCAATGAAAGACACTATGACATCTGGGACAGAACATTTCATGCACATTTGCTACATCATGGTCCTGTTCACAAGAGTCATTAGCATGCACAGTTTTCCTAACAGTCAGGAAATGCTGCCCCAACACACATCTTCAAATGTTCCCAAGAGTGCAGTAGCCCTGTTTGGTAAAACTCCTAGGTCAGAATTTTAGATAGTGAGGAGATGTGGTACTGAATGCTGAAACCCTCCATCATCATGGCAGAGTGCTGAAATGATATGCCCAGGACGTGGATTTAGACAGCATGCATTAGCTGGTTCTACACACTAGATACTTCTGATGAACTATTTAATATTCATCTCATTTTTTCCAGTGGGGAACAGGGTGAATGATAGCTTGCTTTATAGGTTCTTTGGAAGATGAAACTGGATAACGCAGGTAACATGCCGAACACCATTCCTGACATGATTTTATCATTATATACACCAAAAGCTTGCAGCACAATGAGATATGTACATTCTTATTTTTCTATCAATATTTGAAAGCATTTTTACTGGAATATGGGAATAGGAAATTTGGAAATAAATTCTGGTTTTACTCGAAGACAGAGCTCTATGTTATTAGTAGTGGTTCTAAGACACAGTCTTGAAAACTACATCACATTTTCAACATTCTGAGTATGGATATATTAAAGGAAAATATCAGGTAACATTAGTCATGACACTTTATTTATTCTTACATTAATTCAAAACAAATTTTATTTTTTTCTGAAAAGAACTACAATTAAATCAAAAGAGGAAAAAGACATAAAATGACACTTTTTCTGTCTCATAGCTACATTGTCCCTTTTCACTGTTTTTATAAGCTAGATTGACAATAACAGAAAGCATTTTTTGTGAGTCACAAGTTATAAGTGAACAGGAATCACAGACTCTTTAAATGTAAATTTTGGTGAAGAACATGATTAATCCTTTAATCTCTGCATCAATAGAGCAAAGTAAATATATACTTTATTTACCCATTTGAATAAATTATGAAAATTATTATTTACAAAATGGCCTACCTTCCATAATCACTATCTAAGATGAAGCTGACATTGTGATGACCTGGAATTAATTAAAATACACAATCAATTAAATTCTCAATCAGAAGAGAACAATAACTCTACATTAAAAGGCTGATTAAAATTTAGAGAAATTTATAAAAAAATATACTTGACCTATAAAGCCCTAATGAAGTGAAAATCGAATTATTTTTAAAGTATGTACAACATAAATTTATATAAGCAGGTATTTTGAGGTTGTAACTGGATAATCCGACAAAATACTATTACAGATGATGAATGATAAAAGATGGTATGTGTACTGCCCTGAAGGCCTTTCATTCATTCAAAAGCTATCAAGTTGTTTAGAGTTTTGGCCAGCAGTAGCAGGTACAATGAAAACAAAGTGCATGTCCTTCTTCTAACACAACACATTATCTCGGGGAGAGTAGAGCCAGTCAAGAGCAATGACACAGAGAACTAACCTTTATGATAATGTTATCACAGCAAAGAAATGGGAGGTTTGAGAATGGAAAACAGGGGTCTGAGAAAGAGTTCCTGGCCAACAATTTTATCTGAAATGTTCAGGCTAGAATGTTTACACAGGGCCTGAGACAGAAGGGTGGAAGCTCGCTCAAAAATTAAAAGCTATGTAATGGGAGCTGGAGGAGGCAGGAGAGGGTAATGGGGTAAATACGATAAAGTACATTATATGTGTGTATGGAACATCACAGTGAAACTCTTATGGATATCTATATGTGCTAATAAAACCTTAAAGAATTAAAAGATCTATATGTTTGGAGTATACACGGTGGGAAAAAAATTCCCAAGGGAAACCTTACTCCATCTGAATGGAGAGAGAGGAAGAGTGGATTGGTGGGGGTGGGGAATGGGGTAGAAGGGAGGTGGGGGAGGGCACAAGAGGACAGGAAGGAGGGGAAACTGGTCGGTACGTAAAATAAAATACAGGAAAAAAGAGAATGAAAAGTGAGAACATCAGAATACAAAAGTTAAGTATATTTTCTCTCCTTTGTGAGACAAAAACCACTAATTTTGCTGCCTTTCTGTTTCTGATCTCCATGAAAAGAAATAAAGAAGAAAAAAAGGGTGCTAAATTAAAGAATAAATACAACAGCGGAATTAGTCATGAATCCTCTGAGGGAGGAATGCAGTACAAAAGAAGAAACAAATTACATCTTGTGCAAACCTCAGGAAGAAACGAAGTTAGAGATTTGAGGGGAAAGTAACCTGGGGAATGTCGAGGAGGAACTAACCCAGGGAAGAGCCAGGCTGGAGAAGACGGCTGTCAACACTCACCAATGTAAGTCCCGGTTGTCTTACAAGTCGCAGACCCCGCGTCTCCATTGGGATGATCGAGTTTTAGACCATACCTAGCAAAGTAGATAAGCTTGCATCGAAATTCACATTGATTATTTGATACCATCACTCCCTAAAACATCTCATGACTTCACAGCACAGGTCCAGATGGCAGCTATTGATGCAACTAAAATTTCAGCAACATGAATCACTTCTCAGGCTTTACTGAAGATATTTCAATCAAATTCATTTATCAGTCAAATAGCTTATGATTAATTTTGGTATCTTTGCGAATGCTATTTTAAGGAGTTTAAAATACTATCAAGTGAAATAATGATCTCATAAAGCTATTTTTTAGTACAAAAGAACCCAAATAGTGTACTACATTAATGACATATAGATGTGTATAAGGAAGAAGCCAGTTACATAAATGAACATGAATTTACTACACACAAGATAATTATTACAACACATATAGGTATGCATTATTGTTTACAATTACTACTTAAAATTATTACATTCATATGAATTTTTATTTTGAAAATTATTCTAATTACTTACAAGTCATCAGAATGTGGTATGAGGAGTTCACAGGGCATTCCTCCAATATAAATTCTGTATAAATATTTTGTATTAGAAAAATCAAGTCATATTTAATAAATTATTTAAAATTTTACTTTTTACCAAACTCAGTGACTACCTTATTTTTTTCCCTCAGTCTCTTATTATTCATCATTCACTCCTTAAACATCTATTCATCATCACTATGTGTTAGTACTTGCTCTTGGCACTGGGACACATCTGTGAATGTGAGACTTCTCTATATTTTTGTGACAGACAATTTTCTGGGAACGATCACTAAATATGACAATCATGACACTTTTGGTATAAATTAAGCATGAAACAAAATAGGGACTTAGCCACTGAAAGTTTAATAAAGTCATATAAAAATATTTTTGTAAGTCTAATATGTATAAATTAAATATCAGAACACTCAATGTCATCACCAAATGCTTTTGGAAGCTCACAGTTGACAATTATTTTGTAATACCAGATTTTACAAAATTGTAATACCAATTTATTTTTTATAGTATCAGAACACATTACCCAGCTTCTGTGAACTCAATTCCAAGCTACATATAGATATGAACTATAAAATTTGATGACTTCTATTAGAAAAAAATGCTGATATTTTAAATGTACTTTTATGCGCAGTCCTTTTTTTTCATTTTCTCAAAGCAAAACATAATTACATAAATTTCCCCTTCTCTTTCCTCCCCCAGACCCTTCTATGTCGAAATTCCCCCTGCTCCCTTCCAAATTCATGACCACTTATTATTGTTACATATACGTATAAGTGAATAAATATATTTTATTAACCATTACAATAGGTTTCTTAATAAATAAAAAGAAAAATAAATCATTATTCCCAGTATGGAACTCTGTCAAGTTGAATTCTCCTTTTAACCTTCTGTCTTATTCCAACTAAATAATAAATTCAGCAACTAACATAGGCTCTTATTAGACAGATTTAGCCACTGTGATCATGCTATAATATAATAATTATTACCCTCCCATTTTCTTCCATTTTTAGATGAAGAAACCGAAGCAGAGATATGAAGTAGCTTGTCCACGTCTAGCTATTGAGGGATACAGTAAGAGTTCAAACCCAAGTGTTCTGTGTTCTCACATGTACTAATTCCCCTGGGTAGGAAAAGTATGTGTCTAAAATAGTACCCTATATGACCTTAAACATATATATATATATATTTTAGTATTTTTTCTTGTTGAAACTTCTAGGTCAAAACTTGTGAATAGTACAAGTTCCTCAATTCATTTGAGTGTCTTTTATGATTTGTGCCTACACCAGTTTAGGAAATTTGGCTGAAAGGTCTCTTCACTTTGTTCCTAGTACACAGGCCCTTTGCAACTCAGGTAGAGTAAGTGTCTTGGGAGCCCCAGGGTCATAATCAACAAGGTGCAGATGAGATCACTGACTGTTTGAGAATTCTCATCCTCTTAAGCAGGTGAAAGGTTCCGACACTTGCCTGTAACCTCTCAGATTTCCAGGCTACAAGGGTTAAGTAGGCTGACCTCTGAGGCCCCTTCTGAATGATTTTGTGATTTCATAAAACAGGTTTCATTGATTTCCTGTTATGGCACAGAAATAAATTCTAATGGTAGGGAAAGGAATCTCTTTTTTCAATTTTAGCTCTATTTGTTACTGTGTATGTGTGTATGATGTGCATCTATGAGGCTTTGCAGGGGCTGGGACTTGCATTCTTTCGTGTGGAGGTCAGAGGTCCACCATGAGCTCTGAGGCTCACACTCAGACAGATGGGCTGGGTGGCAAACACTTTGACCTGCTGAGCCATTTTCCTGGATTGGAATCTCATTTTGAAGCTTATAGCTTCCATTCCTAGAATCATTATAGGAAAAGATAAGTGAGAAAATTCTAATAGTTGTAATATAAGTCTTTCATAACGCTCAATTATACTGAAGCAAACACTCGTTACTTACACTGAATTGTGCACATAAAGTATTTCTCTTGTAATTATTTACATATATGTACATGTTCACTATGAAGGATTATAAAACAGTATATACTACCCAGTTTCAATTGTGAGTTCTGGCTCACAGCATGCCATAGTAATCATTTTGATTTCATTTAGTACAAATCTTTACATAGTTTGGAAGACTATATAATGTAAAATTGTTTTCTATAACCTTTTTAGTATTTAGCAAATCTTTTAACTACTATACAAATTGTAAATTGAATTTATCCATCATCTGTCTAATACCAGTATTCAGCAGGCCTGAAGCATCCTGAAAACAATAGTATGGCATCTACACTTCCTTAGGTAGGAAATGGAGACCTTTCTGTCTTTTGAGAAAGGGCTGACGGAACCCCACATATGCTACAGGAAAACACTCAAGCGACAGCAAAGATCTCCAACCCAAAATGTGTCAGTTGTTTTCTGACTAGCCAGTGCTATTATCTTCTGGCCCACAGCTAGTAAATCGAGTAACCAAGACTAAAGCTCTGGCTGCTCAGGAGCTGTTGACTGTTCCTACTTTCCATACTCCCCCCATATCAAAATACAGTAGGAGGGTGTAGATTTGTGTTAGAAGCGTTGAAGTCTACTACTAACCTTCACCGAGCTATGCATGCCAGGCCTCAGGTATGTTCACCTGAGTAAAATGTGGCTGGATAAGTAGTAAGGTTCTCTATTAATTAAGTTCTCTGGCTATACCCCAATTATTACTGGACATCACCTTCACAGAAAAAGGAGTGATCTCAGACCAGAAAAGAAGGAATCTGCTATACTCTGATTTTTTCCTCTGTAACTGAAACCCTGACCAGTTCCATCCAATTATAGTCGGCTTTTATATCACTAAGACTTTATTACTTTTAGAATATCATGTTTCATCTATGAGTTATAAGATTATTGTAATATTTCCACAATAACGGATTACCTCAAAATCCTAACATTTCTTCCATTTGAGCTCAATGCAGTATTACTTCCGTAGACGTCAGTGAAGAGCCTGCCTTGAATTGTTATTAATGTACCTAAAGGCAAAACAAACCAAATCTTCAAATTGGTTCTGGTTGAGAGTATCTATGTGTACATTTCATTCCAAAACATTATAGATTATCCCAATAAAATTAGAATCCAGGTCTGTAGGCGCCATGTCGGGCCACGAAGGTGGCAAAAAGAAACCCCTGAAACAGCCCAAGAAGCAGGCCAAGGAGATGGACGAGGAAGATAAGGCTTTCAAGCAGAAACAGAAGGAGGAGCAGAAGAAACTCGAGGAGCTAAAAGCCAAGGCCGCGGGCAAGGGACCCCTGGCCACAGGTGGAATTAAGAAATCTGGCAAAAAGTAAGCTGTTCCTCATATGTGAGATGATGGTGAGCCTCTTCCATTCCTATTTAAACATCTGGATTCCCTGCCATAACATCTTTACCACCTACAGCTAGAATGAAGTGTTATCCTGGAGCCTGCTAAACATCTGGATTCCCTACTATAACATCTTTGCCACCTATAGTTAGAATGAAGTGTTATCCCGGAGCCTGCTGTACATTGTAATAAACTTTTGTAAAAAAATTATAATAATAAATAATACAGTGGCTCATTGTCTCTAGTGTTCAGCAATTCCTACCTCAGCTGTGAATTTAAAGTAAACTCAGTCCGAAATCCTACCAGAGCTGTTTCATCTCTGTTGTACTCTGAATTCTGTATCACTTTGAATTAATTAAACCAACTCATTAAAAGGCAAAAAAAACCCTAAAATCCAGACAGATATTGATTGCTAAACACTATTTTTCAGTATTGTTTTGAAATAGCTAAAAATACAGCAAAACATGAAAGAATATCAGTAAAGAGTCATATATTAATGTGTTATAAAATGAATAACAGGATAAATTTCTTAATAAATATTACTTGAGTCAGTATTTGACTTACTTGGAAAGAAAAAAAGTCCCACTTTATCCCAAATGTTAAAAAAAAGTAACTTAAATAAAAATAATATAAAAATGAAATTAAAAAATTCCTGAAAACTAGATGGAAGTTTTACAATGCATTTATGGTCTTCCCAAGTGTAAACAGGAAGAAAAAAAAGAGATATTAAAATCTATAGATTGAATGAAGAAAACTACTTCACAGAAAACTATTAAAATTTAAAGCAAATTATAAATTCAAAATATAATTTCTCACATATATGACAAAAATGAACATTTAAAATCATTGCAACAAAGAATTCCCAGTATGGAAAAAATGACTACCACTACATTCAGGTGTTTCACACCTGGGATTGCAGTACTTGGAAGAAACAGAACTGCTATAATTCAGGCCTAGCCTGCTCTTCAAAGTAAGTGTCAGGCCAACCAGGGGTACACAGCCAGATCTTGTCTCAAATTTTTTAAAAAGCCAAATAAATGAACAACATTTAAAAGAAGACAATGAAAAATAAACCCTAGATAAATTTGGTGGCATACATGAAAGAAAGGAGAAAGATTTAAAAGCAGTTTGTTTTTTTTTTAAATCAACCTTTTTGAAACAAACTGTCACTTGGTATCAGCTAATTTTCACCCTCAACTCCTGAGTTCTGGATATGCAGACATGCCTACCACAAAATTCTTGACAATAATTAGGACTTCCTTTAGTCCAGGCTGAAGAAAAGGGCATTCTCACATATTTCTACAGCATTAGAAACTGGTGAGATCATGTTATCATAATAAACACTAGATACTAGCTAAATCTCTAACAAGGAAAAAACATTATTAGTGATTAAGATTCAACCTTTGTAAATAATTTTTAAATTACTCATTATTTTTGTAATCAGAAAAATATACTTATGAATTAAATATACTTCTATACACTAAAAGGAAATTAATTGCCACAAACCCCAAAACATTTCAACTGCCATAGAACAGACCTGGAGTCCCAGATAGAGGTGTGATGCTCCTTATTGTTGGGGTTCTAAAACTTCTTGCCTGTGAAAAATATTTATAATCATGTCAATTAGCATTCCTATCTCTATTTTGATCCTAATTTCATGATTCTGTTTTTTTTATTATTATTTGTATTTCAACATTACCCATAATCTGACTGTCAAAATAGTTTTTCAGATAAAAATGAAGTTTAGGACATTTTCTGCTTTTTTTTTCAAATTTTTTTTTATTCTCTAAAAATTGTCTTGCATTTCACAATATCCATAGTCTAGAATTTTAAAAGTCAATTGTCCCTTTGTATAAGCCAAATCACAGCAATAGCCCTCTAGTAAAGACTTTCGGGAATGGATGAAATAAATTTTTAAGACTGCTTTTGATTAATCTTGTGAAGAAAAATAAATAAAGTGTATTTCAAATATAAAAATGAAAAGCAGAAAAATCTCAGCAAGGCTTAGTCACTATGCAAATGGTATTCTTCTAGAGCAGAATTACAGGGATGTCATCAGTATGACAGAAATTCCAATACCTGTGACAAAAGCTCCCCAAAGGCATGTATGTTCCAATCTGTGACTACATAAGGATATACACAGATGGCTACAAGTGGACTGAAGATTGCTAAGTAGCTGGCCTTGAAATAACATGGTGTGATGAAGGATTAGAATGTCGTTGCTGGTTTTGAAACAATGAGAGATGAACAGGAGCTAAGGAATGTGGGCAGCATCCAGCAGCATGAAAAGTCAAGAAAACATGTTTTCCCTCTAGAGTCTACGGAAAGAATGCTGCCCTTCATAGGCACCTTGCCAACTTAAACTCACATCAGACTTCAATCTACAGAGCTGTAGGATAGGATACTTTATTGCAAGCCACTGTGAGGATGATTTGTTACAGCATCAAATTAGAAACAAATACCTACTTCTCAGACATGCTCCAGTACATGCATGAAGAAGGGGATAGTCAATGGTTCAAATGGATATTTAAGTTCAACCACCTACTAGTCATATGATTACATGTAAGTAATAAAATTCTTCTGTGCATCTATTATGATATGAGCAGTCAAAAATGAGATTGTTATATAAGTTGAAAGTTAATAATCACTAAATACTTAGAACACTGCCTGACATATAGTATATAAGACATTGAACAATTAATCAAATAAACATGAGCATTCCTTTTTTGCAGAACAAAATGAGAGATAGCTAATAAAAAACACAAATATTAGTATGTGAAAAAGGTAGTATTGATTAAGTAAAGAGCAGAGGTGATGGACAAAATTGGTCATCCTAAGTGGCACTGAGACATCATGATATTCAATATTAAACAACTTGAAACCTAAGTGGAATTTTAAAGAATGTATAAGACAATATTTGGAGAAACATATTTTCATCAATACTGTTATTTAAAAAAAACTAAATTAAGGGGTGAATATGTTCCTTTAGGTTCATTATGTTAGCAATTATATAGAAAGAAGAATAGTTAACATTACTATTTAAAATGGAGGGGTGACTCCCTTGACAGAAAAAAATGAGAAAATCAAACCCAGAGCAGAATTTAGAAGGAAGGGAATGAATGATGAACAGAAAAATGAGTTCAGGAAATGAGCAACTAATTCATTGATAAAACTAATGTAAGGAGGCAGAAACAAAGCAGCGGTAAAAGAGGTTCAGTTAGTTACTATGGAAGTCAATTAAAATGGAAAATTACATTTCACTACCTGTTAATATATCTTTTAACGTGGAAATGGATAACAATCTATAAAACTAAAAAAAGTCCAGGTTTGTGAGAAAGAAATAAACTCAATTAATGACAATGAAAAGCTCCTGCATACACTGAAGCTGCATGCCCGGCTGCTGGTGAGTCCTTTGCAAGTGTTATTTTCTGCAATAGGCACCCCATCCACACTGACTCGAACAGTGTAGGTATCTTCTGGCATTGGTCTGGAAAATAAATGAAGAACACATGAGTGTTATTGCCTGTTTATTTTATTTGGGGGGCACATGACCCAGCTCCCAAATAAATCACACAGGGAGAATTAGTCATCCTTAATTATAAATGCCCAGCCTTATCTTCATTTAGTTTCTAGTCAGCTTTACTTCTTAACTTATCCCATCTACCTTTTGCCTCTGAGCTTTTCCCATTCTCTTACATCTGTAAATCTTACTCTTGCTGTGTAGCTGGGTGGCTGGCCCCTGGAGTCCTCCTTTTTCTCTGACCACTTCTTTTCTCTTCCCAGATTTCTCCTTCTATTGATTCTCTCTGCCTGCCAGCCCCACCTATCCTTTCTCCTGCCTTGCTGTTGGCCATTCAGTTCTTTATTAGACCATCAGGCATTTTAGACAGGCAAAGTAACACAGCTTCACAGAGTTAAACAAATGCAGCATAAACACAAGTAACACACCTTAAAATAATATTCTACAACACATGAGACACACAGTAACTTCTTTCAGCATATAGTAACAGTGAGAACTACTGCTCCAGTCTACATCATTGTTGAAATAAAGCCTCAAATCCTAATTGATCTACTACCGTAAGGTCCACTTTCATATTATGAAAAGAACTTCATTCTAAACCACCCTATATTACAAATTATAATACCATTAAACAAATGCTTGTTGTGGTTCACATATGGGTTTGTATTTAAAAAAATAAAGTAAATGGTGCCACATTCAGCAATAATAATCATACAAAGTGTGCCATCCTGGTACACTTAGTTACTCTGGCTACACATTTCAAAAGCTGTTAATAAGGTCTCCCTTAAAAGTTTCTACAGCCCCTGAACAGGTAGCAAGCCTAATGCAGATAATATCCTTCCAATGTGCATTTAAGTCAGTATTAGAAGTTACACTTTAAAATGGTTTAATATTCTCCTAAATTATTAATAACACAGATCAATTTGAGGTGATAGCAAAGAATTTGAAATGTTACCATACAAAATGATCATCTTTAATTATAGTAAACACATGAATATTTGAATAAGGTCAATTAAACTGAACAGGAAAGCATGATTTGAATATTTTGAGACACATCATTACTAATTACTAATAGCAGCCATCCATTTCTTAGAAGAGTCCAGTAATGTTAAAAATGATAGTGCCTGATGGAAGCAGATGCAGTGATCCACAACCAAGCACTAGGCTGAGCTCCTAGACTTCAGTTGAAAAGAGGGAGGAGGGACCACAGGAGCAAGTGAGGTCGAGATCATGATGGGGAAAACCACAGAGACAGCTGACCCAAGCTGGTGGGAGATTATGGACTCTGGTCTGTCAGTTGGAAAACATTCATGGGACCGAACTAGACCCTCTGAATGGGGGTGGCAGTTATGTGGCTAGATCTGTTTGGGGAGGCCCTGGCAGTGGGACTAGGACTTATCCAGGGTACATGAAATGGAACATATTTGGAACATAATCCCTAGGGTGGGATGCTTAGCTCAGTCTTGACACACTGGGGGAGGGGCTTGGTCCTGCCTCAATTTATTATGCCAGACTTTGTTGACTCCCCAAAGGAGGTCTTACCCTCTCTGAGGAGTGGATGGGGGTGGGATGGGGGGAGGTGGGGAGGGTGAGAGAAGGGGAGGGAGGGGTAACTGGGATTGGTATGTAAAATGAAAAAAATTGAAAATGAATAAATAAATAAAATGATAGTGCCAATAACAGCAGAATGTGTGCAGAGTATATATTTATGATGTCGTCATGTATAAAGAGCATTGTGATTGACCATAATAACAGTATAAACCAATATCAACATCACAAAATCAAATACAATGACTAGTAACCTGAATTATTACCTGTAATAGGCAGAGTGATCAAACTGTTAAAATACCAATGTACATAACTGATTTCTGACATGATGAAAATAATGTTATTAAAGGTGTATTTAAACAGACCTAGTATAGCATGTAATTTGAGTTGAATGACTTGAATCTTTCTCCACATCACAAGTAATTGACTGGAAAGATGAAACTAATTGCACATGGTTTCCCAATTCAGTATTGTCAGCTCCATAGTTGAACTGATTTGCTTGAGAAAAACCTGCAAAAGTAATAAAACTATTATTAATGACATTCCGTTTCTTGAACTCTAACAGATATAAACCAGTATTGAACCATTATTTATAACATAATAATGAACAGTACTGAAGGAAAAAGTTAAATTTATTTCATACTTAGCCCTATGTCCATACTCTGAGAGCATAAATATTGGCCTTGAATTAACTTATTCATGACTTTTTGTTAAATACACATAAGGTGGAAAGAGAGAGAGATCACACTTTCATTTATATACTCTACAATCCTATACAATGAAGCTTCCTGTGAGCATGTACTATATAGGTCCCAATGTTCTACTTAACTTCACCAGAGAAGCCATTTGAGGCAACAAAGATGTGTGGAAATTTCGAGAAAGAAGACAGGCAGAGAATGAGCCAAAATACACAAAAATCTGTTTGCTGAAGTTATGATTAGAAATGAAAGTAAGAGCAAGAGTATGTAAAGGTAACTCTTTCTAAAGGACTGAGTGGAGGCTATTCCTCGTATTACACAAAACTGCTATGCCCTATACTTTCTTTCTTTGTTTTTCTTTTATTTTTTAATCAAGAGTATCATACATCCTGGGCTGGCCTTGATCTCCTGGTTCTCATTATAATTGCCTCTCATCCTTAACCATTGCCACAGCTAACAGGGTAACAGCAACCTTCATCTCTCAGTGGTCAGAAGTCTTAAGTGCCTTCTCTTTAATGAATTATATTGCTACATTTACCCTTTCTTAGTTATCCTTGGATATTGGAGCCAAGAGATATGTCCCCCAAATACCATGAATTCCAGATATACTCCTCCCCGTTATTATGAAGCAAAACATCATTACTTCTCTGTGATAAGCAGAATGAATTATCTCTAGTCGTGTACTCAAAATGCTTGATGAAATCAAGCTGATAAGTATTACTGGTAATTTCCAGTCAGTAAACATCAAAATTCATGTTGTAATCCCTAGGAGAAGCCTTTCCTACCTAGGAACTTGGACAGCAAGTTCAAGTCCAGCATAAACTAAGATTTCTCTACTCCTGGCAGACAAGGCATTCAGTGATAGCTTTGGTGAAAAACAATGCCTGTTTTTTTACCATATGCAGCCTCCATCACAGGCATGTTCTTCACAGACCTATTGCACAAGCCTTGAGCTAGGTCAATGAGGGAAGCTAGTGTCTTGAGTCATGGAATCAGCTTGCATGTTCCACTCCTCTGTGAGGACACTCTCTTGTAAGACTTAGCTTGAGACGTAGATTTGCCTACTTTGTTCTTGGTGCCATGAGTCCCCTCTCCTGCTCATTTCTAGGAATTTCTTGTTCTGATCTTTCAATGCTTTCCTTTTCAGACCCTGCATAATCATTAGCTACAACCTTGGAGCCATAGACAGATGTCACTTAATCTTGAACCACTCTCTTCTGCATGTCAAATCACTGACTGTGCAATCTTTACAGCTCATACTACCAGGGACATTGGCAGTGGGAAAGAGAGACAAGCTTTCAAAGTGACTTTGCATAATCCGTGACTGAAATCAGAGGTGATGCTCTTAAGTAACAGAGACATTAAGAGACATATAAAGATGGTCATGGGAACTACTCAGAGGGTGGAAGGCCTAAGAATGTCTAAAAGAAATGCGCTTCAGGTAGAGGGAACAGAATGTACCAAGGCAGTAGACTAGACGGACCATATTTGTAGAGCCAATTAATCAAAGCTGTGGCTAGAGAAGTCTAAGTATGAAAATGAAGAAAAGAACAAAAACAGGAGAAATGTAGGGATTTGGATGATTTCTGTGTGTAGAGAAACACTCAAGGTTTTGACGCAAATGAGTGGTCTTCCTAGGTTCACTGCTATTCTGACCATGAATTTCTCAGCAAATGATGGAAAATGTTCAGATTAGTGATTCATTTAAGAGAACATTGAAGGCAATAAGCACAAAAAACAAAGCTTGCTAATAATCATCACGCTGATGGAGATAATGAAACTGAACACAGCAAATGGCTAGTGCAAAACAGTAGAAACCTAGTTTAATCTTATATGGAAATAAAAAAGTATACATAGGAGTATTTAAAGATACACTAAGTAGTTTATGATGCATAAAATATTTTATGATGTTAAATAACATTAACCGAAATAAACCTAAGAAATGAAACCAATAAATGAGATTAATTAGATAATTGATTAATTAAAATACATCTTTAATTTTCTTCAAATAATGTTAAAGAGGCACTTACTGTTATTCTAGTATAAAAAATCATATACATTTATGGAATTATCTAAGATACAATTGTTTTATAAATTTAATTCCTTACAGTTTTGTTCAGATTGCTTAAAATCCAAAATTATTAAATTTTGAATTTTAAAAATATATGCATTTAAGAATGTTTTCCTAAGCTAGGTAGTGGTGGCATACACCTTTAATCCCAGAACTTGGGAGGCAGAGCCAGGAGGATCTCTATGAGTTCGAGACCAGCCTGGTCTAATGAGTAAGATCCAAAACAGGCACCAAAACTACACAGAGAAACCCTGTCTCAAAAAAACAAAACAAAACAACAAGAATATTTTCCTAAAGATATCAAAGCACTTAACTTTAAAATACCACTATGGCAAAATTTTTGACTTATAGTGAGTTTGAAATTACCAAAATTTTTATTTTATGTCATCAATGTCTATTATAAACTGTTTACATTTTATAACATAATTACCTTCAGACTATGGCTCCTGAACAATAACTTAATATCAACGAATAAGAAAAAAATGATGAACCCTGAAAGGTTAATAAACTTTAATTCCTCTGTATAACATTATTTATAATAATACAAATGACACCGTGACATTAATATTCTGTTCATTATATTAATTAATGTTAGGAAAACATAAGTAAATCCAGAAAGATATGGTGTGACTCGCTGTCAAATTAACTAGACATTTTCATAGCCTACAAAGGTCCACTAGACAATGTGCATGTAATACTGTCTAGTTTAACATAGGACTAGAAGCAAGACTTCATTGTGACAGATGCCCATCACACCCAAGCTCCTGGCCTCCAGCTCAGATAAAGCTACCTGGGACGGTGCCTTTTCATGGAAAGAATCCAGGCTTCGACTGTCAGATCCTGGGCTGGAGTCCTAGTGCCAGCACTTCCTGCCAAGTTGACTTTAAACAAACCTATAAACTCTCTTCTTCTCCTCATCAGAAACACCTCCATCACCTCTGCTGTGGACTGCCAGAATGCTAAATAGTGGTGTGTAGTGCTTAACTTGGTACTAGTTCAATAAGATCTCATCTAGGAGTTCTTTAATCAGCTGCTGTCATCCTAAAAACTCTACCATTCAGATCCAGTGTTAATATCCTTTTAAACATAACACAGGACCCAGTACGCACTGTTTATTATTTGTTACCAAACTTAACTTCCACCATCCTCTCTTTTTCAATTCTTCTCCTATCCTTTCTTTCATGAATAATGAAAGTAAGAAGAAACGCATCAAAGGACAGAGACCTTATTCCTCAAAACTGAAACCTTAATCAGACAACTTATTCAGGCATAGATTTACAAAAAATACAACTATTAATCTTGCATATGAAAGATACTATCACTTAATTTGAAGTTTGAAGAGTATAAAGGCAGTTAGTAATAAAATAGAGTTGTGAAAAGATACATAAACAGCCCAAGGCAAGCACTTGCCAACCCAATCTTTTTCTTTTGCCAACTTCTGCTTATCTTTGGGGTTCACATTGAGTTTAAAGCATGCAGGAGTGGTGCTGGAAACTAAAGAATGGGAAGTTTTCCTTGTGATCTGCTTCAGGATGTGACACACCACGTGTTTATTTTTATATTGGGTACATGCTGCATCAATGATATGCTAACACAAGTCTGCACTTTGGCATTCTGAAGACAAGTACAATATTCAACAACAATACTATCAAATGATTACATCAGTTTTACCTTAGGAGTGCCTATAATATCAAGCATGAATGTGTGACATCGTCCAAATAAAACCAATGAGAAAATATAAAGAAAACTAGCAAGGCCTTTAAACATTTTAATTATACATTCTGCCTTAAAAACACAGATTAATGGGGTTAGAGCGATTGTTTGGTAGCCAAGAGCACTAACTGCTCTTCCAAAGGAACTGCTTTTGGGTTGCAGCATACATACGGCAGCTTGTGACCACCTGTATCTCTAATTCCACAGGATCTGACACCCTCTCTGGCTTCCATGGGTACCAGGCATGCATGTGATGACAGACACGCATGTTGGCAAGGCAAAATAAATAAATAAATAAATAAATAAATAAATAAATAAATAAATAAATAATAAACAAATAAATAAAATTATAAGTAAATAAATTAAAAATAAAAATAAGGCCGGGTGATGGTGGCGCATGCCTTTAATCCCAGCACTTGGGAAGCAGAGCCAGATGGATCTCTGAGTTGGAGGCCAGCCTGGTCTACAGAGCGAGCTCCAGGAAAGGCACCAAAACTACACAGAGAAACCCTGTCTTGGGAAAAAAAACACCAATAATTAGATAAATAATAAATAGAAATAACAAAAAGAAATGCTGAAAAATAGAGATATGTCTGATGTTAAGTTAACCCAAGGAATAAAAAGGAGTGCAAACGGATTATTTGGTAAAATTAATTCTAAGTATAATTCTACATAAGTCATTGGATAAAAAGCTGACATCTTGGAAGTTTTCCAAAGCACACGATTACAGGAAGGGTTGGGTGTACCCTGGAAACAGAAAGGATGAGACTTCGGATGGAAATTCCTTACATGTTGATTTCCCTTTTTCTTTTCTTTCTTTTTTTTTTTTAAGCTGGAGATAGGCATTGCCAGGTACACAGGGCTGGGTCCCCTGATAGCAGCAACCCAGCAGTTACACCCATGCTGTTATCGTGGGACAGTGTTGTTTAAACTGGCCGTTGTCATGCAGTGTAGGGTGTTTTGGCTTCTCTAGTTTACAAAACTGGCATTGAAAGTGAGATGTCCTTCAATGTTGTAAAACCATGGGGGAAAAAGATACAGAGGAATAAGTGGAAGAATAAAACCAAGCCTATGAACACAGAAGAACAAAAATAAAAGCTCAATGGATAGAGCATAGACTATGTGACAGGTACCCAGGTTATGACACCCTGTTCCACACTCACATGAGCACCAGCAGCTGGGAAATGATACCTATTTTACTGATGAGAATGCCAGCAATCACAGAATTAACTTGCTCCAATGTAAAGTCCAATTAAAAGCCAGTTGGATTGAACCAAAACCTGTATCTTTTCCGAAATATAAAGTGTCTATGGTTGAACGCTTCAACACAATGTGTGTGCCAGCCATTGTCATAGATAAACAGAAAGGTTACCAAAATAGCATATGTCTTTCTTTGCCCTCCCAGAAACAACCTGGTTGCTCTCCCCAACACACTCCCTTTTTTCTGCTTCAGTGCTTGGAGTGGAACCCAGGGTCTTATGTATATTAGTCAAGCAAACTACCACTGAGCTACACAAACATCAAACTCAAGCATAGCCTTTTGAGCAAAATAACCTTTAGAAAACCTTTGTCTTTTAAGAGCCAAGAGTCATTTAGATACTGTGAAGTGTCAGTAGTCAGAGTTCTAGTGGGCGGGATCACAGAGAACTCAACTTGCAAATCTGTACTTTCTCCCATATCTTGCTTTTGCATAATACATTTTATAAAAATAAAGCCAGGTGATGGTGGTGCACACCTTTAATCCCAGTACTCGGGAGGCAGAGGCAGGTGGATCTCTGTGAGTTCCAGGCCAGCTTGATCTATAGAGTGAGTTCCAGAACAGCCAAGGCTACACAGAGAAACCCTGTCTCGAAAAAAAATTAAAAAAATTAAAAATAAATAAATAAAATATTCATTCATAAGCTTTGGTGTATAAGTTCATTATCATTGCTGTATAAAAATTTATATATACATCACAGACATCCAAAAACCAATTTTAAATTTACTTTTTTGTTTAAAACTATATTACTGAAGTATGATTATCATACAAAAATCTATACAGACTTAATGTACTGTATATAATTTAATCAGTTTAGATATTTAAAATATACCCATAAAACATCACTACTAGCAATTCTTCAAACATAGTCATCATTTTGAAATGTCTCTTCCTAGGCCCTTTCACTTATTTTTAAAAATTGTAATAATAGCACTTAGCATGCAATCTTCTCCCTTAGCAAACTTTAAGCATGCATGTCATACCATCACCAATAAGACACTATGATGTACAACAGACCTCCAGGCCATACTCTTTTCTTATAACTAAAACTTTGTGCAACTTAGCCAATAGCCATCATTCCACCTGCTCCCAATCCCTGACACCTACCATGCTAAACTCTGCTTCTATAAAGTAGCAAAAACAATATTTAAACTCAGTTGGGAAAGAAAGACGTGTACCAATACTGTTTTAGTTAGCCACAGAGAGTTATTAAAGAGGAGAGAGGGAAAAGATGTAAAGGTGAGGATGCAGGTGTCGCCAATTCAAAAGGTATAAACTCTGCCAAAAGTATGTAGATAGTAGGAATTAGAAGGAAAAGGAAAAATTTGCCTTAACACCTTACACTTCATTGCTGAGAAGTCTAAGCATGATTGTCTCAAGGGTCACAGAAGGGCAAAGATTACAGCTGAGGAATGGTGGCTTTGAAAACTCCTGAGCAGACCTGTTCTGACTCTGTGTAGCTTAACTAGATGTGGTGTCTGTACCAGGAGTTCAAGTTTAGAGACAGAAGGAAAAGTTGGGGTATGTTGATTTGAAGCATTAAAAGTAATAAAATAAATTTTAATATATATAATAATAACTATTTCCTTATGCCAAATTCTGACTCCAAAGGCTTGCTTGTTGTTTTAAAGACCAAATAGAAGATTTTGTCAATGTTTCTTTGTTTTTCAAGTAATTCTTTCATATTCTTCAAAAATTCCTAAGTGTCTGAGTACTATTGCCGTTTTTATTGCAAAGGCCTGATGGCTGACAGAACCATATATTTATTTCATCCTAGGAGGAAGTGCACTTTGACTCTATCTACCGTCTATGCTTTCACTCTGAGACCAGGCAGGAGAAAGCATCATACATAACTCATGCCTTGATGCAGCATGTGATAGGGCTTGGGTGGCAGCAGGAGGGGGCCCACGTTTTGCTCTCTGTTATCTTACATCTTTCATTAACATTCTATTTCTCCATCAACATCCGGCCTCTCCACCCCCAGCATATTACATTCAAACACTGAATGAGTAAAATCACCAGACCTGTGAGGAAAAAGGGAAAGAACTGGAGCTCAGTTAAAGTAATTCCTTTCTCTTTACCGTAACCATTAAATCCAGATCTTTCAATGCCAAAGAAGTCATTGCAATTAGAGTCCGGGTGATCAAGAGGACAATAGCATGGGCTTGTTGCGTTTTTTGATTATTTTATTTGTTTATTCATTTATTTATTTTTGCTCTCAAGGAGGAAGATTTCAACCACATTGGCCACGTGCAGAAACTATATCAGTGGTGTGTGTTTTTTGTGTTGGGGGTTACTTTAACCATAAAACTCTAAGAGGGGAAGAGTATCCACCTAGAATGTCTGCAGCACTGAGTTATGTGGAATAATAAAGTGGAACCCCGGTACCACAAAATTAAAAGAGGAAAACGCCGGGTTTGCCCGTGGGCAAGCAAGGGCCACCATACCTTCTCCTTTGATAGTCAGTCTTGTCGCTCCATTTATACTGCCGTATTTAGGTACAACTTCTGTCACTTTGGGAATTGTGCCATCTGAAAGACACACGAAGACAGTAGCAGTGAATCAATCATCATCAAGCACCATATTTCACATTCATATTCTAAGATGTGAACCAAAGGTGACTGATGCCCAAACAGGGACTTAAGGACTTAAAATAACTTACTAACACTCACTGGCCTTGTGTAAAGAACTTTCTTGGGTTTACAAAGAGGAAGACTAACAACCATTTTCAACATTCGTATCTACCCTATTATAAGACACTTGGAATCCCTTAATCGTATGTCATACATGGAGAAATGGACTGCTGCGGAGCACAGAGTGCCATGATAAGGAAGGACAAAAACAGATGCTGCGTTTGAAGATGAAAGCGTTTCCTGTCACTTTAGGAATGACAGATAGCTCCTGACAGCTTTCCCGCGACTCAGTGATGCTGAGGGCTTAGTGTGAAGACCACTGATCTCCTCAAACTGGGTTAGCTTCCTGCAGATAGAAAAGTGGACATTAGTGCCGGCTCCCCCAAAGTCTAGTTTAGTACAAAATGATAGAAAGAGCATAGGGTCCTGGGTCCTTGGAAAAGACATTTCACTCGTACTTCTGGGACCGCACTGGTTTCTAGAATGGGCTTCCTCTGCTGCATTGTGAACGACAAATATGAACTAGTCAGCCTGAATCTACCATGAAGAAATAGAAGGAGTTGCTGGACCAGCAGAGCAAACCTTAGCAGATTGTCTGGAGAACTGCTCGAAATTTTTTAACATGAGTCGGAAATACAATGCGCAGTGGCTACAAGTGTTTTATTTTCTACTTAGAGTGGCAGTTTAACTAGAAGCAAAAACAATTTATTGGAGTAAGTAGAAAATATTAAGACACAAAGAACAGCCACGGAAATTATGGCTTGGAATGGATGTTTGAAAAAAAATGTTAAGGAAATTATGATTGCATTATTCATTGCGGTCTGTAAACATGTAGCATGGACTTGATTTGTTGCCTCCATAGCTTGTCAGTATAAAGGAGGCACCGGTGCCCAGACCCAAGGCCTGTGAGCTTCAGGTTAGCACAGATCTCGAGTTTGCCACGTGTTGCAATATGTTCCTACTTCCAGTGCCTGCTCCTAGAGAGCCAAGAGAGAGGATCGGCGGGGAGCTGGATCCTATCTCCAGACATTGCCGCCTATCTCAAGTTCATCCTCTCCTTATCTCAGCACTCAACTCCAATTTCTTATCACTTTCTCCCCAGCCCTCTCCTGGGGATTGCTTTGAAGACGCTGGGCAGCTTACCCTGTAATTGACTGACACCCGCCACAACAACCCATTCTTGCCTCCTGGGACTAGTCTTCCCTTCAGTAGAGAAAGAGACCTAAGAAGACCAAGGGGAGGGAGAACTCAGGTGGTGTCTACTAACTGTATCTCACCCATCACGTAGCAACTTTTCTAGTCTCTTTTCAACTGTGCCATTTTGAAGGGAGGTGAAGAACTTCCTTAATTCAAACCCCAGCACTGATAACATTTGTAAGAGCGTTTTTTTTTTTCGAGCTAGCCCTACCGGTGGTGTCTTTCTCTGGACCGTACCTCTGTTTCAGTCTCTCCCAGTACTGTCTGTACCATGTCAGAAGGCCCCGTGTGAGGCCGTCCTCCCAGGACCCCAGGTTCCCAGGAGTGCCTCTGCCCAGGGCAGATGGCAGGTGGTCCCGGAGCCCCTCTGTGACCCGCGTAGCCTGATGTCTGGATTGGCTCCCCCACCGGTCCTGACTGCTTACCGGTGCTGGAATCTGCTGCATATCGAAACAGCCCCAAGAGAAACCAGGTCCCCGAGAGCCACAGGTGTCCCATCGCAAGCCAGTGCTGCAGAGTCTGCACCAGCCGCTGGCTCGCAGCAGCCTCCTGCGCTGAAACTTGGCTCGGGACGCTGCTCCTGCGCACGGGACTCGCCCCAGAAGCCAAGGAGAACTTGGCCCACAGAGGCCCGCCCCGCCCCGCCCCCAGCTTTCCTGCTGTGCCTGTGGGACTTCATAGACACACACACACACACACACACACACACACACACACACACACACACACATACACTTCTCTTTATTTCCCCCACCCTTGTTTCCCTTCTTTTAAATTCTAGAGCTATATATTTTTATTTCCCTGTCTACCTTGCTCATTAATCGTCCGAGATACGTTAATTATAAGACCACATAATACACAAACCCCGCTCATTTTTCCTTCACACAGGATAGTGCTATCCCTCCAGCTGACAATGATAAAAACCTTAAGTGATAGCTCCAAGTTTCCCAGACACCGTGTCTATGGCAGAGCAGACACAACTCACGATTGATAACCTCCTTGCTGGTACTGGCCCCTCTGTCATAGCAGACTGAGGCAGAGTGACTTGGGGCAGTTTGCTCCGGGATATGCACCTGATGGAGCGAGCGCTTAGCGGTGTGCCTGGAGCCAGTGTGCTTATTCTACCCAGAGCCTCAGTAGGTAGCTCTCTGCTGAGAGCTTGCTGCAAGGTGATGGGTAACAGCCACTGCTGTCAGGGTGCCAGGTAGCAGAAGAATGAGAGCCATCAGTACCCACGTCTGGGCTTTGTGGTTCTCACAACTACTGAATGCTCCCCAGGGCAACTCCAGAATCTTCGCTGTCCTTAACATTCTAACCTCATGATCCTTCGACTGCCCACCCCCTCCCTCTACTCCACACATCCTAGTTTTCAAGGTACCTTGTTCTTACAGGATGCTGAAGGGAGCTGACTTTGGACTGAGAGCTAAGGCATGGTGGAAGTGTTTGGATAAGTAGAGTAACAGTATCATTCCATGAGGGAGATGTTCATGTTTTAGATCTACATGCTGAAGCGTTTAGGGTCCCAGCATCATGATGCCTAGAATTAGTCTCATTTCGTTTGACCAAAGAAAATATGTGAAGTGAAATAAAAGTAGTGATTAAATAAAACCTAGAATTTTTAAATAATTTCAAATTTAGGTATCTACATTTCCATATGCTTTCCAGTTTTGAAAATTGTAATTTTGAAAGTTTTCCTAACTAGATCATTTAAAATTCTCAGTTCACATTTCCACTTTTCACTCTTTTGGGAAGAATTACTTTTCTTCCATGACAAGCTCTCCATTGTCTTATGCATTCTCAAAACTCTTTCTTCCCCAGCTTATTGCTTCATAAACACCCATTTTACCTCCTTCTAATGAGTGCCTTTTCCTCTTGCTCACTTTTCCTAGAAATCAGCACAATTTTCATTATGTAAAGACTAAAAACAATGTGAATATTGAGCGGGATGTGTGTAATATGTGTGTGTGTTCCTGACAGGATCTTACTATACAGCTCAAGCTAGCCTCAAACTCTGGATCCTCCTGTCTCAGCCCAAAAGGGATAGAGTGACAGTCCTGTGCCACCACACCCAGTTAGACCTTTATCTTGTTAAAAAAAAATGGCAAAATCTCAAACTATTTGTTTTTACACTTCTCAAAATTACTTCCTACTTAATAAACTCCTTGTCCAAGGCCACTGCTCACAGTATTAATTTACTCCAAGAGGCAATCCATGTTCCAAGCTCTCTCCCGATTGCTTGAAGGATGGGGGAGAGGTAGAATTTGGAGGGACACTTGACAGATGAAGCAGCCATCTGCTTAATTTTGCAAAAGATAAATAAGTATAATTTGAATTCAAGATAATAGCAGCCCTCCCTTTCTCCTCCTCTGCATATGCATATCTGATGAAATGCAATGTTTAGGACATAACCTGTATTAAAATTTTTGATATCATATCTGAAATTCAAATTTAACTCATGTTTGTCTTATTATTTACCAATGACAACTCCAAAATTAGTAAGATAAATTCCTTGCTGTTGAGGAGCTGAGGCACTTTTAGTATCAAGCTGAGCTTGCAAAAATAACATTCATCATCCAGGTCATTCCATACATCTCACAGTTGTCGGCAAACTGACCTTCAGATTACTGCTGGAGCTACTCAGAGCAATTAGTCTGTGTAGGCACACCAGGGGTCTTCCACACACTCATCTGACATGGGAAATCCCATTCCCTGAGCCGTCTTACCTTTCTCTTCACAGCTCTCTCCCGCACTCTTTCTGAAAATCAGCATTGCTCCAGGTTCAGCTCATGCTGCACCCCACTCTTCTATAGAGGCAGAGAGCAAGCAGGAAACCACCAGTAACCAAAATAAAACTTAATATGGGATTTTTTTTTATGCAATTGTTTATTTCGGTTTCTCTAGATGATTTGGTATTAAAGTTAACCTGAATTAAACTTTAAGAGGTTTACCTAAAATGGGATTTTTTTTTTTTTTTTTACAGATACTTTCATGTTATCCTTTGTGGAATTAAGCCCAGGAGCCCTTTCATGTTATGGAAACACTTTACCTCTGAAATACATCCCCCTCCTTCAGTTGCTTCTGAATTTACAAAACAAGATGGATTTGAGGACAAGGTTAAGTGATACTGAAAGAATATTAAAATGGTTTGATTATTAAAATTCTGAAAATGATGCTGGAAGAAATTATAAAAGATTAGAAAAGCGGTTGAAAAAGTTGGTCCTTGTTGTACACTGGAGCTCTGAATTCTAATGAAGGATCATTGGATGAGGCAGGCTTTCCTGCAGCAAGGATGCTAACAGTTTACAGTGAAGAGGAAAACAGTACTGTATTCCGGGCACATCAACAGAGTGATTAACAATGTATTTTTGCTCAATTTATTTATCCTTAATATTTAATGTTTTTAATATTCTTTTATTTCTCTCCCCGCGCACACACACACCCCTGCTTCAGTGGGTGAGGGTGAGGAAGTCAGTATTGAGAATGAATCCAGGGCTCAGCACACGGTAGGTCAATGTTTTACCACTCAGCTACTTATTTAGAACTGATATTTGTTTGCTTGCTTGTTTTTAAATCTGAGAAAGCCTTGCTAAGTTGCCCAGGCTGACCTAGAACTCACTTTGTGGCCTAGGTAGGCCTTCAAAACATGTGATGCTTCTGCTTCAGCCTCTTGAGTAGCTAGCATTACAGGCCTCCATCACTAAGGCCAGCTTTTACAATTCTTCTAAAGCTTTTTAGACAACATGTCAGCTGTCACCTAAAAAGTGGCATACAATAATCGCTATTTAAATTATAATATTGATTACTTCAATCGTATTCTATTTTTTTTAACATCTTAAAATCTACATGTATTTATTTATTTGCATGAACATTCATGTGTGGGCACTGGTGTCTCTGCTATAGTATTTGGCAATCAGAAGGCAACTTGCAGTGGTCAGTTCCTCCTTTCTATCTTGTGAGACCCAGGGGTCAAACTCAGAGCATTAGACTTGGTGATAAGTGCCTGAACTCTCTGAGACATCTTTCTGGACCTATTGTGTCCTATTTTGCGTTTCTGCTTAACGAAGACTAATTACCTGGTCCATTACAGTTGTCCTCTCTACTGAGCCTCACCTTCATTAACTCTAGCCTTTTTAAACAAGTTAAATTTGCATGTGTGTATATAACTATGTGTGTATGTGCATAAATACATGTTTGCATGTATATTGCTACATATGTGCATGATGCATATGAGTATGTGATATCACATTATTACTGATTCATTTTATATTTTATATACTTTATATACTTTATATATATATATATTATGTATAATAATTGGTATCCCAAAGTTTAAAAAATCCTGTTAAAAGCAGACAAATATTGCTACAGTCATTCTATTCGTCTGGCTTGACAAATTGGTTACTCAACAAATAGATCATTTGGCTAATTGGCTTTAAAATAGTTAATATTTTAAAAAGCAAATTAGCCTGTTTTCTTATAATGCTTGCTTTCTTAAAGAGCCAAGCACTGTACTTGGCATATATAAATTTTTAATAAGCTTTTGTTGAATGAATGAGCATCTTTACCTGATTTTCCCTATTTAAATGGTACTTATTTATATGATAAATAAACTCCATGAGGTAAGATCACACCAGTGAGAGTTTTAATCCTGAATTATTAAAATAATTTGAGTGGGTAATGTGGCAATAAATAATTATAACCTGATGAACATTCATGTAATTAAAGGTCTTCTAGGGTCTAAATATGTGGCTATGTGGTTTATGACTAAAACGGTATTCGTCCTTAAAATCTTCAAGCTTTTGTAATTTACAGCCATCATGGGGCATGCGGAAGCATGAAAGCAACCCCTGATGTCATGTATTTCTCTAACCAATCCTTGTCTACAGGCTTGTGTCATGGGCAACCGAGCGCTGCAGTCCTCTGTGTCATTTAGTGCTCTGCAGTTTCCATCCTGAATCCTTCACACTTTGAGTCAGAGGCTCCTTGTTTTCACTTTGCAGGCTGTCTCGAAAACTGAAAACGGTGCTGCTGTCCTTCTTAATTGTGTGTTGAGACACAGAGATATTAAAATCATCCCTTGACTAGGAAACAACGAGAAAGTGAAAGGTGTTGGTAAAAATTTGTGTGGAAGCCGAGGGAATGGAGGGAGCCTCCAACTGTGGGTGTTGGACTTAACTTTGAAACCCAGCTGAATGCTGGAGCCTGATTTTATGACTAGACTTAACTGTGACGATGAACAAAATGAAATATGTACAAAACAATAGCTTGCCTTTAACAAATATTTAGCATCCAGGACAATAAGAATATGGTTAAGCCTTTAAATGTCCCATATTTATAGAGGCTATATTCTTGACATAGACAATAAGTAAGGAAAATGTGTAGGATATATAGCAGTTGTATTCAATACCTTGGAAGAGTTAAAGTCTTACACTGTGTGTTAAAGTGTTAGATAACTGGAATAAGTAAAATTCCATAACTCTCTAAGAAGCGACACAGCCTAAGCAATGTCAAATACATACGACTACTAAGACAATTATTGCTGTTAAAGTCATTTATTCTTGCTAAAAAAAATGTGAAGAAATAGAAATATTGTAGTTTGGTGATCTATGAAGGGTAAACTTTCTTCCACTTACTGATTTATCCCCTTCAAATACTTTTTGAACTTTGTGTACTATAAAAGGGGCATTTGTGATTATTATTCCACAAATATAGAATGTTGTCTTTATTTGTTTGTTTTATAGTGGTGCATATTAAGCTCAGGCTCCAGGGCATGGTGGATATGTACTCTACTCATGAACTACCTCTCAATACTTAGAGTGTACACTTTAAAAATAACTGCAAGAAAATGATAGCTACAAACCAAACTCAAGAACACATCAAAAAAATCATCCATCACTATTAAGTTAGCTTTATCCCAGGGAGGCAGGAATGGCTCAGCATATGTAAATCAATAAATATAGTTCATCATATGAATTGACTCATGGACAGATATTACATGATCACCTCAGTAGATCCAGAAAAGGCCTTCAACACAATCTAACACCTCTTCTTAATAAAAGCCCTGGAGAGTAGGGTCTCCAGAACATATCTCAACAAAATAAATGCTACATGCAACAGGCCTATAAGCAACGTTACGCTAGGTGGGAAAAAGTCAAAATATTTCTACTAAAATCAGGAATAAGACAAGGATCTCTACTTTTTCTACTTCTTTTTAATATAGTGCTTGAAGTCTTAGCTAAAGCAGTAAGACAAGAAAAAGAAATTAAAAGGATACAAATGGGATGGGAAGAAGTCAAGGTATCCTTATCTGGAGACGTAATCCAGTTTTCATGGTACAGATGGGAGACTGACTACTTGGTGGTGGAAGTAGATACAGTGATTAAGTTTAGTAAATAGACAGAAATAATGGATTAGAGGGGAGGTGGGATAAAAAAGGGATAAGTTAAGGATAACTCAAAGGTTTCTAGCTTAAGAAGTATGTCATTGGGCTAGGCTTTGAGATTAAAAGCCTTGATCCACTTTGAGACCACTTTCTCTGCTTCATGCTTGTGTTCGAAGATGTGAGCTCTCAGTTTCCTGCGCTAGCTGCCATGCTTGCTCTTTGCTGCCATGCTTCCCTGACATGATGGACTCCTATCCCTCTGGAACCATAAGTCAAATAAACTCTTTCATCTATAAATTGCTTTTGGTAATGGTGTTTTTTAATCGCAGCCACAGAAAAGTAACTACTACAGAATAACTAATGCAGAAATTGGTCCCAGAGAATGGGCTGCTGCTGTGGAGAACCTGAGCATGCTGCTGTTTGGAAGAATGTGGAATACTTTGGAACTTTAGACTAGACAAGCCACTGAATGTGGTAAGCAGAGCTTCCACTGTTCCAGTAGGAGTCCTAAAGACAGCAGTGCTGAAAGCAATGTGAACTGTAGAGGCTTAGCTCCAGAGGTTTCAGAAGAAAGGGAAGATCTTAACAGTAGCTGGGCTAGAGACCACTTGTATGATATTTTAGCCAAAAAGTTCTGGCTGCCTTCTCTTTGTATCCTGAGAACTTGCCTGGAGCTAAATTAAAAAGCAAAGGACTAATTTCATTGGCAGAGGAAATTTCAAGAGTGCATGATGTTGGAACTGTGGTATGGTAATTATTGATAACCCCTATGCAAGTTTACAGTGAAAAAGAGCAAGTGGGCCAAAATGAAATACAAAATGCACGGTTTTGAGGGAAAAAGAGCACAAGGATATTTAATGTCACAGCCGAGGTGTATGCTAGAAGAGAGACTGTGATTATTAAGGAGAACATCACAGTTAAGGAGAGATCTGCTCTGCACTGGAGTTAAGTGAAGGGTGTCCTCTGGGAAAGACCCCACCCAGCTAAGCTTCCAATCTGTGAAGGGGCATAAGCAATTTTCTTTTCCCAGAAAGGAACTGGACAAAAATGTTGATACTGATGTGATTCATGGGGATCAGGGTCTATCCCTTACTGGAGCCATGCTTGGCAGTGTTGTCCACATGGAGTTGGCTTTACAGGCATAAAGGATGAAAGAGTAAAGAGGCCATGGATTATTCCTCTGTAGTTTCAGAGAGCTGCTGAGGCCAGACAGTATGGCAGGGGAGTCCCTGCTTGAGAGGGAAAGAGGCCCTCAGAGGCCATTGTATGAAGCTGTGAAAGTGAAGCCTGGATTGCGTTGGAGAGCAAAGATGTTGGAGATGTCAGAGCAATAGGATATCACTCTGTGAGAGCTGTGTACAGGAAATGGAATCAGCCCAGAAGACAGCTGTGTGTTGCAGGGAGAAAAGCTGGAAGGGTGGAGCCATCTACCCTTTGGTGAAGGCCACAGAGCTACAGGACTTCATCCTAACTGGGCTCTGGTCTTGCTTTGGACCAGAATTTATTTACTATGTCCCCATTCTTACCTATTGGAATGGTAATGCATATTCTATGCCATTATATGTTGGAAGTATGTAACTTGCTTATTTATTTTATAGGAGGTTACGATTAAAAGATTGAGTCTCAGAAGAGACTTTGGATCATTCAACAGTGTTGAGACCGTGAAAGACTGTGAGGACTTGTAAAGTTAGATCAAACAGATTTTGTATTATGATATGGCCACAAACCTATGGTGAACAAGGAGTAGAGTGTGGTAGTTTGAATGAGAAATGTCCTCTGTAGACTCAGGCATTTGAACACTTGGTCCCTAGCTGGTGGCACTGATGAGGAGATTTAGGAGGTATGGCCTTGTTTGCAAAAGTATGTCACTGGGGATGGGCTTTAATATTAGAAGCCTCACACCACTTTTAGTTTTCTCTCTTCTTTTTGCTTGGGTTTTGAGAATATGAGCTCTCCGCTTCCTGCTTGCTGCCATGCTTCCTCACTATGATGTGCTCTTATCCCTCTGAAACAGTAAGCCAAATAAATTCTTGTATTTAAATTAAAAAAAAGTTTCCAGCTTAAGCAACTATATCAATGAGTACCATTTGCCGAAAATGAAGAGTTCAAGAAAAATAAATACAGCCTGGTACTGGAACAAAAACAGCCATATAGATCAGTGGTATAGATTAGAGATCCTGGACATAAACCTATGCAATTATAACCATTTGATTTTTGATAGAGAACAAAAATGCACACTAGAGAAGACAATGGGAACCATACAAACTACAACCTTAGCAGGTATCCCATGGCTCTGGCATGTCCAACATCTTGGGGCCTCCAAGACAATCCAGGCTTCATCTTCACAGCTTCATACGATGGCCCCTCTAGGCCTCCATTCAGGGACATTCCTGACACATGTCTAACTTCAATGGCTTTCCTTACTTGTGGATGAAGGTTCCATAATGCCTTCCTTCTGTCCTTGAAGTCAGAACCATGTGGCTGAAGCTACCAAGTTCTGCTGCTTGCTGGCGCTGGAGCACAGCACCCTCATTCAATTACATATTCACCAGGTTTCCTGCCTAAGCTTGGTTGTTCTGGAACTTACTCTGTAGACCAGGTTGTCCTCAAACTCAGAGATCTGCTATAGGCTGGGCCCTTTCACATCAATCAGCAGTCAAGAAAAGGTCCCACAGACATGCCCAGACATGCCAATCTGTTGGGGGCCATTCCTCAATTGAGGGTTCTTCTTCCCATACGACTTTATTTTCTGTCAGGCTAACAAAAACTACCGAGCACACTTAATTAAGATTTGTCACACTTCGAATATAAATTGTCTCCCATAGGCCCATGTACTGAATGCTTTGTTTCTATTTTGGGAGGTGGTGAAGTCTGAATGGGGAGCCGAGCTGGAGGGGATGGTCTCTGTCCCCCTTCTATTTGACAGGAAGTGCTGGGCCTTCCGCACCACAGGCTTCTGCCTTCAGTGCTCTGCCCAAGTGCACAAGGTCAAGCGACCTTGAGAAGAATCCTCTGACACCCAAGAGTGAGTGCCACATCAAAACCTATGCCAAGTAATAGAATTCAGCCATTTTTAAGCAAACGTAGGGCTATGAAATGTTATTCAACAAAGTTGAAATGATAGGTACCTCCACAAAATAAGTGTTGGGCAGTCATGTTGAAGTTAATAAATGGAACCGTGTGTGATTAGAAAAAAAGAGAAGCAGGCAAGGTGTTCTAATGATAAACCACAGACTCTTAGCTCAAGTGAAGTAAGTACTTGCAGCTCTGTAGAGTTACTATAAGAATAAAAGGGATAGTGACTTCACTGAAGTCTGTACTAAGGCACTACAAAGCGGCAGAATTGGAGAACAGAAAATGCAGTGGATAAATGTCTTCATTTTCACTAAATATGCGTGTATATCTGTGTGCAAAACCTGCCTTTAAGGGTGTGTAAAATATGAAAGGCAAACCTTCTGCATAGAACCATTTTATGAGGACTAGATGTCAGAATATATGTGCTAGTATCTTTCCATTACTTTGATTTTTATATCACCTTTCCTAAGGCACACCCATAATCTCATACTTCATTGCAGTATGAATGTCCCTAGCAAAACAGGAGATACCATATTGATAGGCATTGTCAGGTGGAACTCTTAAGTAACTGAAGAAGTCCTTAACCATATTAATGGTAGAAACAACACTCCCATGTTGTTAGCATCTTGGCCACAGTGTCAGTATCTCCACCAAACTGAATATGCCTCAAATCATACAATGTACATTATTACTTAAAGCACTTGAATAGCAACCAAGTTATAGCTCTATGGACATTTATTATCCTGTTTTGTGGTGTGGCTCTTACCTTGTCAAAGCCCCAGTTTGATATAAGTAACTGTCTAGAAGGGATACATTTTGAAGGATATGTCCTCAACAACAATAAAATTAGGCCAAGTGGAAGTCATTTACTATTACTTACTTCTGGCCATTCAAGCACAATGTCAAACCATGCAATAAATATGGCACTGGCTCCTATATTTAGAATTATGCTAATGCAACATAGCAACATGAGTATAGACTCCACATGCCTTTATTCCTTGATTTCTTTTTGATTACTACGGTCATTGTAAAACACATCATTGAATGTCCGGAGGTTTGGGGTATTACATATGCCCTATATTTTTTTTCTCTTTAAAATAGAACAGAGAATGAAAAGGAAAAACATGAATATTATTCTTTTGGGAACAATGAAAATATTTTTATTTCATTTGTTAAGACTCATGGGCTTGGGATGCAGCTCAGCAATAAGCATTTACTTAGCATGCACGAGGTCCCATGTTTATCCCCTTCACTGTGATAAATATAAGGGTTAGTTAAAATATTTTCCCCTTTCTGGTGGTTATAAGTCAGTGAAATAAAACTACTTGGGGAATCGTACATGCTTTATTTTATTTTGGGAATTGTATATACCCTTTAAGTCAACTTCCTGAATTCCCAAATTGACTACTGAAGACCCCAGCCTGACATCCACAATGAATGACAGAGGCATATTATTTGTACCAGAAGGACATTCTGATGTTCTCACATTAAGTTTTAATCCAACACTTTCATCTTGAACAAGCTGGTTGGCCTCTAAATTGGAATTGGGCCTGGTAAAATGTGATGCAGTTCAATTAGTGAGTCCCAGAGAGGATCAAAGTATGGGCGCCAGGGGCCCCCTTGTGGCTGACAAGTAGAGTAACCAAACATAATTTGAAATCTGGAATAAAAAGGAACATATTGAATTTACTTGCCATAAATTTATTTGTATTTTTCTTGCTGTTGATTCAGATAAAATTTTAAGATTTCTGTTAAGTACTAAAGACAGAAAGGTAAATGTGATACAGTCCAAGCCACAGAGGAGTTAAGAGGCTAAAAATGGCTAAATTTCAACCCTTTTTGCTAAGTGCTACAGAGTGACATTGATCTTGGGAACCAACTTTGAATCATTCCAAGTATGCACCTAAAACTCAACTACTCCCCACCCCAGGGACAACATTTTTGTGTACATTTCACAGCAGCTATACTATCCAGAAACTCCTGACAAATGTGATTTTTTTTTCACACACAAGCGTGGTAAAATGTGTAATTACAGTATTTCTAAATTTCTTGGTAACATAAATCCATATGCTTTCATTATCCTATCAGTATTTAAGTCTTTATTAATTCCAGCCAGGACATTATGATTTACTATCTAAATAGAGAAACCAAGGGAAGAGTCATTCTTATCTGTTAACACAGTATCATGAGTTCAGAACCTGAATGATCTGATTGTACTTGTTTCCTTGGTAGGTTCATTCAATTTCTGTTCAAAGGTTCCTAGTAGAAAATATATAGGATTTTAGGAAGTCAAACACAAGCTAGGCTTCTGCAAGGGTCAGACACGTGCAGCTGCATGTGTGAAACATGGACACACACACATACACACACCACACATGCAGGATCAATTCCAACACCAGCTACTGAGCAGCTGTCACAGTTCCTTTGTGTTGGGTGGCATTTTCTACCAAGTTATGTAAAGTCCTGTATCCAATTACCAATCCCCAGCATCAACCAGTCCCTGGCTTGGCACTGCTTAACCAAATGATACACTTGTAATGCCCAAAGTGATTGTATAAATAATTTAGTTGGATCTTCTTTTACCCTATAGAAGAGGATACAGTGATGCTGATACTAACCCAGTGCAGGCATGGAACAACTCTATTACATTTCCAACACTAAGTGTGAAAGGCTGAAAAGGTTTCAGTGTATTCCTACTTTACATAAATCAATGAGAGCCAAAATGTTCACAAAGTTGATTTATTTACAAATACCAGTGATTCTAGATTCAATCTACAAGACATTTAGAAGATGCCAAAGAAAAAAGTGGTAGGGGAGTCTTAGCATTATTTTAAATCTAGACTTAGTTACGGGCCCCGGAGGTGGCACACACCTGTAATCCCAGCACTTGGGAGGTAGAGGTAGGAGGATCAGGTATTCAAGGCTTACCTAGGCTACATAGCAAGAACAGGGAAAGCCTGGACTACATGTGACCCTGTCTCAAAACAAATGGCAAAATCCCAAAATAACATAAACAAAGCAAAAACACCTTCAAAAACCAAATCTATGCTCTTAACTTAAATTTCTACAAAGTATTTTCAATTCAGCTCAAGATATTTCCAAAACTTGATCATTTTTTTAAATCTTTTGGGATATTAAAACATTATCTTTATAAGCCCTTTCCATTTGTTTCTATGTACAGAATTGTGAAGAACTACCCCTTATTTCTAATATTTTCTGTGTACCATGTAAGACTATTTCTTTTTTGATAATGGTTAACAAAATGAACATCCCTATCAATACTTTAGAACATCATGAAACTGAAACAAAACATCACTTTGGGTAAGATTTTGTGTGTATACATATATCAAGACACAGTTTACATAGTTATGTAAATGACTTGACGACATTTGAACTCATGACTTTAAGTGTGGACCATGAACCACAAATTGAGAAGCCTTTTCTCAATTATACCCTATTAGGGCTTTATCTCATGTTCCTGTAGCACACACTCCATTCATTCATTCATTCCCTTACCCATTTATTTACAAATGAGCATCTTTATAATGAAGACATGCTTCCTCCCCTCCAGAAGTATCACCAAGCCAGTAAGCCCAGCTCTCAGGGTTCACGTTCAAAGCCAGCTTGGGCTATGAGTTTGAGGCTATCTGGCCTATAAAGGAACAGCCTATCTCAAAAATCCAAAAAAAAAAAAAAATCAGTGATAAGGAACTGAAATTATAGGACTGTCAGAACATTTAGAAACACAAGTTGAACTCTGAAGGTAAAGTAGTAAGATGACTTTGCGGGCTTTGTTTGGAAAAGTACTAAGGGATAGAACAATTTAATATGTTGAGGATTCTACAGATTGGAGAGGTAAGTACATACTAGATTTAGAAAGGTCTAGCTAGTATGATGAATTTGGATTCCATCCAGTATTGAAACATTTCATGTAGGGGAATAAAATGATCAGACTTGAATTTTATAAGGCCACATAGGCAGTAACAGTAAGGGAGAGATAATGGAGGCACAAAGAAGTCACTGCAATCACTTGGGTTTAAGAGGGCCAAAAAGGACAATCCAAGTTTACATCGGATATTCTCATAGCGGTCCTCAATCAATCAGCAGCAGTAATACAAACTTAAGAGTGTTTCAGAAATAATCCTGTCTCTTATCTCTTACCTTCAGAAATAGCACTAACTATCATCTTGAGTCATCTGTAGCTGAGAGACCCCATGAATAAAGAATAAAACAAAGATGGTTACTAGGGGGAAATGCTACTATTTAAAGTATGGTCATTTTAAAGGTGTTTGTGTAATATCCAAGGAAGCAGACTCACTGATGGTTATTCGTGTATTGAGGCTAGAATTAAGTCTGGCTATGAGGAAGTTTAGCATTTATCAATCTGTTGGTATTTGAAGCCATGGTCAGACCCATTTCCTGGGTTTCAAGCCAGGGAGTTAATTAGAGGACTTAGAAGAAAGTCCTACAAAACATTACTTAAAAGTTACATACAGCAAAAAGTACTTGATGAAAAAAACAAACAAACAAAAGAAAATCAACCAACCAAAAAAGCTCCCAAAGAAACACACAAACAAAAACAACCAGAAAAGGTGTGAGGAGTGGGATGCAAAGTTCCAAGCAGAAGGATGGTCAACATTATCACTCTGCGTCAAAGGTCACATTAACAAACAAGAGTCCATTAGCTCTAACAATCCTGAGGGCAGAGGAAAGCTAATGGGTAGAAATCATTTTCCATTAAAGTTCTTTCTTGACCTCAGTATATAGGGATGCAATTTAGAGATTCTGCTTTCAAAGTTCAGATGAGTAGAGAATGTGGTGTGCAGCCAGCTTGCAAATGTCCTGTCTTCCACTAGATGGTAAATTCTTTGAAGCATAAGGAAGGCACATACAGATAAGACCCAGTCCTAACCCTCAGAATTTTTAACAAATAAGAAATTAGACAACCTATAGTACAAGATGGGGCACAACAATTATCAAATATGATAATTCAAAAGAAGAACATACCATAAGTAGACAACCCAGAAAGCCTTCTAAGCTGTTAGCACAGAGAACCACACATTATAAATACTGGATTATTAAGTAATTGCTGGCATTTTCTCTCAACATATCTAGTCAATCAGTAATAAAATGAGTCCCATTTATTCCAAAATCGAAAAAATTTGAAACTCATTCATGAGATATTTATTAAAATAACACATTTAGGGAAAAAAATCAATACAATGTATACATCATTACTGAAAACTGTATACCATCATACAAAAAAGGACTTTATTTTGGGAAATCAATCTCTAATTTATGGCAAGTTTTACTTTCAGAACTAAACCCACAGAACACCACATTCTAGTTCACCCTTAAAGACTGGCATGCTGAGCAAGGAATGTTCTTATTCTTTGTAGGAGCTCCTTCTTTACACTGTCAGGTACCAGGGCTGAAACATAAAAATCAAACAGCAAAGTCAGAGGATTCCAGTGACCACATGTCAATCTGACTTGATATTTTAGTATACATTACTAATACAGTGATTTCACAGAACTCTCATGGTTGAATTAAAAAAAAAAAAAGATGATATCAGGACTTAACATCTAAAACCTAAACATAGCACATCAATGAGAAGCCAGCCTAGGGAAGTGTTTTTTTTTTTTTTTTAAGGATTTATTTATTTATTATAATGTATACATTGTTCTGTCTGCACATATTCCTGCATGCCAGAAGAGGATACCAGATCTCATTATAGATGGTTGTGAGCCAAAACGTGGTTGCTGGGAATTGAACTCGGGACTTCTGGAAGAACAGCCAGTGCTCTTAACCTCTGAGCCATCTCCCTAGCCCCCCGGAAAAATTCTTTAAATATATATATACACACACAAGTCCATTTGAAAATGCAAAGGCACAGTGACAAATCTGGCTTCAACAAGACTGACAGCAAGCAAGTCAGCTCTGAATAGTCTGACTGTAAAGTCATCAATAGAGTTGGAGAGAACTTTTATTTGAGGAGAGGGGGTGAGGAAACTCTTTATGAACCTTCTTGAGGTAGTGGCCAAACGAATCTATACATGTGTAAAAATACAGGAAATTGTTCTTTAAAACAGAGGCCAAAAATTTGAAGAAGTGGGGGAGGGGCGTGAAGATCAAGCAGGAGAAAAGGGAAAAATGTTGTAATTATAATTTCAAAAAAGGGGGCAATTTTACTGGATACCAATAGAAAAGCTGTAAGGTATGAACATATCCAAGATGGAAATGTTAAAGGAGAAACAGAGGATAATTTCTTATTTAAATAAACAATGTCTAAGCAATCTTAACAGATTAAGGGAAAAAAATAGAAAAAGAAATTAGAGAAAACTAGCTTAAAGTATAAACTCATAAAATGAACAAATATTTTTCCTGAGCCATAGTTGAAAAAAACAAATGTTTTTAAGTTGAAAATAAACTTTAAGAAAAAGGACCATGGGCTTTATAGTTCCTTCTCAACAGGGAATTTGTATTGTCATAATTTTCAGACATTTATTATAGTCAAGTGGTTTTGACCATAGCTATGTGTAAAGACATTCTAATCTAGAGGCTTTCACTTCTAAGTCTTAAATATGTATCACCCTGAATTACCAAATTCTTAATTAGACATTCAAGAAGACAGACTTTCATTTATTTTTAATAAGGAAAGAGTAGTACAATGACTCAGGACTGGAGCAAAACTCTAAATTATTAAATATTTAAGTGGAATCAGGCCATATCTAATAAAGTTTATAAATCCAAGCTTCAGGTGACATTTTCCTGTATAAAATTTCACGTCTAAAATAATCTGTTTTAGCAAACATCAACCACACTGCATACAGTGTGTGTGCCAATTTATAACAACTACTCGAGACTGCTACAGCAGTCAGTGAGGCAACTGTACTCTTACACTTTCCCCACAGGAAGAACAACTCCATGATTTTGGCAAGGATGTTTTTCCTACAGAAAGCCTGTATTTCCTCTGATACAATTTGTGTTTCTTACCTCTGCCTTTTGGAGTGATTTCAGCCACCAAGTCATCAACAGTAACGTGTTCTAGTCCTTTTTCTTTAATTACCTCTTATGCAAAAGCAAAAAACAAATCATATCATTTAAAATCATTATCTGTAAGAAAGATTTTCATAGAGGAAGGGTTAAAATCATGTTTTTAGAGTATAGATTGGTCTTTAAATAAAAAGAGGACACTTCCTTTTTCTTTTTTAACGAAAATTTATAGACTCATAAATGTATTAATCTCCAGATTATAGACAGTCAGTATATCCTTCCACTAGATAACTTAAGCAAATAGCTGGAATACTTAGGACAAATTAGAACTGTGTAGTGTCAAATCTAACTTTTGTAAAAAGGTGGAAATTTACAACCGAATAGATTTTACTCTATTAGGTTGAGTTGAAATGCATATAGGAAATAAAATTTATTTCTGGAATCTACTGTATAACTTTATAGGCAAGAACTAGGATGTAGAGCTACTTTGCTCTTTTCTCTTCTCTAGCCTGCACCAAAGGAAATGAAGAAGGAATACAATCAACATTTACTGGTACCCTGGGAGCTGGTTTACAACTTTCAATAGCCACAGTAACTGTAGGTCAAAGGTGAGGCAACTGAAGCGTGAAGACCACTCATTTGTACGTGGCAGAGCACAGTTCAGCTTCCCTCTTTATTAACTTGTCAAAATGCTTTTTATAGTTAATAGAGACACAGTCTGTTGTTTTTACTTGTAGAAAATGTACTAAGGACAACTCATTAAAAATATCTATAATTTTACTATACCAAAAGTTGAGCCAGAAAAGGGTTCATTTTAAAAGCACATGTAATATCAACAATAGCTACCAAAAACATAAAAACTTTATTGTACATTTTCTACAGTACGCTTAGTCCCCTGACAACACTGTTACAAAACACGTGACCCTATTTCTCACACAACTGGTCTATCAACCATCAAGCGCTCATTTTATTAAGAGAAAGTACATCAGGATTACTAACATTACTTAAAAACACAGGCAACCATATTTTGGTCCCAGAGGATCTGTAGTATTTATGCTTCACTTTTGGAAAATACATGGAAAATTCAGAAATTAAGTCTAAAAATATCACTAGGAAGAAAACTCTCACCATAAAACTCAATTTCCTATTTGCTTAAAATGATGCTTGAGGATTTACACTGTAAGATACGAACTATACTTTCTTGTAATGACTCCCATACCAACCCAGTTCAGAGCAGCAGCCACAGCTTATCTAAGTGAAACTGATTACCTTTACAATGTGCCTTCAATTGATCCTTCCAGCCACACTCGATTAATTTAGCTCTCAGCAACTCTTTGAGGCTGTTTAAAGAGGAAATGTTTTCCATTTAATCGAAGCAAGATACTTTAGACAGAAATGTCTGAAGCAATGTACTAGTACAAACTGTTCAACCAAAAACCCGTGGCTTTCTGTCCCCAGACTAACTGGGGTCTAATCCTGAGTCATTACTTAGTTTTCTGATGTTACACAAGCCAATTCTCGTCCTCACTTATCTCAGGTTCCAAATCCATTCACTGACTATAGTATTAACCTGCCCTATGTCTCTCCCCATTTCCATACTTCAGCAATTGGCATGTATGCTGAAATTTAATTAACAGGATTTTCTTTTTCTTAATGATGAAAATGTTGTACCAATTAGTGACACCAATAAAATATTATGCTATCTTTTTTGTCACACCCATTTTTGTAAATTCAAAACCCTTAATTGAAAAACTTTTTGTTTAAATGTGTCAGGCTTTAAACTAAACAGATTTTCTTTCCCTGCAAAGCACCACTCTTTCAATAATATCCCCAGAGACACACTATGTGGTATGTCTATCTTGATGCCTAAGTAGGTCTTTCCATTTCAAGAGCCAGAAGCCAACTTCATGTTCCCTCCCACTTTCTCTCCTTCTCAAAACAACAATCTCATTCTCTGGTTTCTTGAGCTAGAACTTGGGAGTATCCATCAAGTCGCTACACACAGGAATAAGTAAATCCTGCAGTTTCAGTTTTAAAATGCTTACCTAGAATTCAAATGTTTCTGCCAAGAGTTCCCTAGTTCCAGCTACCATCTTTTCTTGTCTGGACTTACACCTAACTTCCTACACACCTCCCTGCCTCTTCCTGATCATAACATTCTCCTCAAAATCTTCCAGTGCCTTCCCAACTTCCTCAGGGTAAAATTCAAAGATTCTACTATGGACCAACAAGCTCTGCCTTCTCTTCAGTCATGCTTCCGGCTCTATTTCTTCCTTTCACTCACTTGATTCCTTAGCTGGCATGTGATCAGTAGACAAGTTTATCTTAGACTGTGGCACTTGGAGCTCCCCCACTCTTTCATACTCGTCTGATCGCTTACAAGAGATGCTTTCCTTTTTTTTTTTTTTTTGTCTACAACATCTCCCTCCCTGCATATCCCTTGCTTTCTTCTTCCCCTGGCACTCATTACTGTGTGACATACTACACAGTTATGATGTGTTTCTTGCCATGAAAATGTTAGTCGCACGAAAGTCCACTTTACTACTGTATCCTGGGCACCTAACAGATAATGGCACACAACAGACACCGCATGAAAAAAGAAAACTGTAATTCTCTAAACCCATTCCTATCAACACTATCTGTACACATTCCAGCACAGCACCTGTACCTCTTTCTCCATATGGATGTCTGTTTTTCCTTTTCATTATGAAAAAGTATCCAGGTATGTCCTCCTTTCCGAATTTTTGCTTCCTTTCACCTTCACACCCGTTACCTTTCTAACTAATTTTTCTACCATTTATCTTAGCCCCTTCAAATCTACCTTCACACTGCCAAAATAATATCCCTATGATGAAAATGTACCCTAATCATTTCCTTTCCAAAAACTCTTACTAATTCTCATTATCTAAGGATAAAGACAGCAACATTATGCTTGTGCAAACTCATTTTTCTGCTCTGTAACAGAAAAACAAGCAAACAACACTATTGTGTCACTCTCCCTATACAAATCTGGACATGGTTCTTGTAATTTGAAATATGACCTGGGCAAGGCTGATCATAACTTGCCTATTACCTAAGAAAGATGGTAATCAAGTGAGGCTCTTTGCTGAGAAAGGTACTCTGAGCTGGTGGAATGTAAATTTTGAACTGCTAATCTCTGCCACCTGTGGGTAGGGCCTGTTTGAGAATAAAGACAACAAAGAGGAAAGGAGAGCTGAGAGAGGAAAAGATAAATCTTGCAACAATTTCTAAGTGCCTGGTCTCAATGATGGAAAACCATCTTCAATCTTTTAATTAGACGGGCTTAAATACTCCATTGGCTAGAACAGTTTTGAAATTCAGTATGTTTTCAATGGACAGAATTCTTACACAAAATTCTACACTCCTCACTTTCCCTACATCCTGCAGTTCCCTGAGCACTTCTCAGGTACCAAAGCTCTGACTGCATATCCTGTTCA